>NC_045975.1:44038224-44370724 GCF_010909765.2 Amblyraja radiata
CTGAGTTACTCCAGCAGTCTTTAAAAGTCTATTAACTTTTCCCCAGGCACTACCTTCAACACAAATGCAGCTTTCCCCATGTTTGTTATCTATGGGGTGTGGAACAGTGATTCCTTGAACACATTACCCACAGAGTAACCAATACAGAACTTGCATCAATCTTCAAATGAGTGTTTCCGACTTTAGATTTTTTGCGCTTTCTCCCAACTACATTTACCTCAAGTAGTCTCGACGGCAGAGAATTAGGTTTGCTTTTGTGTAGAGCGTAGACCCGACCTCTCCAAGACGACAGTCACAACAGGCACATTTTAGACAGTCTTCATGCCAGTATTTGTCCAGTGCCTTCAGCAGGTAGCGATCCTTGATCTTGCGATTGCAGCCTGCACAGCCCTTCTGCTTTCCTTTCGGTTGGACAGAAAGCATTGGGACACCTGCAATTCAAGAGGAGACTCATTTGAGATTAACATTCAAGGAAAGCATCCCTTCAAGGATTAACAGGATTAACAAGGAACACAAAATAAGTAATTCTAAGTGTGTAGGAAGGAACTGCAGACGCCGGTTCACCATCTATAAGATAGACACAAAATGCTGGAGTAACTCAGCGGGGGACAAGCAACATTTCTAGACAGAAGGTATGGGTGGTGTTTCGGGTTGAGAGTCTTGAAGAAGGATCTCGACCTGAAGCATCTTCGATCTAGAGATGCTGACTGTCCCGCTGATTTACTCCAGCTTCAGAATCAGAATCAGATTTTACTAGGGTACTAGTAAAGTAGTTAAGATGGTAAAATGGCCAAACTTAGAAATACATTTATATAATGCTTTCACAGGATTGGGGACTCAATTGAAGGAAGAAATTAGCAACTATTTAAAATATCTGTAAACATAAGTGTAGATTTACATAAAGGTTGGTGGATGTATGAAACGAGCTGCCAGAGGAGGTAGTTGAGGCAGGTATTATCACAACATTTGAGAAATGTTGTGATAATACAAGTATATGGATAGGATAGGTTTGGAGGAGTATGGGCCAAACGCAGGCAGGTGGAACTTGTGCAGTTGGGACATATTGGGCCGAAGGGCCTGTTTCCATGCTCTATGACTATGCCTCATGTTTATTCTACTACAAAATAATAATGTAATTTTGTAGTTTGTGCAGATAATTGGCTGTAAAATCAGAGTGGAAGCCATGTGAGCAAGGATTGTTGATCTTCCAACTGCTACAGGTAGTCATAGTCCTGGAGACTGAGGTCAAGGTTTGTGGCCTTCCTTCTCCAGGAGCACAGAGACACTGCAATTGTTAATGCAAGGGTGCAGGCTGAAGTGTTTAAGAAGGACCTGCAGATGTTGGAGAATCGAAGGCAGACAAAAGTGCTGGAGAAACTCAGCGGGTGCAGCAGCATCTATGGAGCGAAGGAAATAGGCAAGGTTTCGGGCCGAAACCCTTCATCAGACACCAATGTAGTTCGAAAACTGATGCCGTTTCATTATTTGCAAACATTCATGAAGATCTACCTGGTGGACTTGGGACAATCTTCTAGCAGCAGTAAGACTGGGAACAGCAGAAGCTGGTTAATATGCAAAAGGACACAGAGTGCTGGAGTAACTCAGGCAGGTCAGGCAGCATCTCTGGAGAACATGGATGGGTGGCATTTTGGGTCGAGACAGTTTGAAGAACTCCAGCACTTTGTGGCCTTCCCAGCAACAGCTGATGCTCAACTCAAGACACCTTCCAGTCCACCTTAACCATGGCTTCCATTGTGAGCACAAGCAATGTTGGATGCTGCATATTGGGTCTATCCAAGGCCTAGACCATCTGACAGACAGACTTGAACTTGCCACAGAAGGACTGATGGGGAATGGCCAGTTTAAAGCCTTTCCACCATTTTAAATGATCTGGGCATTGCCAACCCTGGGACTGTATATCCCAGAGCACTCTAAAGGCAATATTAATAATATGCACAATGCAAGTAAAATTATCTCTTGGTGCAGAGGGCAATGTATTGTATTATTATACATCTGCAAAGTCTAAGGAAACAGCAACAAAATCAATCTGTCAAATGCAGAGGCAATGTCACCTCTGGGTCTAATTTCAGGCCAGGATCCAAGTACGCTATCCAACTGGAGAAGAGTTCAGTTTGAGTCTAAATTTGTCATCCTGGTTTGGTTTTGCCAAAAATGATACAAAATCAATTCTACAAAAGGCACTATTAGTAAACTAAAACTGAAGATGCTGGAATATTAAGCAGAAAAGTCACTGGAACTCGGGCAAGCACAATCAGGTACTGTTTCACGTTGAAGACCCTTCAGAATCAGAGGTGCTAATCAAATAAAATCCTATTTTAAATCTCCCTGAACCATCTAAAATCTGCATGAATATATTCAGAACATTTGTACTGTTTGTGGTTTAAGTCAGTTTCTATGTTCAGTGATCCATTTGCCGAACTGTAGTGTGGTCCTGACATACAACGTGAACTATTTAAGCACATGTTTAATTCTACAACTCAATTTAATTCTTTGGCCACAACACTCAACTGGATAGATTCTGTTTGGCTTGTCTGTAGTGTTTAAAACAAACAAACCACATTTTCAAAGTTTGAAGGAATGCGATCAAACTAAAAAGACTTGAAGCATAAATCATGAAGACTCCTTTAATGCCAGACACCAAAACATTAACTTGCCATTTCAGTAGCCGATTTAATCAAATAGCAATGTAAAATAAGAACTTACTAATATTAAAACACCTTTAACTGCACATTCCTTTTGGCTCAGGATAGAAACAGCGAGATTGATTTCCACATCCCCAGATTCTCTTATGGAAACGTTCCCACAATGTGCCAAGGTTCCAATCCTGAAATCAGCTCAAATCTCAAGGAAACTGAACCAACTTGATGCAAGCCAGCTACAATAAAGACATTTGTGGGACTAATGTTACATAGACCACTTCCATTAAATGTTTTCAATTACATGAAATGGAAACCAAAGTTGCAGCCAGATAATCCATTAGTTTACAATCTGAAGAATGCAGGAGTCAGGGTTATAAATTGGGCAGGAGAAGAATCACCGTGGCAAATGTTGCACGCTCCACAGCAGGGAACCTCCAATGGGCAGCCAATGGCATTTCAAACAGTGGGCTCGTGTTACTGTTCAACTTTAACATCAAAACTTTAGATCCAGGGAGGAAATTGGAGTTGCCCCGTCTCCCAGCACCAGAGAAACTTCATTAAACAGGATGTGGCAGGGAATGGACAGCGAATGTTTCATGTGCAGGAGTTGGAAAGAGAGACTCAAAATTCACTACATAACTTTTCATAAAGATACAACTGTACTTTTCTACAATGCATCATTGTATTTGTAAAGGGGACACACAATTCTCAAATTTGCAGTATCTAACCGCGTTTGCTCAGCTCAGATCATCTCTGGGAAGATGGCGACCCATTAATAAAGAGGGCTGAACCCATACTGAATCGTTTACTCTCGTTTCCACACTAATGCATTCCCTTTTCATAAGTGCTCATGAAAGCTTTCACATTGGGTCAAGGGTCAATAAAATGCCTTTTATAACATTGTTTGCAGATGCCTCGATCTGGCTTCTGGCTCCAAAACTCCCCGCATTGTGCAAGATTCAAAGTGAACGACTTGGTGAAAATATCTGCCAAACTGAACTTTCGCTTGGAGTTGCAGCCCCGCCATTGAGGAAACCACACATCATTGGCCCGATACCCATCGGCTAACCAAGGAACCTGTCAAATAAAACTTATTTGCATCCAATAATGGTGCTGTCTATATACCATTCTGAACAATTTCTTCACTACAGGTGAATTGGGATTGAGGGTTGACCTAAACAAATTAGTCGATCTAAAAATTAATTAACAGAAGATAAATTGACAATTGTATCTGCAATTGAATGAAACAATTTAGGCCCATTCTTTGCTCACCATCCTCAAGTATATACATACGGTTTTAAATATCACTACCATGATACATAGTTGTTCAGTCACTGAATAACATTGTTCCCAGTTACAACTGAAGTCAAACCATGTTTATTGTGGCAACACCTTTCAAGTGAACAAGTGATACCCAAGCACACCATGAACCATGTTTACTGTCTGTAGATGATTCGTGGGCTAGAGGGTAGACAGTATAATGTTCAGCTGCTTAACAAGTACACAGAGAGTCAGTCAGAGCCATACATCATGGAAACAGGCCCTTCAGCCCAACTTGCCCATGCCAACCAAGTTGCCCCATCTAAGCATTTAGCCAATATCCCTCTAAACTTTCATATCCATGTACCTGTCCAATGTCTTTTAAGTGATACTGTGCCCGCCTCAACTACCTCCTGTGGCAGCTTGTTCCATATACCCACTTTAGGAGGCTATTATATCTTTCCATTCTTACCTTAAACCCATGTCCTCTAGTTCTTGATTCCCCTAAAAGATTCACCCTATCTATTCCCCTCATGATTCTATACACTTCTATATGACCACCCCTCAACCTTCTGTGCTCCAAATAATAAAGTCCTAGCCTGCCCCACCTCTCAGGCCAGTCCTGGCAACATCTTAGTGAACCAGTAACTGAAGCAGTTTGCCCATCATGTGGCAATGAGAGTAAGGGAAGGTTCATCCATCTCAAATCTTCAGGGCTTATTTTACATCAAATTAATCAGTTCTGCATTAAGCACACTCCCTTACTAATGGAGTTAAAGTGAACGACTTGACCCAAATCTCCTATTGTTAATCTGGTGCAAGGCAAACAAACCGGGCAGAGATTGTGCCGTCACGGTGGGATCAGCAAAGTGGCCCTTAGAGTCAGGTGCTCCCAATGCCAGTCACCCACCCCCACCAGACTGCACCCCTCCTCCACCCCAACTGACCCACCCCCCCCCTCCCCACCCAGGCTGACAGTAACTGCATTATGTGGAAGAGTTGCTGACAGCAATCTAGAGGCATCCTGGTCACACTCAACTCTCAATCAGCTGGCCCATTCAACCTCAGAGTTTTATAACCAAACCATGTTTAAATTGTTCACTGCATGTTTGCAAATTGTTTGTTTTAGATAGAGGTTGTCACACTCGCGCTTAAGATCGCACTAATATGCCTTTCAAAGTTTCCCATTACTGCTGCAGCTCTCCAGACAGATGTCCCCACCAGCCAAGCCCAATTGGTCAAGTTGGAGAGACCACAGCAGTTTCCTGCTGCATTCTGACCAGGTGCCACATGTCACAGTTACACAGGGATTGCAGATGAAAGCTTCCTTAACTGAAGACTTTCAATTTGATTGTCAAAAAGTGCTCGAATAACAAATTGGGATATGTTGCAATAGGGACAGAATCCACACCATCAGCCTTGCGTACAGCACATGATCCTACAACATTTTTGCCACCAACGGGATCCCACAAGTAGACACATCTTCCCATCTCCACCCCTCTCTGCTTTCACCATTCCTTCTCTCCATAGATGCTGCCTGTCCCACTGAGTTACTCCAGTATTTTGTGTCTATCTGGGGTGTAATCAGAGACAGATCGAAATAATGAAGATTTACGGGACGTACCTGGAAAGTGGGGTTTGAAATACAGCCGGATCACATTGTACTTCCAATTCTACATTCATGGGCAGTTTGTGAAGTTACTGGGAAGTGAACAGCATTGCCAAAGTTGTGTACATGAATCGGATGCCAAGAAGCCACCTATCAACCACTGGAGTTGATAAGATCACTTGTTTAGTTTATACTAAATTGGTTTAATCCAAGTTAAATGTTTTCAAAAACACACTTTGTAAAATGCAGTAACTCCACTAGGATGTGTCATTTTCATTCACTACAGATGCAGTCCTCATTGAACAGCCGCCTCATCCACTCAGCAGATGGTGCAATGTGACTGAGACCTCCGTTATGAGGCAGGATTGACCCAGAGAGGACTTCTCACCACTGGCCCAGCCGAGCCATGTGCTTGTTCCAGCTCCAGTGAAGAGATTTGCAAAAGTAGCCGAGGTCTCAGGCCACTACAGGCCGTTCCATGCCAACCACTGCCCAACGGCACTCTTCCTGCATCAACCTTTACCATGGACAACATGGCACGGCCCAACTGAGTTCTGCAGTTACGATGACCTCGTCTCATCTCTTTCAACAATGGGGACAGGCAGAACCTCACAGGAAATGACATTTGTGTAACCAGACTATGCAGCCACACACATTCGGATATGGTTTCCATGCTGCTTCTCTAAACTAGTCAGCCAAAGCCTTGTACACTGTACTGTCAATGGTGGCCAAGGCATTCAGGGATTGACCATCCACACTGGCCAGGCTCCAGCATATGTCACCAGCTGCCCGTAGATTCGGAACACATTTACCCCCACCACAGAGGGGGAGACCGGGGACAAGTCGAGAGTTCGAGCAGCAGGTTTGGACAGGACAGGACAACCTGGGCCAGTGAGAAACGGAAGTGGCAGCAGATGTAACTGGCCTTGCAACACAAGGGGTGCGTGCAAATTACGTAACATCGTGCATTAGTGCAAGAGGCAGCCTGCCCTGGAGAAGCTTCAGTCAACCACTGACCCAAAACAGCCGTGGCCAGGATTGCAATGAGGACCATTCAGCCCTAACATTATACCCTTTATCATGTATCTGTACACTGTGACAGCTCGATTGTAATCATGTATAGTCTTTCCGTTGACTGGTTAGAATGCACTAAAAGCTTTCCCCTAGTCCTCGGACTAGTTTCACTGTCCTGATTAATGTTACTGATATTTTGCCTGGTTATCACCTTCCCCATAGCGCATAATGTGCCATACTACATTTCCTTGATCATCGTCCACTTTGATATGCCATTTTCACACCTTATCCTACCATATCTCGAGTCTCCCCCTCAGTCTGAAGAAGGGTCTGGTCCCGATACGTCACCCATTCCTGCTCTCCAGAGATGCTGCCTGTCCCACAGAGTTACTCCAGTGTTTGATGCCAATCTTCAAGCTGCAAACCAGCATCTGCAGTTCCTGCCTACACATGTGCTGCACGTGCAATAAACTAGACTCAAACACACACCTCTCTGACAGATGCCCAGTCTGTACAGGACAAGGTGGATGGGCAGTTGTCATACTCGATACAGTGGGTACGAGTAGCTAGAATGCGACGAGATTCTCCAGCAATGTGCGAGAGAACCTGTTCCTGCAGTCAGCCGTCTGACCCTACATGCATCAGTCCCTGATCATTGGAACAGCAGTTCCCCAGAGAATGAAATACAAAATGTTGTCAATTCACCACAATGAAGGACTGACCAAGTATTCAGTTTAGTTGCAGTTCATAAACTTCCACATTGAAGGTTGCAATCACCTCATATACTTTACAGACATTGTATAGAGCAATCTTACTGCATGAAACACCAAGACCAGCTGAAGAATCCAACACCCATTCCTGCAGCCTAAAAATCAAACTGTTAATACAGTTTAGTGTAGGAAGGAACTGCAGATGCTGGTTTACACTGAAGATAGACAAGGTGCTAGAGTAACTCAGCGGTACAGGAAGCATCTCCAGATGGAAGGCATGGGTGACATTTTGGATTGAGACCCTTCTTCAGATTTAACGTTGGTAACTGACTTTTAACCATTCCCATTGTAGGAGGTAAATTCATCTTTATGGTAAATACAGGAACTCCAGGCAGATGTCATCCAGTAGGGAAAGGGCACCCTGGCCCGCTCATGCCAACCAGAGATCATCTACACCAATCTTGTTTCATTCACCCCACACACAATGGTTTAGATTTTACCCCTCACCCAGTCTAGAAACAAATTATAGCAGCCCATTAACCAACCCACAGCTCTTTGGGATGTGGGAAATAACTGGTGCATCCATGGGAGACAATCGCATGCAAACTCCACACAAACAGGACTCAAAGGCAGGACTGAATCCAGGACGTTGGAACACGAGGCAGCAGCTCTACTAGCTGCACCAAAGAACACTTCATGGGTCAGGGTGTCAGCTGTCTAACCTACATGTAACCAATCTTCTTGCACCAATATCACTAATGTAGATATCAGGAAGGATAGTATTAGATCGGTGTGGGCAAGTTGGGCCAAAGGGCCCGTTTCCACACTGTATAACTCTAAAAAACATTTAATACCAAGCAGAAGGCCTTGTGTTTGAGAAGGAAATTAGAAGTCAAAAGACCAAGCCATTGATGTTGAAAAGTAGGACGAAAAATGGAAAGGTTCCAGTAATGAACAAATCTGGGTCCCGTAGATTGAAGGATGTTTATTGGAAACAAGGAACTTGTAGATTAATTGTGTTAACTGAACATAAATTTCCTCCTGGGAATTGTGGAGAACTAAAGGGCAAAGTGAGCAAAGGAATTCACATTCAGAAATAAAGAGTTGGCGAGACTAAAGGGGAGAAAGCCCCATGGATTTTATGACCAGCATCATCTCCTTGTAAACAAAGGTGCATGCAGCAGTCACCATCCAACAAATCAATTCCAGGGTGGATAAAGTAGTGAGAGTACTTGGGAGCGTGGAGAAAACAGGACCACAAACCAGTAAGCTTGGCGTTAACAAATCTGCCAGAATCACTAGCTTATGCAGCATTTAGAAAAAGTGTTTGATGAACTCATTGGGTCAGACAGCATCCAGAGGGAATGGACAGATGATGTTTTGGGTCAGGATCCATCTTCAGACTGCTCAAGATTCCAGCATTTGCAGTTTCTTGTGCCTCCATTTAGAAATAGGACTGCCAGAGACAACATGGATTTATGTTCAGCTGAGTTTAATTAGTTAAGGATGAACAAGCTGCTGTATTTAACTTGCAGAAGGCCTTCAATAAAATGCTACATGGACAGTTATCAAATGGAAGTGAGCACTATACTAACATAGAAAGTTAATGAACAAAATGTATAAGAAATAATGGGTTTTTGCAAGGACCATGCTGGGCCCCAGTGTCCACAATCTACATGATTTAGTTCATGGGATCAAGTGGAATATATCCAAGTTTGCTAATGCCTCTGTCCCACTTAGGAAACCTGAACGGAAACCTCTGGAGACTTTGTGCCCCACCCAAGGTTTCCGTGCGGTTCCCAGAGGTTGCAGGTGGTTGTCGGAGGTTGCAGGTAGTGGAAGCAGGTAGGGAGACTGACAAAAACCTCTGGGAACTGCACGGAAACCTTGGGTGGGGCGCAAAGTCTCCAGAGGTTTCGTTCAGGTTTCCTAAGTGGGACAGGGGCATAACTGTACAGAGCTGGGCAGCAGTGTGGACTGTGAGAAAAATGTAGAAGGACTGACATGTTCAATGGGCAATGGAATGATGCATCATAGAGAGTCATTCAGTATGTGGAAGAGTGATGTCTCACTGGGGTACGGAAACAAGAGTGGCAAAATTGAACGATGCTGTGTTTGTGTTCAGAGGGCCTGGTGCTCTTGTAAATCCACACTAGACCCGCTGCCTCTGACTAGGAAGACAAATGTTCCTCGTCCGCCTTGCAAGGCAGAAACGAGGGGCTCTTTATTGGAGTTCTTGGTGACTCAACACCTGGGTCACTGCAGTGGTCTGCTTTCCCAATCCAAGGACCAAATATCGAAGGGGGGCATGAAATTAAAAATAGCTCCTGAGATGCCAACTCTCATGTTGGAGAGGAGAAACAATGAGTCTATATTTAGGGTGAGAACTTGGAGGAAACTGGGGGCAGGATAGGAAGGTACTGCTGAGATACGACACATCACCATCTCATTGAACCGCAGGGCTGGCACATGGACAGGGTGTCCTCCCGCCATTATTGCCAAAACAAGAGCTAGATTTACACATGCCAGATGGAGAATGAAAATTCTGATCCATTATTAATGCTTTTGCACAAGAGGCTTAATTCCAAGCAAAATGAATTAAAGCACAATATCCAAAACAAATTGAGTGTTCAGGTGGTGAATATGCAGCGGTTTATTGCAGAATGGCAGTAAAGATAGATGTGAACTATATGGGATTCACGGTCTAATGCCCAATGTACAGTAGGATTGTATTCAACAGTTTGCCAAAAAAATAATTCACTGTACTTAGGTACTCATGACAATAAAGTACCCTTGAACATTGAGGGTCACTGCAAACAATGTGACAATTGAAACTCTCTGCTACCAAAACATGGCCCCATCCTTTAGTTCTCCAACAGGAACAAGGACTAGCCCAATAAAATGTTGACATTTTGCAATATTTTTAGTCCTCAAGGTGACAAAAATATTGGAATACAGCAAGAAATATATTCTGCAAAATCTTAAACTTCATACTCCAGCATTTTCAGAATAAACTAACATAACAAGGATAATGCATTTACATCAAGGATAGCACGCACGGCAAGTCGACCTACACCACTGCACAATAGTTCATGGGCAGGTTAAAACAGAACCATCAAGACAGCAGTGCATTTTCACATTATCAGTAGAAAATCCACAAGATGATCTAAATGGATCCAATTTATTTATACACGAAAGAACACTACATGAAGGTTACTGGCCAACAGTTACACAGGGAAGTTGCTTACATCATATATGAATGTGAACATGGTACATTCAGGGCCAACACAAAGGTGAGCAAAGGTGTCCCTGTCAGAATGGCAGGCAGTGGCGAGTGGAGTGTCGCAAGGCTCGGTGTTGGGGCCGCAACTATTTACAATATATATTAATGATTTAGATGATGGAATTAAAAGTAACACTAGCAAATTTGCAGATGACACAAAGCTGGGTGGCAGTGTGAACTGCGAAGAGGATGCTAGGAGATTGCAGGGTGACTTGGACAGGTTGAGTGAGTGGGCAGATGCATGGCAGGTGCAGTATAATGTAGATAAATGTGAGGTTATCCACTTTGACGGCAAGAACAAGGAGGCAGATTATTATCTCAATGGTGTCAGATTAGGAAAAAGTGAAGTGCAATGAGACCTGGGTGTCCTTGTACACCAGTCACTGAAAGTAAACAGAAGGTACACAAAAATGCTGGAGAAACTCAGCAGGTGCAGCAGCATCTATGGAGCGAAGGAAATAGGTAAAGTTTCGGGCCGAAACCCTTCTTCAGACTGATAGGGGTGGCAGGGAGAAGGAAGGATTACTGAAAGTAAACATGCAGGTACAGCAGGCAGTAAAGAAAGCTAATGGCATGTTGGCCTTCATAACAAGAGGATTCGAGTATAGGAGTAAAGAGGTCCTTCTGCAGTTGTACAGTGCCGTGGTAAGACCACATCTGGTGTGTTGTGTGTAGTATTGATCTCCTAATTTGAGGAAGGACATCTTTGCTATTGAGGCAGTGCTGCGTAGGTTCACGAGGTTGGACTGTCATATGGGGAAAGATTGGAAAAACTGGGCTTGTATTCACTGGAATTTAGAAGGATGAGAGGATATCTTATAGAAATGTATAAAATTATAAAAGGACCGAACAAGATGGATGCAGGAAAAATGTGCCCAATGTTGGGAGAGTCCAGAACCAGGGGCCACAGTCTAAGAATGAAGGGGAGGTCATTTAAAACTGAGATGAGAAAAAACATTTTCATCCAGAGTTGTTAATTTGTGGAATTCTCTGACACAGAAGACACTGGATGAATTTAAGAGAGAGTTAGATAGAGCTCTAGGGGCTAGCGGAATCAAGGGATATGGGGAGAAGGCAGGCATGGGTTACTGATTGTGGATGAACAGCCATGATCACAATGAATGGCAGAGCTGGCACAAAGCACCAAATGGCCCCCTCCTGCACCTATTTTTTAATGTTTCTGTGGCTGCACAGATCACATCCTGAACAGGAATCAGGGAGGTCCCAAACTCACATTCAATTAGGCCACTGTGCATCAATCAAAATACAATCCCACACAGCTAGTCACTGTGACTTTGATGCCATCCAACCAGAATTTTCCTCATCTGAGAGATGCACAAGAATTCCATAATCAAAATCCTCCAGTTTGAAAGATCACTAGATGTATAGGTGCTATCATTAACCAACCACACCAATAGCAAGTTATATTCAAACCACCATTTATCCAAACAACTCCTAACTACATACACCCAGTAATTACATTTGTACCTTCACATCCAAATATTACAGATGGACAGTCCATAGCTCAAAATATTGACAAATATTTCCCCCTTAACCTCCATATCATTTCCCAAGCCACCGTTTCACTATCCTCCCTACGGTGAAGAACCAGGTCGAAGCAAACATTTCTTACCGACAATTTACTCTAAAAAGCTCAGTTCAGAGTAGGAAAGCAGTTTTGCATAGAGTTAAAAATAAACCAGGTCCATACCTGTCACACAGCATTGCCACAATTTCTCAGCATTTAATAGCGCTCTGTCTGGCATTATAATCTGAAGATCAGCTGTGCACAATCTACAGCTGCGTGTGCCCATGTTCACTATTTCCGACCAAGCACAGGCACTTCATTGGCCTCGATGCCAATCCAAATTTGTGGGAACTTATAGGGAAAAACAGCATATTGAATTCAGATTATATAATGCAGAATTCAGCGATTCACTAACGAACCTAGTTCTACAAAGATCATCTCCAAGGATTTGGGTATTTAAGATATTATAATCTATTGGAAAAATTAAACTTGCTTCGAAACGGATCTTTGACCAAGTTTGTGAAGCGATATCAAAAAAACCATTTAAGCATTTTGCCCTTTAAGAACCAAAATCCTCCTTTGTGACATTTTAAGGTGTTACTTGTATGGCAATGTAGGAGATAGCAATAATTTATCCAGCACAATCTTTCAAGAATGACTTAGCATCCGTTACCAAGGAATGGTGAAATATTGGCTGTCATCAAGAATATATTTCAAATGAGCAACCGCAAGTCATTGACACTTTAAAATATTGGGGCAAAGGGGAGGAGGGAAGGGGAATGGCCGTTAGAATTCCAAACTACAGATGGATTCATACCAGGAATTTTGAACAAACTAGGAGTTCTGGTATAATTGACAGGAACATTGCCGACTACTTTTCTAGCAGTGGTGTGTGAACAGACAAACCACGATAAGGCAAAAACACACAATACTTCAAAATTTCTAAATATACAAAATGCTGAAGCCCATTGTTTGCTGCATCAGCAGACTAGTAAATTAATATTTGCAAATGTTGCAGGCAGGTTACTTTATGAACATCACAACACAACTCATAACGAGCTCTCGGAACAAGTGCATATTGTGTTTAAACTTTCCAAAGGCAATGTTCAGAAACAATCTGGTAATTAGGAAAAAGTGAAGCTTACGACAGACTGGGTAAAATGAAAAAGGTATCCAAGTTTAGAGGCGACGATTATCTCATCGGTACTGAACTGAGATTAATTAAAGCTACCCGATGGCACCAAATAACATCTTGACCAAATAAGACAAATTGTGAAAATTTGTGCAGAATTTTATTTTGAAGTCAACAGAACGGAACAGTCAAAGACCTACACCACTCGATAGTCTCAACTTCAAAACCCAATTGAAGGAGAAAGGCTGAACATAAGGACCAGCGGAACATTGATGCACAGGATGTAGGTGCAGTTTGTGGAATCAGATGTGAAATCCATTTCGCCCTCAACTGTGTGGCAATGTACCAGATACATCAACCCCAACATAGACAAGAACTATTCACCTTACTCGAGCTCTTTTAATAAAAAACAGCATTGTCACAATTACACCATACACTACCAGGTGCGTGCGACAGAACGATCCTGTCAGAGACAGCACCCATCACACGATATAACGGGAGCTCCCCATGTTAAAGAGATCGCCTGCAACATCCTCTCACTTTAGGACTTCGAACTAGTGTAACACATTCAAAAGAAACTCCTGCTTCAATAAACCAAGGATTGGTTTCTGGTTCTAGGTACAAGTACAGTTGGAAGATGCAGGAACGTGTACTGGAAAATAACATACACACCAACTGCTTATTCAATCGCTGAATCAAGTGGGGAAAGATACAACAGGACTACAGCCAGACAACACTTGCCCATGTCCTCAGCTTGCCAAATCACAAAATCTAAATACTGTACATTATAAAGTACCGCACATTATCGAAACAGAACAGCCCTCAGATTTCCCCATCTATAAATTGCCATTGTCAAAAGTAGTGAAGCGCAAACATTCCTTCAAGTCTTCCCCGCAATCATTCATGCAATCCTTCATTTCAAACCAGGCTCAAATCCAATAAGGACTGAGGTACATTTTAAAATGCAATATTTGCATCAGTTACTTTTCAGCCTTGTGGAAAGCTCACTGTCCAAATGTCACCGTAACCCAGATTTATTAAATTCTACTTGTTTTCACCAACTCATCCATGAAAGGGGGCAGATTGTGGCAAATTAGTCGGAGGGCAGTTTCACAGCTACAATTTCTCCTCGACAGTAGATTCTGTGTCTGGTCAGTTAGATCAGATTATACAAATGCAGCATATTACAGACAAAAGGAGCATCAAATGTGAAGATGGAAATGTCAATAAAGCTTGCAAGTATAGATGGCGTGCAAAAAAAAATGAACAAAGTGAATAAACCAAGGCTATTTGGTGCTGGGGTTGGAGAGGAATAAGGCAAGTTATACTCAGTCGACCAGACCAGACCAGCACACAAAGGGTGAAGCTTTTAGGCAATAAACAGCAGGTGATCACACTCTCCTGGAAGTCCTAATGCTACTAAAAGCCACTCTGGTGCAGTGTAATTGGGCTTCAGTAGTTAATGTGGTATTGACTGCATTATATGGCCCTGTCTCTCCTCTTTTACTAATGCCATTTGTATCGCCTTTGTACATTTACCATATTGCTTAGCCAATATCTGTTAAAAGCAATCCAAATCATGAATCATACAGAAAACTTTTAACAAGAGACATGCAGAGCAAGGCATTCACAGTTGACTTGGTGCACGGCCCATTTAGAGAATCCGGGTTTAATGTTACCGACTCAACTTGTCATGTGTTATGGTTTTCATTAATTACCACTTACCCAGACAAAGCACTCGCCCTCTACTCCCACCGACACACTGCAAGGCACCCAGCTTGGAGTATGTCACCAATAGCCCGCTCTATCCCTCCTCCCTGCTCCTTGAGATTCAGAGGAAAGGTGGCTTGAGAGAGGGTGGGTAATAATCCAAAACATTACCCCAACACCTCCTCTCCAGTTGTCCAGTCTACAAATTGTTACGTGTGGGGTTAGCTTCCCTGAAATCAGTTGGAAAACAGACACCGCAGATGAAACGTTGCCATGTAGTGTCGTTTGTAATACATTCATTCAGCACTTCAGAGAGATTGCGGGCTAAATCGTGGCAGGTCGCGGCGTGTTGCGCGGGCGGACGGACGGGAAGGGTACGTGTGGAGAGGAGTGTCAGGGACGGGTTGAAGTAATCGTGTTAATTGTCAACTCCATCTCCGTAGCAACAGGGCAAGCGGCGTGGGATGTGGGAGAGACAAGGGCTCGGCCGTGAGAGGAGGGCAGGCAGCGCCGGCAGCCCCCGATAATGTTTCACATCTATCTCACAGCAACTGCCCGGCAATCGGCTGCCAACTTCAGCAGGGGGCGAGCGGGACAAGCCGTGATATTGAACCAGCCCGCTCACCGACACGAGTCTGCAGTCCTGTCCCGTCCCCTCCTTGCTGGGGGAGCGGGCGGCATCGGTCGGTGCAAGAGCGGGGAGAGGGAGCTTCAACGGCGGGGAGAGGGAGCTTCAAAGGCGGGGAGAAGGAGCATCGGTGGCGGGGAGAAGGAGCGTCGGTGGCGGGGAGAAGGAGCGTCGGTGGCGGGGAGAGGAAGCTCCAACGCCGGGGACGGGGAGGAGACGCGGTGTTTACGGAGTGGGAAAGACGGGGCGATTGCATGCACGGAGCCGGGAGGAGCAGGCACCGTGTGCCGGGGCCCGTGGTGGTGGTGGTGGCGGTGTGGGGAGCCGCTGGCAGCGAGCGGGCGGAGTAATGCCCGACTCACCTTCCTCCTTGTCCAACACCATGGTCTAGCGGAGACCCGGGCTCGGCGCTCCCTCCTCGGCGGCCAGCGAGAGTCGGTGCGGATCCGCGATCTCTCTCGCCTCCCGAAGACGGGGGAACGGCGACAACCGACCTCTCGGCGTTGCGGGCTTCTACAATGATCGCACACCTTCCGCGGCTGCTAGCTCAAAAATTGCACGAAGCCGCTGTGAAAAGCCGGCAAACGGCGAGGCTCAGCTTTCCCTTCCAATTTATGTGGTTCTCTCCCCTTTAGGGTCCCTGGCTGGTGAATAAATGCACACATTTCCCAGTATTCCTCAGGTTCCCTGGTTAATTAAATCAATTCATTATGCTCATATCTGATTAGCAGTCCCCGAATCAATTATTCAATACACAAACATAATTGCTTGTGCCAGAGGTGTCTAAGTTTTAGCTTATTTAACTCCAAGGACACTAATTACCCCTAGGGCAAGGGAACTTTTCTCATTAATTCTGACAAATACAAAAGCCCATTTAAGGAGTGTGCGTGGTCGGTTCACAAAGGGATCATTCTGTAACACACGTGCATTCAGCAATGGAGATCGAGAGGGGGGAGGGAGGGAGGGAGAGAAGAAAAAAAAAGGGGAGTGAGAAAGGCGGGAGTGAGAGACGGAGGTGATGAGGAGGAGGAGGGGGGGAGGTGATGAGGAGGGGGGGAGGTGATGAGGAGGAGGAGGGGGGGAGGTGATGAGGAGGGGGGAGGTGATGAGGAGGGGGGAGGTGATGAGGAGGGGGAGGTGATGAGGAGGGGGGGGGGTGAGTGAGGAAAGGGAGGTGATGAGGGGGGGGGGGGGAGTGAGTGAGAGAGGAATGGGAGTGAGAGAGGGGGTGAAGGGAAGAGGTGGGCGGGGGTCCACATGATGTTAATTTATAAATGGTTAACCTAATTTCAGATACGACGCAATAATAACCCCCCCAATCATTTATTAAACCTTGAGGATGTGAGATTTGTTTTTTTTTTGTGGGGAGGGGACATTGGATTCAAAGCGATCTTCTCATGAAATGATAACATGCTAATCAGATTCCTTCCTCCCCAGCCCCCCAGCCCCAGCCCCAGCCCCACCCTCTCACCCCCCCCAGCCCCAACACACAGACCCTTTCCCCCTTTTCAACATTGAGCCCAACTTTAATCCCAACCATTAGGAGCCGGGCATGCAAAACCGGCCAACCACAGTTCTAAATTACAATCAAACGGTTACCAATTACACAAATTATTGACGGCAGATTCCCTTTTCAACTGCAAATTAAGGCTATTAAGAAAGCCTTTTTTAATGCAAAAGTGACTAATTAACCAACGGATGGGAAATCTGCGGCCCAGATATCAAAAAGTGCTCTGTGCACATTGCGGAAACACAGGGGAACCAATTAGTTTAATTATCAAAACAGCTAATTAAAATTGCACAGTTCCTAATTAGTTCTTTGCTTTTTCCTCTAATTGACAGGATGGAGATAAATGGGCAGCCGATGAAAAAAGAGTGAAGGAAAGAGAGAAACTCTGGCAGAATATTTATGCTGACTTTATCTTGGTCAGTGTGGCAGCCTTGAAATTAGGAAATTAATGGCCTTAATTCGCAAACTCTTTTACTCTTAACTACGCACCCTTCTTCTGTGTTCCCTAAACATTCTGATCTGTATGAGTCGAGCCACCCCGCCAACAATTTACACGGGGAATGAAAGCTCTTGGAGACGAAGAGGATCCAGCAATTCGCCGCCTAATGTGACAGCTCGCAGTTCGAGATACAGGGGCCTCTTTGTGCCTCTGTCTAATAGATGCCAGCAACCCGATCTGTACGCGTCGTGGCAAGCTTCGGCCCACTTCCAAACGGGATAATTAAACCAGATTCCAGCTCTCTGGCCGGGGAGGGGAGGGGAGGGGGAGAGAGAGAGGGGGAGAGAGAGGGGAGGGGAGGGGAGGGGAGGGGGAGAGAGAGAGAGAGGGGTGGCCAGAAACGGTTGTGTGATGAGATGATTGCTCTTCCTTTCCGACCTGGTGTATCTTTGATGCGAAACTGCACAGCGGCGGCGCAGCGTTAACCAAAACAAAAATGATAACAGGCGCTTGTGAACGTAAACTGACTACCCGGATAGACTCTGCCATCTACCCCAGGAGATATCACTGATTATAACAACATTTAAGACACTTTGACCGGTACACGGATCGCAAAGCTTTAGAGGGATCTGGGCCAAACGTGGGACTAGTGTAGATAGGACATCTTGGTTGGAACGTGCAAGTAGGGCTTAAGGGCCTGTTTCCCTGTTGGGTGACTATCCGAGGGGACTTTGCTGTGCGAATGTTTAAAGTCTAGCGGTATTTACTCGAGTGCCGACCCAAAGTGTTGCCTGTATTAAGGAGATTCTGTTTAAATAGGCCCAGGGCCCGTCTTTGGAAGGCGTGCGTCAACTGTGACTGCTCCTGTCTGCCTCTCCCCACCCTTCACTCACCACCCTCTCCCCGTTGAATGGTGCGACCTTGGCCCTTGTGTGGGACCTCACTGGACCACCATCTCCCAACAGAATGGGCTGGACAGTGAATAGCTGATAGTTAACATTCCTCAAACAAAAGCACAAAGTGCTGGAGTAACTCAGCGGGTCAGTCAGCACCTGTGGAGTGCATGTCCTCGAGAGATGCTGCCACACCCGCTGAGATACTCCAGCACATTGTGTCTTTTTACTTGTAGACCAGCACCTGCAGTTCCTTGTGTCGAAAAACCTTGACGTGATCTTGACCCGTAGACAGTTACGTTTTCAGTCAGTGTTCACACTGCCCGCTTCGTTGGGATGTCCGGGTTCTCGTTTCACTCGCATGGAGATAGATGGTCTGCAAATCAAATCCTGGTTAAACCCTCCTCAGCCCAGAAACCAGCAACATACCCAGCTGGACTGCCGAAGATACTGCAAGCACGGCCCTGCTAATAATTAACTGACAACTACCTTGTAATAAATGTCCCTCGTACCCCGGTGTTTTGTTAACGTCCTATTTTGATAACAATATGTATTATTAATTAGCTTGATTAAAAACATTATCTTTACAGAACAGGTACATTGCGAGTGTTATATCGCTCAGTATCCAGATGGAATTGGGAGAGCAAAGCACTTGCACTGCAGATCTTGCAGAGTTTGCAATGCATTCACCAATTTCCTCTTGTGTTCCACCAGGACTAATGGTATGGTCCACCAGTAAATAAATATGTCTCCACAACTCACTCATGAAATTGCCAATAGTTCAGCTTGAATTAATCCTGTACATTTTAAGTTTATTTCAGATAGCAGTGATTTCAGGAAAATAATTATGCTCCTCAGGATATTGACTGTAAATGTGTTTTATGTGTTCGTTTAAAATATTCCATCGAAAGAAAAAGTAAATAAAAATTGTGGGCAAAATAATCACATCAGATGATAAATGGAGGATGTGGAAAGACACAAAGTGCTGGCGTAACTCATCAGGTCAGGCGGCATCCCTGGAGAACATGGATGGGCTCCATAGATGCTGCTGCACCCGCTGAGTTTCTCCAGCAATTTTGTGTACCATGGATGGGTAATGTTTTGGTTTGGGACCCTGTGGTAACCAGCATCTGCAGTAGTTTAGTTTAGAGTTGAGAGAATCAGGGCTGAAAGGGCCTTTGGCTCCCCGCACACTAACACTATCCTACACACACTAGGGACAATTTACATTTATACCAAGCCAATTAACTTACAAACCTGTACATCTTTGTTTCAACAATAGAAAATGTGGAACTGTTTTTTCCGACTTCACCAATGAAACCTGGCATGTCATCTTTGCTTACTGGTTCTCATTCCTTTCCATTTAAACCATTACCCTGAAATCTGAGTAAATGTGAATTTCACCCCACCCTGCATATCAAAATGGACAGATTTTGGCAGATAAATGGCATTTGAAAAACATGAATGTTTCATATTATAACTGAATTTACTTGCTCCAATGGGGCCTTGGCATAAACTATCCAAGAGGCCACTCAGCTTGGTTTGATTGATGCTAGTTTTGCCATTGAGACAGATGGTTGGCAGTACGAGCCTTTTCCAATTCAAGACTTAGCTGTCCATTGTATGAGACTGTCATGGAGGGACATGTCCAGTCCATCATGTGAGCCTGTGATGGAAGTACATGTATTGTCCATTGTATGATGCTCACAGAGTTACATGTCCTGTCCCAATAGCTCACTGGATGTGATAAAGATTCACAACATGGTTTGAAGCTGGTCAAGTTGCATTGGTCGACATCCCTTCCTCAGCAGGCAAGATGAATACCGACTAATTGGTCATTCGCGTTGTTAGTGATTTTGCCAGCAGAAATGATAAATACAGTTTCTGTTTATTGAACAGCTGAGAATAACCTGACAATGGTGTTTGTAAGTAATTCATTATTAGGAAGGAATTGCTTGAACAGTGAATGAAGATAATGACACTTCCTGGTGGCATTTTACTGTATATATAATGAATAAAGCATTTTTGAAAGAACGTTAAGTTATTCATTATTTTATGAAGTACTGAGAGAGATGATCACATGTTATATAAATTCAAAGCTATGATTTAATTGGAAGAACTTATCTCTGACTGATATATTCATGAATCATATGCTGGTTGGTTATATATAATTTAATTTTTACATAGATTTCAATTACAAATATTGAAATGTTTTTGGTCATCATATTAAGTCATAGATTTAAATATTTCCATCTCCTCATGATGAAAGTATAGATTGTGCCCATGCCTAACGAGGTACATTTTCAATATAAAAGCCTGTCATGTCAACATAATGGTAAAATAATGGTTATTCTACATATATCATCTTTTAAGTGAAACTCAACAAAACGCGCATGATTTGTAGCGATCTGAGCAGATTTCACAATGTGACCCTGCTGAAAGTTATTCAGAACAAATATTTCTATGTGAATGATTCTAACTCCTGGACACGTCGAATAAACTACTTGTTGTAGGGAGGAACAGCAGATGCTGGTTTAAACCGAAGATAGACACAAATAGCTGGAGTAACTCAGTGGGCCAGGCAGCATTTCTGGAGAGAAGGAATGGGTGACGTTTCGGGTCGAGACCTTTCTTCAGACTGGGTCAGGGATGAGGGGGTTACAGAGATCAGGAAGTGTAAGGTGTGAAAATGAGACAAAGGGGGGTGGAGATCAAGGAAAATGTAGAATAGATCATTGTGAGTCTCCTCCATTGTAAGAGTGAGGTGCAGTGCAAATTGGAGGAACAACACCTCATATTTCTCTTGGGTAGCATTCATCCCAGTGGTATGAATATTGACTTTTCTAACTTTGTAACCCTTGCCTCCCCTCTCTCTCCATCCCTCCCCCCTTCCCAGTTGTCCGACTAGTCTGATTGTTCTCATTTACATTTTATCTCTGTTTGCTTTGTTGTTACCTTCGCCTAGCTATCAATGATCTATTCTACATGTTCCTTGATCTCCACCCCCTTTGTCTCGTTTTCACACCTTACACTTCCTGAGATCCTCTTCCTGAGAGAGGGAGCAGGAGGGAGCAGAGAGGGAGGGGGGTAGAGTTTGAGGGGTGGGGGGGGGGGGGGGTGTGCGATGTCACAGGGGAAGGCTGGTTCGTGAACGCAATACTCCCTCACTCCGGCTCCAGGCTCCAGCAACCTCCCCACCATGCGCCGACCCGGGGGCGAGTACAGGGCCCGACTTGCTCGTTCTTTCTGCACCCCCGGGGGGGTGTGCCATCACTCGCAGCACGAAGAAGATGGCACGCGACGCAGACCCATTGTGACATCATCACGAAAGGCAGCTGTTTTTAAATTCAGTTATGTCATATTTTTGAATATTTTCAGTAATAACTCGAGAAATAAACCATGACATTTTCAGATAAGGCGATTTTGGATTCCATGGGAAAAATCTCTACCGGAATATGTAAACATTTTACCGTTACCGCGTCGTTTTTTCGCGAAGATTATACACAAGACAAACACACAAACACACACACACTAATACACATAGACATCCAAGATCAGACTTTTAAGTATATAGATAGATATGATAGTTTCATAGAGTGGTACAGTGTGGAAGCCGGCATTTCGGCCCAATATGCCCACACGGGCCAACATGTCCCACCTGCCTGCATTTGGTCCATATCCCACCAAACCGGTCCTATCCATGTACTTGTCTAACTGTTTCTTAAATGTTAGGATAGTCACAGCCTCAACCACTTCCTCTGGCAGCTTGTTCCATACACCCTCCACCTTTTGTGTGAAAAAGTTACCACTCAGATTCCTATTAAATCTTTTCCCCTTCACTTTAAACCTATGTCTTCTGCTCCTGGATTCACCTACTCTGGGCAAGAGACTCTGTGCATCTACCCGATCCATTCCTCTCATGATCTTGTACAATAACTCAATTATTTGATGCTTATTTTCCAGAATGCCAAAGAGTATCAAGAACATCTGGTTGTGTATTTTTCATGTCTGCAGTTATTGAATTCCCTGAGGACAACGTGAATATGTAGTTTTACTTTTAGTTTTCTTTCGGGTGCAAAGAAGTATCACATGATGAACAGGATCTGTTTTATTCTCTGTGCGAAGACTTGTTCAATCAGCTAACTTGGAATTCTCTGCAGCAAATATAAAACTAATTAGAGAGGTTTGCCAGAGATTGCCTTTTATCTGTCAGGAACCTCAAAAACAAGGAAGAGTAAAGTGGTAATTAAACAGTACAATTGGAGTGATTTCATCATCTTAAAGCATATAACTACTTGTTTGCATATCTTTCATTCATCTCTTCAATATTTCCCTACATCACCGTCTAGAACTATCATTTCCCTTTCCCCTGACTCTAAGCCTGAAGAAGGGGCTCAACCCGAAACGTCACCTATTCCTTTACTCCGGAGATGCTGCCTGACCTGCTGAGTTACTCCAGTTTTTTTTGTCAAACTACCAATGAATATATTTTCATTCATACTGTCGCCAGAGAGAGTACATGATGGATTGATAGATGCACTGAAATATTTCATGTTATTCTGACCACATAATTGCATCTCAGTCACAGAACAGCAGCTAATTCTTTTAACGCCATTAATTAATTTTAGCGGTGTGTTATATTGGACAGCTGGAGTGAAAGAGCCAAAACTGTTTACACAGGACAGTTAGCTTTGAAAGAAAGACTATAATTTCATCGGTCTGGTCTGAATTTGCACACAGGTCTTAGAGAGGAATGGACATACTTTGACCAGCTGTGAAAACTGCTTCTCCAGGATACAATACTTCATTACACTGTAATGGCAGGTGCGGTGTAGGATAGGATATATATATAGATATATGTATAGGATAGGTGACCCTTGTTTTGACTGATTGTACGGGTGGAGGGGCGGCGGGGCTGGAAAAGGGGGGAGGCAATTTTTTTAACAATTGTCAGAAACAATATTGCAATGGTTTATTACTTAAGGCGTAGGTTTAGGTTTATTATTGTAACATGTACCGAGGTACAATGAAAAGCTTTGTTTTGTACACTTTCCAAACAGATCAGATAATACTAGTGGCCCTCCACCAGTCTGTGACCAGCCCTATGTCTGAACCCCTCCTCAGGCCTGTACCTCTGTACCTCTTCTCCCCCTCCCCCCTCAAACCTCCAATCACGGATCAGAGAACACATCCTACTACATATAAGGCGTGTTTCTGTTTAAGCAGAGGTTTCCAATCTGTAGCACCTCCCCCATCGCTTGGCCATGCATAAGGGACATTTCAGATTGGGACCCTTGTTCAGACTCTGAAGAAGGGCCCTGACCCAAAACATCACGTATCCATGTTCTCCAGAGATATTTGCCTGCCCTGCTGAGTTACTCCAGCACTTTATGTATTTTTCTTT
Source organism: Amblyraja radiata (assembly GCF_010909765.2). Taxonomy (NCBI): domain Eukaryota; kingdom Metazoa; phylum Chordata; class Chondrichthyes; order Rajiformes; family Rajidae; genus Amblyraja; species Amblyraja radiata. Next base: position 44,062,005 of record NC_045975.1, read on the forward strand.
TGTAAAATGGCATCTGCAGTTCCTAGTGTCTCCATTGCTTGCCGAATGGTAGTTTGATGGAATGGAAGGATTGATTTTAAATTTCCACAAGTTTGCCCAGAGGATACAAGTGGCAAGGACAGAAGGAAGATTTCCTACCCCATTCAATGACCGTGCCATCACTGTGGATGGTCCCCAGAAGCAGTAATGTGCCAGCATCTGGCCTGAGAGGCTGCTTTAACCGTATGAAACTGGACACTTGTGTCATCAGCCCGTTAAGCAAGGTTGTCATTACTGCTGCCTCTTCAAGCCTCTTTGATCTTCTTCGACCCTCTTCGATCCTCTTCTCTATTTTTGCTCATTCCCAGTAAAAAAACAAATTATTGATCAGGAGAGGGGCGGAGTTTTTCCTTTCATTCACATTTCTTTCATGGAAGCAGCCACATTCATAGACTGGCGCAGGTCTGGCACAGCTCAGAAAGGGTTGCTAACCTGACACAGCTTGATCTGAATGACACACTCCCCAGTGGATGTAGCATCTACTCACAAAGCCATTAAGGATGTCTTGAGGGAGAATTGTGAAGGAAACTATGAATCCTGAAAGATAAACCAATCTGAGCCAAAATGGATGTATGTGAAACCAGTTGTTGAGGTTGGTTTAGTTAAGTGATAGGTTTCTTTAAAATTGCTAGGCCAGAATGTTTCAATTCAAGTATAAAATTATAAAAAAATATTCTTAATAAAGCTCTTAGAAATTACTGCCAATTTATTATCTTAATATCATTTTATGAAGTTGAGAACTTGAATAGATGTTTTCATGCAATAAATCCCTTTATCATATTATCTTAATGACAAAGTAAGATATAGTTTCTCATAAACTGCAATAAACTTTTCACAGTTAGGTTTGAGGACCAGCCCTTTATCTGACGTGTCACGGGATGGAACTTGTTTGAGTTTTATGTAACTTGAGGCGACAAGGCTTTCATTTTAAACGCCTTAAACTCTGCCCTGCAAGGGCCAAGTGATCAGTGAACTTCACCCACTGACACTGAATTAGTTTGTATGGCACAAGGGTTGACATGTGCAAATTAATTTGAGATGGATGGAGTTCAATAACTAGCCCACCCATGTAATGGGGAGCTTCTAGAGTTCAAGGAATAGTCCTGATGACTAACAGATTATATTCATTGAAGGTAATGCACAGGCCTTGCTGTCAATCACAAAACCACTTTAGTTGAGAGAGCAGGGCGGGATGTTTAGACAGTTGTTATTGGCATCTGTCCTGAGAACAACCACTGCTGGAGGTGCAGAACAAACAGCAGCAGTGTCTGCATACTCAGTGTCGTTTGTCCATTTACTAATGAGTACGGTGACTTTATCATCCATATTGACTCCACTCAGAAACCACCGAAACTGCATTCCACATTTATCAAATGATGAAAGTGGTTGCATGACACTTAATGCGATCATCTTAACCGTGTAGGGCCATGCCACACATCTCCTGACACTGCACCTAGTGGTCATTGGATGTACCATGACTTGCCAGATTGGGTGACAACACTTCCCCAATGGGCAGGTGGAACTCAGTGCAGTCTTGTCACTCCAAGGCATGACATTGAAAGGAGGGCGTATGAGGAGGATGGATCAATGTACCTCACCAGAGGAGGTTGGAGAAATGTCACCCACCAGCTTCGCGAAGAATGGCCAGGCAAAACATACAATGGACAGGCATACAAATGAGTGAAAAAAAGAGTAGAATATAAGAATAGTTGCTATTTCATGTCAGGGGGAATTCAGTAGCTATGCGTAAAGGTTTGGTAATGCATGCATTGCAAGTTAAAAAACTATGCAAGGAATTTTGTAATGTTTTACAGCCTGTATTTATCAGTGTACATGACATACTATTGTGTTCCTGAGGGCACAGTGCTGATGAACTACCAAAGACATATTGCCAAACTTGATCTCGAGCCCTTCACTGGTTGATTGCAGAGTAAACTAACTTGTGGTGCTAAGTCAGAAGCACGTTGCAATGCGTTCTGCAAATGCTTCCTCTAACACAAGCTCAAGATATCAGTGTACAAGTGGGTCATTCGAAAGAGTTTGTTGAAAATATGAACTGGTGTTTCAATGAGTTAATTGGTTTGCAGTCTTCATTTCAAATGTGAAGCCAATCCTCCATGGACCGAAAGGACAATTTGAATTATGTAAAATCATCCACTTTAAGTTTTGATGATTAAAATATAATGCAGGCCAGCCTAAGGTGTGCTTGGTTTGTAGAGAGTGGGCTTTATAAAATGTATACACCAGCTGTTGCTACAGTTATCTCTGTATGTTTTTTAGGCCATTTCTTTACAGACAACCTCTGATGAAATTCTGTTGTGGGAGCATTGACTGGGGAAGGGGCAGGGGTGAACCGAGGGTTTTAATCCCACTGATGTTTCTGAATGGACAGGCATACTGGTGGGAACTTTTAATGGAAGGTCTGTAATCAGAATACGCTTGTATTCAGCTCCGACAATAATGAATCTCATCAAATGTTAAAGCACGGGCATGTGTGGAAGGATAGAATTTCAAGGTTTTAGACTGTCCCTATTTCAGGCACTCCTCTGGGAGTGTGTGATTACTCAGCTTTAGCAGGTTATTGCCTCATCTTTCAATATCCAGTGAAGCACAAAATTCTAATCTAAGTTGTTCTTTCTACTTAAAGAAAAGGGCTCGATATGCTCAGAGACTTTTGTTAACATTGTGGAGAGCTATTTCTTGCTCTGATTCAAAATGATGTGGGCAAAATGATTTTCTGATGTGAACAGGCAGTCCATTATTGGTGGAGTTAACATTATTTAAAAAGAATATCAGAAAGAACAGGCTGTGCAATCTGAGAATAAATCAGGTCTTTTACAGTTTAAAAAGATGTGTGCATCTGATCAAAAGCTTAGTATCATTATGGGGTTTTCATTACAGGGGAGACCAGTTAATCTGATTTTACATTAAAGAGGTAATAACACTTTTGTTTGAACTGAAAGGATTAAAAATTGAATGTACATAACACTCCCTTGTAGTCAGGTTTTTAGAGTGAGGAATTTCAAATCAACAGGGATATAACCAAAGGATATAATGTTAAATGTTCTGAGTCCAGACCGAAGATAGACACAAAATGCTGGAGTAAGTCAGCGGGACAGGCAGCATCTCTGGAGAGCAGGAATGGGTGATGTTTCGGGTCGAGACCCTTCTTCAGAGTCCAGACCAGCAGAATGGCTTTTCCTGGGTATTCTTTCTATGGTTCTAGGCAAACATTGGATCCCCCACCAGAATGTTTTTAAATACAGGATACTCATGCTGTAAAACACTTCAACCAGTTTATCAAATGGTAAGCATCAACATCCAATGGTTGAGTGAAACACAGAGTGCTGGAGGAACTCAGCGGATCAGGCAGCATCTGTAAAGGCGCCGTTTCTGGTCAAGACCCTTCTCAAGTCGAGTCTGAAGAAGAGTCCTGACCAGAAACGTCCTCTGTCCATTCCCTCAACAGATGCTGCCTGAGCCGCCGGGTTCCTCCAGCACATTTTATTTTGCTCAATTGCAGCATCTGCAGTTCCTCATGCAGATACTGTCTGCAGTCTTTCTGGTATTTTCCTTTTCTATTTTGAATAGCACAATAGGCAGGCAAGGCGCACTTACCTGCAAACTAGCATAGCTTGCAATACGAAGCCCAGAAATAAATTAAAATCCACAGAGGAATGTTCAACCTTTAAAGATTTATTTTAAGTGGATGACTAAGTCTACCAGAAGATAATATTTTTTATATACAACAGTCTCCCACTACTTTTTTTCCAATTGTGCAATTATCTGTGAAATTTAAATGTAATTATCCAATTCCTGTGGTTGCCCACACTGGCCATTTATTATTCATCCTCAGTCGTTACACAACACCACAAAGAACACATTGATCACACGTTGACCACTGGAGAACTGGAACAAATGGAAAATAACAAAAGACCATCTCTGACAAAAGTCAGAGTTTAAAAAATACAATAAATATGAAACATTTCTAAACCGTAACATCCTTCTGTGGTAACATTTTATGCATCAATAATGAGTTATAGATTAGCATTTACAGAAATGGGGCTTGGGAGAAGTTACTGGTGGAAGTAGCAAGATGATGATGGATTACTGGAGAGGCAGCTTCAATGTGATGCATTATTTCAGATGTTGATCTGGAACTCCAAGAGTCTCCTCCAAGTCATTTACCTCACTGCTGTCATCCAATGTAAATTCAAGAGAAACTATAACAGAATATTGATTACAATTATGTGTGATTTTAAAGTACAGCAAGTTAAGTTATATACTTGTGCAGCACGGTGGTGCAGCGGTAGAGTTGTTGCCTTACAGTGCTTGCAGCGCCAGAGATCCGCGGTCGATCCTGACTACGGGTGCTGTCTGTACGCAGTTTGTACGTTTTCCCTGTGACCTGGGGAGGTTTTCTCTGAGATCTTCGGTTTCCTCCCACACTCCAAACACGTACAGGTTTGTAGGTTAATTGGCTTGGTATAAATGTAAAGTGTCCCTAGTGTGTGTAGGATAGTGTTAATGTGCGGGGATCGCTGGTTGGTGCGGACTCGGTGGGCCGAAGGGCCCGTTTCCGTGCTGTATCTCTAAAACTAAAAATCTTTTAGATCAATCCTTTTTGCTACATTTGATCTTTTTCCACAGTATTTCTTTTTGAGGCAGGCGGGCAATGAAGGCAAAAGTGGTTGTGACTCTACAAGCCCATTCCTTCCACAATCAGATGCAATCAGAAAGGCAATTCTTCCTCAAGGTAATGCTGCAAGATGCACTGATCTTCAAAGATCTAGTTTAGTTTAGTTTATTGTCACGTGTACCAAGGTACATGAAAAGCATTTTTGTTGCTTACTATCCAGTCAACAGAAAGACTATACATGATTACAATCAAGGCATCCACACTGTACAGATACAGGATAAAGGGAATAATGCTCAACGTAAGATAACGTCCAGTGAAGTCTGATTAAAGATAGTCTGCAGGCCTCTGTGGAGGATTATTGTAGAGGTTGATTTGTCACCTATCCTCACTGATTGGGGTCTGTTGGTCAGGAAGGCGAGGATCCCGTTGCAGAGATGAATGCTGACTCCAAGTTCCACGAGTTTGGAGATGAGCTTGGATGGGATAATGATATTGAAAGCAGAGCTGTAGTTCAGGCCCGTACGAAGCTTTTCAAAAAGGGGGGTGGCATGACAGGATTACAAAAAACTTAATGTGAAATAATGTGTGCGCTGCACACATCATGTGAAGTCCCTCGATGCCGGGGTCCAGGGCCCTGGAAGCCCAGGGGTTTTAGATGCTCTCTGATCCATTCTGAGCCTTGTTTTGGAGCATTTTTGCACCAAATATATGACCAATATTTCAGAAATTAACAGGAATCTGAAGTAGCTTTTTCACACAAAGGGTACTGGGTGTATGTAACGAGCTGCCAGAGACTATCCTAATGTTTAAGAGCCATTTGGACACGTACACGGATAGGACATATTTAGATGGATATGGGCCAAACGAGTGTGAGTGGGACATGTCGGTCGGTGTGGGCAAGTTGGGCTGAAGGGCCTGTTTCCACACTGCATCATTCTATGACTAAAAAGTGAAGAAGAAAAATGAATGTAGATAAGTAGAGCAGATTTGAAAGAGGAGTGAAATGTAAAGGCAGAGAGAGGTTTATGGGTGGAAAGGAACATAGGAAAGGAGGGGGGAGAGTGGGCTTGGGCAGATGGGTGAAGGGAAAATAGACACAAAGTGCTGGAGTAACTCAGTGGGTCAGGCAGCATCTGCGGAGAATATGAATAGGCGACGTTTCACAGAATGCTGGAGTAACTCAGTGGGTCAGGCAGCATCTCTGGAGAAAAGGTATAGATTATAGTTCGGGTCAAGACCGTTCTTCAGTAATATTCATGATATGCCATGCATAGACATTCCTGAATGTTACCCAAACCATCGTGAGCTACTTTGTTACGGTGCTTGCCCTCTCCTATAATGTCTCTGCTGCCTTGGGTGATGCAGGACAGGACACAAGCTTTGGGACATGGTGTGAAGCTGTTGCAGTCTGTCCCAGCCTGGTAAAAACCTGGATGGAGTGGATTTGGAGAGGATGTTTCCATTAGTGGGAGAGTCTAGGACCAGTGGCCACAGCCTCAGAATTAAAAGATATTCCTTTAGGATGGAGATGAGCAGGAATTTCTTAAGTCAGAGGGTGGTGAACTGTGGAATTCATTGCCACAGACAGCTGTGGAGGTCAAGTCAATGGACATTTTTCAGGAGATTGATAGATTCTTGATTGATACGGGTGTCAGAGGTAATGGGGAGAAGGCAGGAGAATGAGAGGGAAAGATAGATAGAGTCATAGAGTGATACAGTGTGGAAACAGGCCCTTCGGCCCAGCATGTCCCATCTGCACTAGTCCCACCTGCCCACGTTTGATCCATATCCCTCCGAACCTGTCCTATCCATGTACCTGTCTAACTGTTTCTTAAATGTTGCGATAGTCCCTGCCACAACTACCTCCTCTGGCAGCTTGTTCCATACACCTACCACCCTTTGTGTGAAAAACATACCCCTCAGATTCCTATCTTTGGCCGTTCACCTTAAACTTATGTCCTCTGTTCCTCGATTCACTTACTCTGGGCAAAAGACTCAACCATATCTATTCAAATCATGATTTTATAGACCTCTATTAGATCACCCCTCAGCCTCCTGGGCTCCATGAAATAGAGTCCCAGCCTACTCAACCTCTCCCTATGGCTCTGGCCCTCTAGTCCTGGCAACATCCTCATAAATCTTCATTGTACCCTTTCCAGTTTGATGACATCTTTCCTATAACATGGTGCCCAGTTCTGAACACAATACTCTGAATGCGGCCTCACCAACTTCTTATGCAACTGCAACATGACCTCCCAACTTCTATACTCACCCGACCCGCTGAGTTACTCCAGCACTCTGTGAAACGTCACAGAACAGGGCAAGATTAGCAAGTTTGCTGATGATACAGAAGTGAGTGGTTTTGCAGATAGTGAAGATGGTTGTGAAAGATTGCAGCAGGATCTGGATCAATTAGCCAGGTGGGCAGAGGAATGGTTGATGGTTGCATGGTTCCTTGAAGGTCGTGTCGCAGGTATATCAGGTGGTCAAAAAGTATTTTGGTACTTTGGTCCTCATCGGTCAGAGTATTGAGTATAGAAGTTGTGAGGTCATGTTGCAGTTGTATAAGACGTTGGTGAGACCGCATTTAGAATATTGTGTTCAGTTCTGGGCATCATGTTATAGGAAAGATGTCAAACTGAAAAGAGTACAGAGATCCCCATCCTGGATCAGTCCAATCAGGGTTGTGTCGTCCGGCAAACTTGAAAAGCTTGACAGAGGTGTCTGTGGAGGTGCAGTCATTGGGTGTGAAGTGGTGATTGGAGTGGGGTGGGTGTAGAAGGGCCCAGTCTTTGCAGACTGAGCGTTCAAGAAGGAACTGCAGATGCTGGAAGATCGAAGGTACACAAAAATGCTGGAGAAACTCAGCGGGTGCAGCAGCATCTATGGAGCGAAGGAAATAGGCGACGTTTTGGGCCGAAACCTTTCTTCAGACTGATAGGGGGTGGGGGGGGGGGGGAGGTGAGAAGGAAGGAAAAAGGGGAGGAGGAGGAGCCCGAGGGCGGGGGGATGGGAGGAGACAGCTCGAGGGTTAAGGAAGGGGAGGAGACAGCAAGGGCTAGCAAAACTGGGAGAATTCAACGTTCATGCCATCAGGACGCAAACAACCCAGGCGGAATATGAGGTGCTGTTCCTCCAATTTCCGGTGTTGCTCACTCTGGCAATGGAGGAGACCCAGGACAGAGAGGTCGGATTGGGAATCCGTTGGGCGATCGTTTCGCCGAACACCTCCGCTCAGTCCGCAATAACCTACCTGAACTCCCGGTGGCTCAGCACTTCAACTCCCCCTCCCATTCCCAATCCGACCTCTCTGTCCTGGGTCTCCTCCATTGCCAGAGTGAGCAACACCGGAAACTGGAGGAACAGCACCTCATATTCCGCCTGGGTTGTTTGCGTCCCGATGGCATGAACATTGAATTCTCCCAGTTTTGCTAGCCCTTGCTGTCTCCTCCCCTTCCTTAACCCTCGAGCTGTCTCCTCCCATCCCCCCGCCCTCGGGCTCCTCCTCCTCCCCTTTTTCCTTCCTTCCCCCCCCCCCCCACCCCCATATCAGTCTGAAGAAGGGTTTCGGCCCGAAACGTCGCCTATTTCCTTCGCTCCATAGATGCTGCTGCACCCGCTGAGTTTCTCCAGCATTTTTGTGTACCTTTGCAGACTGAGGTCAGGCTGTGAGTGGGTGTGAAGTGGTTGGGTGGGGTGGGAAAGGTTCCACTCTTTTCATACTGGAGTCTTGCCTTAAGTAGGTGTGAAGTGGTGAATGGGAAGGAGAAGGTGCAGGGTCCATTCTTTGCAGACTGGGGTCCGGCTGTGTTTGTTGGGGAGGGGGTACCAGGGTTACGTTTCTGATTTTCAAGCCTGCAGTAAAACTCATTCAGGTTGTTCGTCAGCTGACGGTTGTCCAAAGAGCGGGGGGCTTTCCTCTTATAGCTGGTGATTTCTTGCATGCCCTTCCAAACTGAAGAAGAATCACTAGCTGAGAACTTGATCCTCAACTTCTCAGAGTATCTTTCCTTGGCAGCTCTGATTCCTCTTCTCAGTGCTTTATCGATTAGGCTATCTTTTAACTCTTTAACGATTAGGCTATTAACTTGACGCATATTTTCCCCCAACACCCCCCCCCTCCCCCCGATCTCAAAATGGAAATGTTACATCTGTATATAATGATCCCATTAAAATGTGTATTTATGTCACAAACTATGGAATTCATATTTTTCAGTATTGTTATCGAAAAGAAAGCAGTTCCAATTATTTGATATTATTTGATATTGTTTATTATTCATATGGAGAAAATATAATAGCTCTAAAACCTACCTTAATTTTGCAATCTCATTAAAGATAATCCCCCTTTCCCTCTCCCCTCCCCATGACTCACTCCTCTCCCTTCCCCTCTCTCTCTCCCCCTCCCCTCTCTCACATCCCCCCTCTTTCTTGCGGGGGGGGCGAAGATGAAGGTGGCGCGGGCCCAGCGGGCGGGTGGGGGGGATGAAGGTGGCGTGGGCCCCGTGGAGGTGGCGTGAGCCCAGCGGGGATGGCGTAGACCCAGTGGGGGTGGTGTGGGCCCAGCAGGGGTCAGCGAGGGTGGCGTGGACCCAGCGGGGGTCAGCGGGGGTGGCGTGGACCCAGCGGGGGTCAGCGGGGGTGGCGTGGACCCAGCGGGGGTGGCGTGGGCCCAGCAGGGGTCAGCGAGGGTGGAGTGGACCCAGCAGGGGTCAGCTGGGGTGACGTGGGCCCAGCAGGAGTGGAGTGAGCCCAGCGGGGTTGGCGTGGACCCAGCGGGGGTGGCGTGGGCCCAGCAGGGGTCAGCAGGGGTGGAGTGGACCCGGCAGGGGTCAGCTGGGGTGGCGTGGGCCCAGCAGGGGTGGAGTGAGCCAGCGGGGATGGCGTGGACCCAGTGGGGGTGGCGTGGGCCCATCAGGGGTCAGCGAGGGTGGCGTGGGCTCAGCGGGGGTGGCGTGGGCTCAGCGGGGGTGGCATGAGTCCAGCGGGGGTGGCATGAGCCCAGTGGGTGGGCGTGGGCCCAGCGGGGGTCAGCGGGGGTTGTGTGGGGGGGAAGATGGCTTGGTCACCGGTGGCGGGGGGAGGCGAGGGGAGCGGACTCCACCGCAGCGGCAACTGGTGCTGGGGTTACAGCCGTTGGGTTCAGATTCAGCCACTCCCGCCCGGGGACGAGAGAACAGAGAACTGGCCGTTTCCAAAGTGGAAACGTTGATTTAAATTTATTTTTTTTGTGACTTTTTTCTTAAAGGAAAAAAAGGGGGGTGCGGTCGCACCCAACGCACCTCCCCCTTCGGACAGCCATGTAGTTTATGAATGGAAGGCCAATGTAGGTGTCTCTCTTCTCCAGGTGTTCCAGGGATGAGTGTAGGCTCAGGGAGATGACATCAGTGGTGGACCTGTTGTAGATGTAGGTGAACTGCAGTGGGTCAAGGTTGCTTGGTATACTGCATTTAATGCATTCCATAACCAGCCTCTTAAAGCATTTCATGATGGTAGGTGTCAGGGCCACTGGATGGTCATCATTAAGGCATGAGTTATTTGGCACCAGGATGAGAGTGGTCTTCTTGAAGCAGACGAGTACCTCAGAATGGAGCTGAAAGAGATTAAGGATGTCCATGAACATTCCAGCTAGTTGGTCCATGCAGTTTCTAAAGATGCTGCCAGGGATTCCGTCCGTCCGGGCCAGTTGCTGTACTTGGGTTCACTCTCAGGAAGGCCGATCTAACTGCAACAGTGAATCCGGGATGAGGCTCACTTGATGGGATGGGCGACATTGCCCCATTGGCCTTCTGCTTAAAGCGAGCGTGGAAAATATTCAGTTCATCAGGTGGGGCTGTACTATCGCCAGCAATCATCAGTATGAACAAACCCCAAGTAATTAATACCAGGTTAAGGAACTGCTACCTTCCTACATCCATCAGGCTCTTCAACTGACCTACAAAACCCTAATCCTACCTCGACAATGCAACTCACTTCTTGCATTACCATGAAGACAAGGAACTGCAGGTTGGAATCTTGAGTAAAACACAAGGAAGGAATGGACACATTGGCGGAAAATCCGGGGGGGGCCAGGGAGGACGTCCCCCCTCCATGTTTTCAGAGGTGGGGACGGTCCCCCTCACGTTACAAGCTTTAAATCTGTGGTACAGATCTGCAGTAATTGATTCATTCTAACGATAACGGCCCCGTGGTAGAAGCATCCACGTCGCGGGCCTGGAAACTGGAAGAATCCCGAGCTAATTCAGGACGCACGGCTGAAGCTTCTGATGCCTCGCGTGTGTGAGTGTGCGCATGCGCGCGTGGCTGCCAAGAAATTGTGTCACCCCCTGACCCTCGGTCACCTCCATGTTTTGACAGCGGTTTCCGTCTCTGACAGACAACGTTTCAGGTATCAGTCTGAAGAAGGGTCACGACCCAAAATGCCACCTGTCCATTTCCCTCTACAGATGCCGTCTGACCCACTGAATTCCTCCAGCACATTGCTTTAAGCCGTTGAGTGATTTGCTTATCTCTAGCAGATCAGCTTTCAGCACTTTAAGAACCCAGGTCATGTCCTTGCTTATTTTCTTTTAAAAGGAAGTTGTGCACCATTCTTCTCATTTTACACGAAGTGTTTCTTACATTATGACAATGGCCACATTGCAAAGTGCCTTGGAATGTACTGAGAGGGATGTACAAGGTGCAATGTAAATGCTGGACATTTGTTTAGAAGTTGCCTGAATACTCTGCAGAACATCAGTGTAATCAATTACTAAAAAACAAGCAGTGAGAGCTGTGTCTAAGTATGAAGTCTAACAAGGGAAATAATTTGGTGAAAATTGTTCGTACAAACAGATGTTTTAGTACAAATGTAAAATATATTCTACTGTGACGAGCAGGAATTGAGCAACTGTTCCCTTTAGCACTGCATGAGCTCGTTGGCTAATGTTTCCCAGAACCAAGTTCACTTTCCATGACATAATGTTTCTCCAAATAATGGTGTGAGCAAATTAATAATGTTGAGAATTTTAGGCCATAACAGGAACAAGTGTAAGGATTTTAACAGTCTAAAATGAAAAGGACATTCTAATCTTCTGTTAGTGTTGGGAATGGCCTACAGTCCATACTGGCAGGGAACATAAAAACTGACTGCAAAAGTTTTTATAGATATGTGAAAAGAAAGAGATTAGTTAAAACAAATGTAGGTCCCTTGCAGTCAGAAACAGGTGAGTTGATCATGGGGAACAAGGATATGGCGGACCAATTGAATAACTACTTTGGTTCCGTCTTCACTAAGGAAGACATAAATAATCTGCCGGAAATAGCAGGGGACCGCGGGTCAAAGGAGTTGGAGGAATTGAGTGAAATCCAGGTTAGCCGGGAAGTGGTGTTGGGTAAATTGAATGGATTAAAGGCCGATAAATCCCCAGGGCCAGATAGGCTGCATCCCAGAGTACTTAAGGAAGTACCTCCAGAAATAGTGGATGCATTAGTAATAATCTTTCAAAACTCTTTAGATTCTGGAGTAGTTCCTGAGGATTGGCGGGTAGCAAACGTAACCCCACTTTTTAAGAAGGGAGGGAGAGAGAAAACGGGGAATTACAGACCAGTTAGTCTAACATCGGTAGTGGGGAAACTACTAGAGTCAGTTATTAAAGATGGGATAGCAGCACATTTGGAAAGTGGTGAAATCATTGGACAAAGTCAACATGGATTTACAAAAGGTAAATCATGTCTGACAAATCTTATAGAATTTTTCGAGGATGTAACTAGTAGCGTGGATAGGGGAGAACCAGTGGATGTGGTGTATCTGGACTTCCAGAAGGCTTTCGACAAGGTCCCACATAAGAGATTAGTATACAAACTTAAAGCACACGGCATTGGGGGTTCAGTATTGATGTGGATAGAGAACTGGCTGGCAAACAGGAAGCAAAGAGTAGGAGTAAACGGGTCCTTTTCACAATGGCAGGCAGTGACTAGTGGGGTACCACAAGGCTCAGTGCTGGGACCCCAGCTATTTACAATATATATTAATGATCTGGATGAGGGAATTGAAGGCAATATCTCCAAGTTTGCGGATGACACTAAGCTGGGGGGCAGTGTTAGCTGCGAGGAGGATGCTAGGAGACTGCAAGGTGACTTGGATAGGCTGGGTGAGTGGGCAAATGTTTGGCAGATGCAGTATAATGTGGATAAATGTGAGGTTATCCATTTTGGTGGCAAAAACAGGAAAGCAGACTATTATCTAAATGGTGGCCGACTAGGAAAAGGGGAGATGCAGCGAGACCTGGGTGTCATGGTACACCAGTCATTGAAAGTAGGCATGCAGGTGCAGCAGGCAGTGAAGAAAGCGAATGGTATGTTAGCTTTCATAGCAAAAGGATTTGAGTATAGGAGCAGGGAGGTTCTACTGCAGTTGTACAGGGTCTTGGTGAGACCACACCTGGAGTATTACGTACAGTTTTGGTCTCCAAATCTGAGGAAGGACATTATTGCCCTAGAGGGATTGCAGAGAAGGTTCACCAGACTGATTCCTGGGATGTCAGGACTGTCTTATGAAGAAAGACTGGATAGACTTGGTTTATACTCTCTAGAATTTAGGAGATTGAGAGGGGATCTTATAGAAACTTATAAAATTCTTAAGGGGTTGGACAGGCTAGATGCAGGAAGATTGCTCCCGATGTTGGGGAAGTCCAGGACAAGGGGTCACAGCTTAAGGATAAGGGGGAAATCCTTTAAAACCGAGATGAGAAGAACTTTTTTCACACAGAGAGTGGTGAATCTCTGGAACTCTCTGCCACAGAGGGTAGTCGAGGCCAGTTCATTGGCTATATTTAAGAGGGAGTTAGATGTGGCCCTTGTGGCTAAGGGGATCAGAGGGTATGGAGAGAAGGCAGGTATGGGATACTGAGTTGGATGATCAGCCATGATCATATTGAATGGCGGTGCAGGCTCGAAGGGCCGAATGGCCTACTCCTGCACCTAATTTCTATGTTTCTATGTTTCATAGCCTACAGTCTTCAGAGGCCAAAAGGCAAAAGTAACAAATGCCTTCATGGCTCTGCTGCAAATTGAAGGTTAACAAGTTGATTAAAGGTTGGCTTGGTTGTCCTCCTCGTGCTCAGCTCACCCTTCACATTTCTCAATTATCGTCCATGCTGGTATCTGCTATTTTCTTCACTGAACCAACATTCTGTCATCATTCTACCAGTCCCTAATTGCCAATCACATTAGCTCGTCAACCTGTTAATCCTCTGATCAGCCCAGTCTGTCTGCCCCTTCATTCTTTGTTGTTTCATAGTATGTGTTAAATGTATGTTTTAGTGTTCTTTAGCTTGTTGGGGGATACTTTAAAAAAAAATCTCTTACCTCGACGGAGATGCGTATTTTAGGCAATAAGAGGAACAGGAACATTTTCCTTATCGTATCTCGGCCTAACATCGAGGAGTTGGCGGCCTCTACTAGAGACCGAACGGGAACTCCAATCATGGGAACCTGCAGCGTGGAGCTCGCAGTTCCTGGTTAGAGACCGACTTCGGGAGCTCCAAGCAGCAGGAGGCTCGATCGCCCCGACGCGGGAGGTTCGATCACCCCGACGCGGGAGCTTTGATTGCCCCGACAGATGGTTCGACTGCCCCGACCTCGGGACAATAAAGAGGGAAGAAGATTAAACTTTATTGCTTCCATCACAGTAAGAAATCCACTGTGGTGGATGTTTATGTCAACTTTTATGTAGTTGTGTGTCTTGTTGCTTTAGTATGGCTGTATGGCAATTCAAATATCACTGTACCTTAATTGGTACACATGACAATAAAAGACCTTTGAAACCTTTAGTTAAACCATTCCCCTGGTGATCAATTAATCCTGACTATTTTCTTTATTTTTCAGCCAGTCAGTCTTTAAATTATGGCTGCAATCACCATTTAAACCATTCAAAACTATATTATACTTTAAAGTAATCAATCAATGTTGAATTATTTTGGAACATTGCAGATAGTAGACGTCTCCTGATAATTTGGTTGTCAATCGGATCACCTTCAATCACATACCATCATCCCACTCCAATTACTGCTGGCTCGAAGGGCCAAATGGCCTACTCCTGCACCTATTGTCTAACCCATCTTCCATTACAATTATTCATCAATCAATCAGCTTATTTTTTCAATTACCCAATATCACCCAAATCTCCATCTCTGGCTCTCGTCCCCAGAAACAGCCCAACCTCTAAACTTCTCAGGTTAATGTGTAGGAAGGAACTGCAGATGCTGGATAGACACAAAATGCTGGAGTAACTCAGCAGGACAGGCAGCATCTCTGGAGAGAAGGAATGGCTGACTTTTCAGGACGAGACCCTTCTTCAGACGAATGAATCCTCTTCTCAGGTTAATGATCCTCTTCACATCCTCTGTGTTTGTCCTTTACTTAGTCCACCTTCAGTTACAGCCGTGTTCTCCAATTACCCTAATGAATGGAAATGTTCTCCAGGTCATCTATCTCTAGTTTTTGATTAAATTCTCCAATCTGTTACTCAATTTATTCCTTACCTGCCCCATCTCCATGCTCCACTGTGGAGGATTTGGTAACATGATGCTTCTGCTCCAGGCAAGTAATCCAGAAGGCCAGGACTAATGCCCTTCAAGTCCCATCGTGGCAATTTGAGTTGAGACAGAATTAGTAAAAGTGACCCTGATGACTGGTTCTATGATCCCAGCTACATTACTAATGTCCTTTAGAAAGCAAACTTTAGATGTGACTCCAGTCTCAAACCACCATTACTGCCTCTTCATCAACTCTGAAAAGCCACTAAATAGCCCATAAATCTTGTCTGCAATGCCCAAACCCTGAAGATGAACAAAAATGAATTTTCCAATTAGCCTACTCTCAATTATCACTGCATTCTCCAATTAGCTTCTGCTCAATTACTGGCTACATGTTCCAATTAGCCCACTCGCAATTATCACTCTATTCTGCAATTAGCCAACCCCAAAATTGCCAGGTGCATTGTCAAGTCAATCAGCCTTTCCTGAATTGTTGACCATATTCACCAATTAGTCTGCCTAATTATCAGATATATTTAAAAATCAATCAGCTCAGCTTCAATATAGTGTCATTAAAAGTCAGTATTCTCCACACAGCAAGTCTTCAGTTATCCTCAAGCAGTCATAGAGTTAGGAAATGGGTTATTCAGCCCAACTCATCAATGCTGACCAAGATGCATCATCTTAGCTAGTCCTCTTTGCCCATGTTTGGCCCATATCCCTCTAAACCTTTCCTATGTGTGTATGCAGGGACGGCCTTAAGCCGATTGGACCGATTGCTCCCAATTCAGAAAGGGGGCCCCCGCGCCAGAGTAATCTACTCTCGGCTCGGGAAGATCTACACTGGGTGTAGGGGGGGAGAGAGGGGCGGAGAGAGAGTAGAGGGGAGGAGGGGGAAGAAAGGGGTAGACGGGGAGGGGTGTGTGAGGGGGGATGGAGAATGGGGAGAGGGGGAGGTAGGTCGTTCGCTCACGACAGCGCTCCCGCTCCTCCAGTCGCCGTGCTTCACGCATACAGCCCCGGCTCCACCCCTCTCTCTCCCCGGGGAGACGCGGTGAACAATACAGGGAGGGCCGGGCCGGGGATTGGAGCAACGGTTACAAACCTCGGCCTCAGCTCACACCGCCGGCCCTCTCCCTCCCTTCTCTCCTTCCCTTCTTCCCTCCCTCCCTTCTCTCCTTCCCTCCCTCCTTCCCTCCATCCTTCCTCTCACTTTTCCCTTCTCTCATTCGCTCCATCGCTTCTTTCTCTCCTTCCCCCCTCCTTTCTCCCCTCCCTCCCTCCCTTCTGTCTTTCCTCCCTTCTCTCCCTCCCTCCCTCCATTTCCTCCTTCCCTCCCACACACACATCACGCACAGACAACTAACACACACACATCACGCACAGACAACTAACACACACAACTAAGTTAGGACGGGGTAGAAGCCCAAAGGATAGGATGGGGCTGAAGCGCAAAATTTAATGCCTGTACTTGTTTTTCACCAATGGTTATTGGGTTTCAGGATCTAGATTGGGGTAGGGTGATTGATGGTCGGCGTGGACTCGGTGGGCCGAAGGGCCTGTTTCCACACTGTATTTCTAAACTAAACTAAACCAAATGTAGAGAAAATGTTTCAGTACAAGGGATTGGTCATTGTTTTTAAAGGAATCCATGGGCATTGTATCTTGGAGTACAGAAGGTAGAGCAGTGAAGCATCACTAGAAAGGTTCCATGGATTAAAGAACCAATTAATAACTGGACTGTATTTAGGCAAGGCAAGGCAAGGCAAGGCAACTTTATTTATATAGCACATTTCATACACGAGGCAGACTCAAAGTGCTTCACATAAAAACATGTCATACAATAAATGAAATAATAAAATGAAATAAAATAGAAGAACTAAAAGAAAAGAAAAGCAAAATTAAAAATGCATTATAAAAAGTGCAAAAGTTAAAAGTGAAATGTAGTTAAGATTTAGCTGAAAGCTAAAGTAAACATAAAAGTTTTCAGTCTTATTTTAAAAGTGGTCAAAGTTGAGACAAGTCTTAAATCTTCAGGAAGTTTATTCCAGCTATTTGTTGCATAGTAACTAAATCCTGCTTTCCCATGTTTTGTATTTACTCTGGGAATCACTAGCAGATTGGTTTCAGAAGATCTTCAGAAGATTTAGGGGACTTAGGAAGTGCTTTAGTTTAGGTTTTAAGGAGATTGTAAGGAATGGATGGGGTAGGTATCTGGTGGAGGAAAAGTAAGAGAGATCATATTCCCATCATCTCGGGGTCTTCCGCTTCAGGGGAGAGGTGAGGAGACATGTATGCACACAAAAGATGCTGACGTCAGAAACTGTCCTCCACAGTCAATCAAGTTTTGAATCTAAATCTAAGATCAACGGATTTCTGCTGCTTCTAGAATTGGCGATATGCAGCCAAAATGGGTAAATAAAACTTACGGCTCACTGAGAGGTCTGAAGAGTGTCTGAATGACCTATTCCCCAAGAGCTCATTATCAAAACCAACCTCCACTTATGCCATCTTGTTGCATTACGATATAGAAGGTTATTTTTATACTTATCCCAGGCCATTGACTGTACCTAGGTATACAGGTGCATATGACAATAAAATCATCATCATCATCATCATCATCATCATCCTTCAGCTAGAAATATTCACAATGACTTGACTGTGAATATTCTACACATCACTCTGTGACCAGGACCTACTGAACGCCACCAATCAGAATCTCAAACTTGGCTTCAGTCTCTCATTAGAAGTGCTTTAGGATACGTTCCTGGTGGGTGATGTTGTTCCAGTGTTCTAGCTGGGTCTCGGAGCAAAGGGAGAGATTTGCACCGATCAAGCTCTCGGAGATTCAGAGACCAAGAGATTAAACGTTTTTTTAAGAAGCGGGGGATTGCGTGAGTTGGTCTCTCTCTACATAATGCCATAAACATGATGTAATCCAAACCCAAGGTTTTACAATAGCTCACACAGCAATGCAGCTGAAGATCTCAGCAATAAAATGTAGCAATTTTCATTTTTCCTTATGACAAAATGAGAGGGTATTCAGCCCATCAAGTCAATGCTGACCCTCAGGGCAATCCCATCCATCCCATTCCCTTACATTTCTGATTGGACTTTCCAGCAGCCAATTAAGCTGCCGGTGCATCTTTGGAAGGAAGCTGGATCAACTGGGAAGATTCGTTAGAGGGAGAAGGTGCAAGGTTCATGCGTACAGCTGTGGAGGGCAGGATGGATAGCGGACGGTGGCAATTGTGAGGCAGCAGCTGTAACTGTTGCACCACTGCACCACAGTGCATTAGAGGAGTAATTTAAATCTCAGGCAAGCTAGTCATCTCCATAAATAGATCATTTAACTGCACTGAAGCTTTTAATGGATATAATTGGACATCTCAATTAAAGTACTGCTTTATTACTCACTTCCATTCTTAGGTTATTCAATTTGAAAAGAATAGGGAGATTAATGTGAAGAAGAGCATTAACATTAGGTATTGGGCAACGCTTTGACACAAAGGAGGCACTGAGATCGAGCTGTTGCAGTGGCTGCGTCAAAGATCCATTGATCCGGCTTCGAAACTGACCTCGGGTGCTGTCTGTGTGGAGTTTGCACGTCCTCCCTGTGACCGCATGGAGTTCCTCTGGTTTCCCCCTTGACTAGCTGGGTAACTGACCACTGTAGGTTCACCCTGGGATGTGGAAGAATGGTAGAATCTCAGCAGTAATGGAAGGGAATGTGGGGAGGTTAAATTGGGTTTTGGTACTAGTGTAAAACCGTGTGATTTTACTTCGGAGTCACGTGAGTGACTACGTGAAGAACCCGTCCAGCACGCATGCGCGACATGAGCGTTCACGCAGTGCAACAGCGACGAGCGGGAGTACAGGCGCTCCCGCTACAGCTTAAAAAAGACGGACCGTCAGGTAAGTTTATTCTGAGGTCGTTTTTTCCGAAAAGAAGTTGTTTTGTTTTGTCTCACCAGGAATATGAGTAAAACAAGGCAAGCCAAGAAGTCCGCCCCCCGTTCGACTCCAACGGAGGAGCGTTTCATCAGTGGGGGACAACAGGCGGTAGGACCACTAACCCTGCGGTCCGCCATCCCCGACACTGTACCGAGCCCAGTCCCGCTAGCGCAGCCTGAGCAGCGGGCTGGATGTAAAGCAGCACAGAAGACCAACCGGCCCGTGGTATCCGTTTCCTCGGACGGGGACGTCTCACCGCCCGCGCGGGGCAGAGACAGCCGCCTGAGCCGCATGGAGCGGCTCGTGGAGCAAATGCTCCAGCGAGACTTGCTTCAAGAGGAGCAGTCTCGCAAAGGGAGTTCAGGCACTCACACCACAGTGCCTCACAACGCACTGGCCATCGCTTCCCCCTCATCCGAGGGCAGCTTTGGCGACCAGGGCTGGGCTGGTCAAGAAGAGGGGTCACTGGCCGAAGATGTCGGGAGTACGCTTGGGGTACAGGACCAGGAAGAGCTGCTGGGTGTGGTCAACCGCTACGTGGCAGCTCCACGAGCAGGACGGCCATTAGAGCCAAAACTGGCGGCCAGCATTAACTACCTGTCCTTCAAGCCCCTACAAGAGCAGGTAGTTGATGAGGCCCTAGAGCTGTATTCGGCCCCAGAGAATTGCGCCTCGCTCAACGTGCCGGCCGTCAATAGCCAAATCTGGGGGCACGTTGGGCCAAACATCCGCAACCAAGAACTCAAACTACAGCGGATCCTTTGGCTCCTGACGTCAGCCATCACTTCCTATGCTCGTTCCGTGGATGGGGTGGAAATGACCACGAATCAGCAGGATACACTCGCACTGCTGTGTAATACCCAGTTCGAAATTAACAACTTCCGTAAGGAATAATAAGACTTGCCCTCAACCCGAAATTCGCGGGTTTGTGCAAAACGCCGACCACAGAGCCAGAAATCCTGCTCTTCGGCATGGACCTCTCCAAAAAAGTAAAGGACATGGAGGAGGAGTCCAAAACATTTGGCCTCATGAGGGCAGGCCCCGGGACGAGCAAACTTACAAAACCCAAGCGGCAGTACCCCACCGCATCCAACAGTCGATGTCAACCCTATGGTGAAAGCTCGGGGTCCGCACATCACCACCGGAAGCCTTTTTTAGGCCAAGGCCCAGAGCGGACCCCATGGAAAATGCGCCACCCCCAACCAGCAACACATCAGGCAACACATCAGAAAACACATCGTCTGACAAAGAAACAGAAGAAACACCCGTAATCATGGAGGTAGGTGGCTCTGGTTCCTACCAGCATATAAAAAGTGGGGGTTCTATACTAACAGGGGGGAGATTACACCTGTTTGTGCAAGCATGGAGGTCGATCACGAATGACAAATATATACTCAACAGCATTCGTGGATACAAAATAGAATTTACTCAAGAAAACATGCCACCAGTTCAGCACTCACCCCAAAGGGTCTTTTCCCTCTCAGTTAAAGAAAAACGAGAGGGACAAGCTGAACTGGTGAGGCTAATTACAAAGGGTATCATTGAAAAAACCAAACATGAATCCTTGGAATTTGTCTCTAATATATTCACTAAAACTAAAAAAGATGGTTGGACGTCGCATCATCATTAACTTCACTAAATATGTTTGTTAAGTATATACATTTCAAAATGGAAACGTTTGTAACTGCCAAACAACTGATTTCCAAAGGATACTTCATGGCAGTACCCATTCAAAAGGATCATTGCAGATACCTGAAATTTACCTGGATGGGGCAACAATGGCAGTTTAAAGCATTGCCTGATGGGTTAACATCAGCCCCAAGATTATTCACCAAGATACTAAAACCAGCCTTGGCAATATTAAGAAAACAAAAACATATTGTCATGGCATATCTTGATGATATCTTAATAGTAGGCAAAACCATGGAATTGGCTAAATCAGTTGTGTCAGCTACCAAACAATTGTTTGAAACCTTGGGATTTGTCTTACATCCAGATAAATCTAAGTTGATGCCATCCACAACCATGGACTATCTGGGATTCACAATTAACTCAGTCCACATGTCTGTAACCTTGCCAAAAGACAAAGCAGCAGAATTGGCACAAACATGTAACAATTTAATGGTCAACGTTCGACCAACCATTCGACAAGTGGTGAGAGTAATTGGAAAGATGGTAGCAGCATTCCCAGCTACACAATTTGGACCTCTGCACTATCAAAACTTACAAAGAGCAAAAGTGCAGGCATTAAAACGACATGCAGGTCACTTTGACCGGGTCATGAAATTACCCACTGAAGCAATATCAGAGTTACAGTGGTGGGTAGAGAACATTCGGCATAGTTCCAGCCCTATCATCATCAATAACCCTACGTTAATTATTCAAACAGATGCCAGTGCTCAAGGCTGGGGAGCAACTAATTCCATATCCAGCACAGGTGGTAGATGGACTAACCCAGAGTCATCGTTACTACTTATACTGGGCATAAATTATCTGGAAATGTTGGGTGCATTTTATGGTTTAAAAGCATATTCAACAAATATGCATCACTTGCATGTTCGGTTGCAAATAGACAATACCACGGTGGTGGCCTATATTAACCATATGGGCGGAATAAAATCGATATCATGTGACAAATTGGTCAACACAATCTGGCTATGGTGTGTCGACAGACATATTTGGCTATCAGCAACTTACCTACCAGGTAAACTAATACAGTGGCAGACACCAGGTCACGCAAATTCAATGATAACACCGAATGGATGTTAAATCCCAAAGTATTTGCTAAAATTACCAAGCAATATGGCACGCCAGATATCGACCTATTTGCATCCAAACTAAATCATCAGGTTCCTATGTATGTCGCTTGGTACCAGACCCTGAGGCAGCAGCGGTAGATGCGTTCGCGCTGGACTGGGTAAATTTCTTCTTTTATGCATTTCCTCCCTTCTGCCTCATCAGTCGGGTACTACGCAAAATACAAATGGACTCTGCTTCAGGTATTTTGATAGTACTCGACTGGCCTACACAGCCATGGTTCCCAGTGCTCCTCAACATGGTCGTCGAGACCCCAATGACTTTCCCCAGTAGCCCAGAATTGCTAACTCACCCAGTATCTGGCATAAGCCACCCATGCCACGATATAATAGTAAGATTAAACGAGAACATACCAGTTTGAAGTTTGATCTGTATTTTATGAGGAGTTACGATGAGGGATTACGTGCCCTCCGCTCCCACCCTCAATAATAGAGATCAACTGGTATCTAAGCTCTCCTTTTCTTTACTATATTTATTTCAATTATTGTATCTTTCTGTGATTCCACACCGCTGCTTTGAAGTATGGCGCGCATGCGTGCTGGACGGGTTTTTCACGTAATCCCTCATCGTAACTCCTCATAAAATACAGATCAAACTTCAAACTGGTAAGTTCTCGTTTAATCTTACTATTAACAGTTGGTGCAGCCTCGGTGAGTCAATGGGCCTGTTTATGTGCTGGATCCCTCCGTAACTTTATAACAATAAGACCTTTCCTCAAACAGCAGAATACAAACACAGAGATCTAGAAACAGGGAACCTGCAGACGTTGGTTAACAAAGGAGGCCATAGAGTGCTGGAGTAGCACAGTGTTTCAGACAGCCTCTGAATTATCTTAATACATTTTAGAGCAAATAAATTGTTGGAGTTTGAAGTTAAAATCCAATCATAATCTCTGTCCCCACTGCCCTCAGCTTTTAACAGAGGGTGGTGGGGGGGGGGGGGGGGGGGGGGGGGGGGGAGGTGCCCAGAGAAGGTTGGCCACTTACTGTATGGTTTCTGATGACCTTCCATGCCTCATCTTTTCTGATGTGATGCTGATGGAATGCCATTCCTGTGCCCGCTGTGAATTGGCAGCAGTAAGAGTGTGATTTCTGTTGTCTCCTTGTACGTTGCTAACAACTTCACCATTCACCCACCGCAATAGCACACGGGAAGTCGCTCACTGCCCCACTCTCCCAATCTGAATCGCTCCACTCTCTCTGGTCACTCAGTGCCCCACTCTCCTCCATCATTGCCCAACTCTCCCCCAAGATCATTCACCTCCCTCCTACTCCACCGCTCTCCAATAAAAACGCTAAATTACTTAAAATACTCAGCAAAGCTCGGAATAACGATGTAGAGAGAAACAACGGTAGCATTGTTGACCTATGAGTTAACACTATAGTTGTCAACACCAATTTTAGTTTACTTCAGAGATACTATTTCCCACTGCTTCCAGGGAAACCTGGATTTTAGGGTGACTTCCTGGATTATGATTGAACAGCAAACGCCATTGAACCTCAGAGAACTGGAGCCTGTCAACCATTGAAGAAGTGTCTCGACCCGAAACGTCACCCATTCCTTCTATCCAGAGATGCTGCCTGAGCCGCTGAGTTACTCCAGCATTTTGTGCTATTCACCATTGTGGATCCACGCAGTATCTACACACACTTCCTGTGGAAGGAGTGAACTGTCTTTGGCAAGTGGCAATCTTGGCTGATAAATTCTTGTTCCAGGGATACTGAGAGATTTGTTCCGAGATCAGTAACCTGGCCTCAGGTTAGAGAATTAAATGCTTGCTCACCTGGTCAGGTAGACAACTTCAACCCTAATCACCGAGAGATGGCATTTCACTTTGAACAGAAAGCTGTGGAAGTATAATTTATTTCTTGCCAACCTATGAAACTTTACAATAGAAGTAAGGTTTTTGGAAACAAAAAAAAAGTAAAGCCTGGGGATTAAAGTGCGCTTGCCTCACCCTGAAGGTTATATCTAACAACATTACGTTTATAATTATCTTTAGTATCGGTCATCCTACCAGTGAAAACAAATCTTTATGGTATCCTTGTTCAATCCAGTGGCCTCCCTGCAGTGGTCCTGTGTGCATTTCAGAATCTTTCATCTATGTTATAAAATTAATCATACTTTTTAAAATTACATGTTATTAAACTCCATGGGCATCTTGTGCAAAAGGGGCACCTGAGGAAGAGACTTTAGTGGCAAAATTGCAATAGAATTCTTCATATATTACTGTGGAAATTGAAATAATATTATGACTTTAGCAATTTCACCTGATTCAGCAGAGCCTATGCCAGTTTCAAAAGTAATCTCACGAAATATATTTTCCTCGTAATTTTTACTTACATCTCAGTATTGTCTCCGTGTCTCCCGGAAGCTAATGGTGTCACACCATTAATAGTGTCGCAATTATGGTCAGTGCCTCTTGAGGTTGCGGTAAGGAGTGGTGTTTCGTTGTGGCATCTCCCCCTCTTCCACCACCATCAGATTCACTCCTCAACCCTGGGGTGAAGCCTCTTCATTGGATTATTCATCAGAAGAAGCCACAATCAAGTGATCGGACACTGGGCCTATAGGGGACGATCAGCCATGATCACAATGAATGGCGGTGCTGGCTCGAAGGGCCGAATGGCCTCCTCCTGCACCTATTTTCTATGTTTCTATGGACACTGTGAACACAGTTCTTGCACCTTTCAACTCCCATTTACTTTTACCTGCGCTGTGAACTGATGTCATAATTAAACAAAGACATTGTTGAAACAAAATGTCCGTGTATTTGAGGTTCTCAACTTAACTGGAGAGGCACGGAGGCGCAGCGGTAGAGTTGCTGCCTTACAGCGCTTGCAGCACCAGAGACCTGGGTTCGATCACGACTATGGGTGCTGTCTGTACGGAGTTTGCACGTTCTCCCCGTGACCGCGTAGGTTTTCTCCAAGATCTTCGGTTTCCTCCCAAACTCCAAAGACGTACAGGTTTGTAGTTTAATTGGCTTGGTGCATGTGTAAGTTGTCCCTAGTGTGTGTAGGATTGTGTTAATGTGCTGGGATCGGTTAATGTGCGTGGATTCGATGGACAGAAGGGCCTGATTCCGCACTGTATCTCTAAAAATAAACATGTTCACAAAACTAGAACTTGAATTTCAATAGCCACATATTTCCGTATAGAAGCCAGCCCCCATTTTACAGACTGTGGTATCTGGAAAACAGACAAACTAGTGTAAATGGCAAGCAAATGTAGACATCACAAATGTTCTTAACTGAAAGTAAACTAAATCCATGCAAAAAATATCTTCAGATAGCGTTACAGGTGCTTGGAAATGAAGATTGAATCTATGATTTGTACGGGGAGTTTAGATGACCATATACACTACAAAGGAAGATTGGATAGTTTACAAATCTCATCTGAACCCATGATATGAAATCATACCTTTACATGCCACAATATCTACAATAAATAATGCAACCTTGATCAGCTGGGCAAGTGGGTCAAGGAATGGGTAATGGGGTTTAATTCAGATAAGTGTAAGGGATTGCATTTGGGGAGGTCAGACCAGGGCCTGTCCCACGAGCATGCAACTGCATGCGGCAAGCGTGAGCTTACGTGCTCGCTTGAGCCGTTCGGCCTCGCGGGACCCGTCCCACTTCGATCGCCGGAGCCGTATGGAGTTGTGCGGAGCTGGTTCCGGTTTGGTCGCGCTTGCCACATGCAGTCGCATGCTCGTGGGACAGGCCCTTAACAATGAATGGCAGGAATCTGGGGAGTGTTGTAGAACAGAGGGATCTAGGAGTGCAGGTACACTGTTCCCTTAAAGTACTGTTGCAGGGTGATAGGGTGGCGAAGAAGGAATTTGGCAGGCTAGGTTTCAATAGTCAGGGTACTGAGCATAGGGGATAGGGAGGTTATGTTTCAGGACGTTATTTTACAAGACGCTTGTGAGGCTGCATTTGGAGTATTTAATTCAGTTTTGGTCACACTCTTATAGGAAAGATGCCATTAAGCTGGAAAGAGTGCAAAGAAGATTTACGAGGATGTTACAAGAACCCCGAGAGCCTGAGCTATAGGGCAGGCGGGGAGTTTATTCCTTGGAGTGCCAGAGGCTGAGGGGTGATGTAATAGAGGCAGATAAAATCAAGAGGGGGATAGATAGGGTGAATACACAGAGTCTTTTACCCAGGATATAGGAATCAAGAACGAGAGGACATAGGTTTAAGGTGAGTGGGGAAATATTTCAAAGGAACCGGAGGGGCAACATTTTCACTCAGAGGGTGATGGTATATGGAACGAGCTGCCAGAGGAGGTAGTTGAGGTTGGTACAATAAGTACACTTAAAAGAGGTTTGGACAGGTATATGGATAGGAAAGCTTTAGAGGGATAAGGGCCAAACTTAGTACAAATGGGACTTGCCTTGGTGGGGCATCTTGGTCAGCATAGACAAGTTGGTCCACAGCGCCTGTTTCTGTGCTGTATGAGGTTAAATAATAGAGTCTGAATAAAATGCAAGGAGTAGCAATGACATTTGGAAACATCTCTGAAATGACATTGATTGAATACTATGAGGTTATTGTGAAGACGATGAGGTTAACGTGACAGCATCATTGCAGAGTATTGTCACTGATTCACAAGCAGGGACGACCGGGAAATGATTGAAAAGCTGTGAAACTGCAACTATATCGAGACTTGTCATGTTGGCATCGCATCTTCCATTCATCGCACTTGCAGTGAGTTTTAACTCTGAAGATGGATTGATATTGTGTGGTTGTAGTGATTTTGTCTCGGCCTGTTATTGCTATGTGTTGTAGCAGAAATCTTGTACTATTACGTCCACTGATAGTTTGTGCAGGAGAACATTTGTAGGGGAAATGAAATACCTTGGGTTGATATTGCTCTAACTTTGTAGTCTAATTCCAGATGAATTTTGTGTGTTCACCTGTATGAGAAAGCAATTCAGCATTGTGGCAATGACACGTTCTCAGTGTTCAGTTGTTAGAATGGTGATAATGTTATAATACTTGTGATATTTTAATCGTTACTGAAACCCACAAACACACACCAATGAGGCATATCTATATGCAACTCAAGGCCCACATGGCATTCTGAATGCATGACATTTTCAAGGTTCCTAATTCAATGGAAAGTTGACATTAAAATGTAGATTTATTTCCTGATCTTAAATGCATTGTGAATGTATTATTAGATTCAGATGCAGCAATTGGAAATATGAAAAGTGTGTATACATCTAGATTTTGATTTCATAAATTGATAAACACAAAATATATTTCCCATATGCCTCCTATAGTTCCACTGGATTGGTTGTCAAAATTCTTAATCTTCACAAATCTAAAGGTTCCCAGCCAGCAACCATGGTCAAAGGCTATCATCATTTGTGCTGTTATTTAAAAAAAACTCATTTATGTCGTCTGACATCCTGACATAACAAAGAATAATAAATCAGAAATACTCCCCTCCAGATTACATTGTAAATGTCAAACTAGACAGCAAATTGCAATTAAAGAAAGCAAATTGCTTGAAAGAAGCACTTGATTCCAAAGGAACAATGAAGGATCTCGAAAGCATTTAATGATAGTTACATTTAATTGGCTATTTTTAGCTTGCAGGATGATATAATTTTAATGTGCTTTCTAACTATGTTTAGGTCCAAAATAATCATTTCAAAAAGCTAACTATCGACTACCTGGGAAAACATCGCACCACATCAACAGCTGTTGGAGCTGACTTGAAGGTTAAATATTAGGAACAAATCCAATTTTTCTTGTCTGTTCAGCCCAGCAGTGTGTTACAGTATATTACAGTTGGATTGTGCTTATGGAGTGTGGGATATGAAGTGGGCTAATCAATCTGCTCTGCCTCTGTTCTCAGATTGTTCTCATATCAGGTCTCTGCCCTCGGGCTCTCTTGTGGGTTCCAAAAGCTAATTCCATAAAAATCAAAATTGCCACCTGCAGCCAAAGGGGGAAGTTGCGTTTTTTTCCCCCACTCATGATTAATCTCCTCTTGGGTGGCTTTCAAAATAAAACTACGTAAGCTGCATTCTCATGGATAAGAGCCGGCCTTTTCCAGTGAACCTTGATCTTTGGAGCCAGATGATCAGAGGGAGAACTCGATTCTGCAGTTGCCTCTCCTTGACATTGAAAACATTAACTCTACACTGACATGAAGCAACTCCCACTGCCCTTAAAGTCAGGCTAATGACACCCCTGTTGCAGCTACAAATTAGCAATGTTTCCAAATAAACCCCAACATCAAAAGGAAACCTTGATGGGAATAATCATGGGAATGGTGGGGAACTAAAAGCTTTTCATTCTACCTATTGTTCACACGTGACAATAAACTAAACTGTCAATATCAATATCAATATCAGTTTTATTCGTCACATTGCACATAAAGTGCAAGTGAAATGAATTTGTCAGCAGCGGTACAATGAAAAAAGAACACACAAAAACACAATAAAAATGTAACACAAACATCCACCACAGCATTCATCACTGTGGTGGAAGGCACATCATTTGGCCAGTCCTCCTCCATTTCCCCCCCGTGGTCGGGACCACAACCCTCCGCAGCCGCCGCTGCGGGCGTCCAGATGTACAGACAAGGTAAGTCCTGAATCGTTGCTTCCCCACCGGAGACCGCGGCTTCAGGTTGGTGTAGGCCGCAGGCCCGCGGTCGAAGATTTAAAGTTCCCGCCGCGCTGCAGCCAGAAGCACCGCAGACCGCAGGGCCGGCGGTCAGAGCTCCTCCATTGAACTAGCTATCTTTAATGTGCGTATCTTCCTTGCAAGAGGATTTTATCCCCAGGCGATCTTTACAGAATTACAATCAGATTCAGTGTCTAAAAGATAAATAAAAGATCCATGTTATTGCTGTAACTGTTCACTGACCAATTTCAAGGATACATTGTCAATTTGTTATCAGGTTTGCAATTTTATTATTGTAATATTCCAACCCAGACTTCAGATATTTAATTGATTAACCATGCACTAAAAGGGAATTTTTCTTGATCAGGGATTACCTGATCTTTAGGGATTAGTTGCAAATCTTTCTTTAAGTGTGAGTCCCCAGTGAACATTTGCAGAATTGAGTTATAGGCACTGTTATATGATTAGTGATGTAAGCGGGAATCTGAACTGTCCATTCAGGACAACACTCAGTGAGAAAGTGTGACATTCCTTCTCCCTCCTAGTCATCAGATGGCCACGGCAGGTAGTGACTCGTCTCAGGAACTGCATTGAGCGTTCCAAAATAAATCAGATTAAATAACCATATAATAACCATATAACAATTACAGCACGGAAACAGGCCATCTCGGCCCTACAAGTCCGTGCCGAACAACTTTTTTCCCTTAGTCCCACCTGCCTGCACTCATACCATAACCCTCCATTCCCTTCTCATCTATATGCCTATCCAATTTATTTTTAAATGATACCAACGAACCTGCCGCCACCACTTCCACTGGAAGCTCATTCCACACCGCTACCACTCTCTGAGTAAAGAAGTTCCCCCTCATGTTACCCCTAAACTTCTGTCCCTTAATTCTGAAGTCATGTCCTCTTGTTTGAATCTTCCCTATTCTCAAAGGGAAAAGCTGATCCACATCAACTCTGTCTATCCCTCTCATCATTTTAAAGACCTCTATCAAGTCCCCCCTTAACCTTCTGCGCTCCAGAGAATAAAGACCTAACTTATTCAACCTTTCTCTGTAACTTAGTTGTTGAAACCCAGGCAACATTCTAGTAAATCTCCTCTGTACTCTCTCTATTTTGTTGACATCCTTCCTATAATTGGGCGACCAAAATTGTACACCATACTCCAGATTTGGTCTCACCAATGCCTTGTACAATTTTAACATTACATCCCAGCTTCTATACTCAATGCTCTGATTTATAAAGGCTAGCATACCAAAAGCTTTCTTTACCACCCTATCTATATGAGATTCCACCTTCAAAGAACTATGCACGGTTATTCCCAGATCCCTCTGTTCAACTGTATTCTTCAATTCCCTACCATTAACCATGTACGTCCTATTTTGATTTGTCCTGCCAAGGTGTAGCACCTCACATTTATCAGCATTAAACTCCATCTGCCATCTTTCAGCCCATTCTTCCAAATGGCCTAAATCACTCTGTAGACTTTGGAAATCCTCTTCATCATCCCCATCTTGGTATCATCTGCATACTTACTAATCCAATTTACCACACCTTCATCCAGATCATTGATGTACATGACAAACAACAAAGGACCCAACACTGAACCCTGAGGCACCCCACTAGTCACCTGCCTCCAACCCGACAAACAACCATCCACCATTACCCTCTGGCTTCTCCCATTCAGCCACTGTTGAATCCATCTTGCTACTCCTGCATTTATACCCAACAGTTGAACCTTCTTAACCAACCTTCCATGAGGAACCTTGTCAAAGGCCTTACTAAAGTCCATATAGACAACATCCACTGCTTTACCCTCGTCAATTTCCCTGGTAAACTCTTCAAAAAATTCAAGAAGATTAGTCAAACATGACCTTCCAGGCACAAATCCATGCTGACTGTTCCTAATCATACCCTGTTTATCCAGATGCTTATATATATTATCTCTAAGTATCCTTTCCATTAATTTGCCCAGCACTGAAGTCAAACTAACAGGCCTTTAATTGCTAGGTTTACTCTTAGAACCCTTTTTAAACAATGGAACAACATGCGCAGTACGCCAATCCTCGGGGACTATTCCCGTTTCTAATGACATTTGAAATATTTCTGTCATAGCCCCGGCTATTTCTACACTAACTTCCCTCAATGTCCTAGGGAATATCCTGTCAGGACCTGGAGACTTATCCACTTTTATATTTTTCAAAAGTGTCAGTACTTCTTTTACTTTGAAACTCATAGTATCCAAAGCTACTCTACTAGTTTCCCTTACCTCACATAATTCAATATCCTTCTCCTTGGTGAATACCGAAGAAAAGAAATTGTTCAATATCTCCCCCATGTCTTTTGGCTCTGCAGATAGCTGTCCACTCTGTCTCTCCAATGGACCAATTTTATCCCTCGTTATCCTTTTGCTATTAATATAGCTGTAGAAACCCTTTGGATTTACTTTCACCTTACTTGCCAAAGCAACCTCATGTCTTCTTTTAGCTTTTCTAATTTCTTTCTTAAGATTCTTTATACATTCCTTATACTCCTCAAGCACCTCATTTACTTCATGCTGCCTATAATTATTGTAGATCTCCCTCTTTTTCCGAACAAGATGTCCAATTTCCCTTGAAAATCAGGGCTCTTTCCAATTATTACTGTTTCCTTTCAACCGAACAGGAACATAAAGATTCTGTACTCTTAAAATTTCCCCTTTAAATGTCGTCCATTTCTCTTCTACATCCTTCCCATAAAACAAAATGTCCCAGTTCACTCCTTTTAAATCATTTCGCATCTCATCAAAGTTAGCCTTTCTCCAATCAAAAATCTCAACCCTAAAGATTTATAAAAGCACAAGTGTATATCTTTGCTTGGAACCTCTTGCTAATCTGCACTTACAGAAAGATGGGAAATGTGCATGTTTGCAAAGATAAATCTAGTTGAATGAATACACATGCCTGTACATATGCAGATGTATGTCAAATTTTGCAGAGTTAATGTTCTATGAGTGTGGTCATGTTTTGGACTCTCAAAGGTTTTTCACTCAGCGCTGTGCTCATCATCAGTTCCCAGTGAAACTAAATGGGACTCACTTGAACATGGGTGATCTTAGCGACTTTATACTGAAATCTACCTGGTCTGTAAAACTCAACTAACTTTGCACAATTGGTTGTGTGTGAACCTGCCGACTGTTAAATACAGTATAATCCAAATTTTCACACAAAAATCCCTGTTCCTAGATATGAGCTGAATGTTAAATGCAAGTCAAACTCCACCCATGTCCTAATCTAGTAACATAGAATAAAATGTCCAGTACCAGATTGTCACATCGTATGTGAACTCAATACAGGAGAAAAATAACAAGCACTCTGAGAACAAAACATCAGTGTTCAGGTGAACCTCACACAACAATGCATGGTTTAATCTCCAACACATAAAGACACCAGGTTGATAATAGTTAAAGAAGGAACTGCAGATGCTGGAAAAATCGAAGGTAGATAAAAATGCTGGAGAAACTCAGCGGGTGAGGCAGCATCTATGGAGCGAAGGAATAGGTGACGTTTCGGGTCGAGACCCTTCTTCAGACAATAGAGTATTTGAAGCATCTTTGGATAGAAATAAGAACTGAAAAGGTAGTAAACAGCAGCAGAGGGAGAATGTAATATTATTGGATCAGCTGGGAGAGCGGAAGTTGAGAGGTAACAGAAAGAATTCAAGGTGCAGAATACTGATCTCACCGTCAGACAATGCTCAAAGGATCAATGAGATAGGTGACTGAGATCACCAAGAAGTACAGTTTAAGCAAGACCTGAGAAAGGAAGCCTTTCTATTACTAACTCAAAACCCCCCCCAGAAACACTTAGAAAGTGACAGGTAAATACCATGCAATCTCTCACAGGGAGGAAAAGGTCAATAGTATTAATATTGCCTGGCCAGCTGGACAAAACATTACAAAAATCATTTTTGCAGCAAAGCAGAAAGATGACAGGGATTATGAACCTTGCCACACCAGGAGCAGGATGGAGAAGCAGAGGTATTTGCAAGAGAATCACCGACCATTCATCACAGTGCCAGATGGGAAGTTCACAGAAACCGCCCAGTGTGGAAGAAATAAAGAGAAGGAACACATGCATTTCAGTGACAATCATGAATAACAAAGCTGAGGAATTATGTTGCTGCCTCAGAGCGCCAGAGGCCCGGTTCGATCCAGACTACGGGTGCTGTTTGTACGGAGTTCTCCCTGTGACCATGTGGGTTTTCTCTGGGTGCTCTGGTTTCCTCCCACACTCCAAGGACATGCAGGTTTGTAGGTTAATTGGTTTGCCTTCAGACTCCAGGACTAGCGAACCATCCCTGCATGATCATTGCCGGGTTTATTCGTCTGAAGAAGGAACTCGAACCAAAATGTCACCCATCCTTTTTCTCTAGAGATCCTGCCTGACCTGCTGAGTCACTCCAGCATTGCGTGTGTATTTTCAGTAGATACCCATCAGATTTGTGGCTGGAATAAACGCTCAAAGCAACAGCAGCAGACAACAGCATATCCAGGTGTAATATGTAATATTGGTTTCACCTACACCAAGGTGTTGCTGCATTGACAACCTGTGACCTTTCACCTTGACCCCGGGGGCAGAGAAGCTGGATCCACACCAAACCCCAAATCAGACAGGTCATGAAGGAAAGGGGCAGCACTTAGGGAGGAACAAGGAAGACCACAAGGCCACAGAGTGACGATATCACAGCTGGCCCAGGGACAGCAATTGACCCAAGTTCCTGGAACACTTTGTGTCAAGGTATAGAGTTATTTTAGTGTTTTGTTTACATTAATTAAAGGAGCTATATAAGGTCATAAGTGATAGGAGCAGAATTCAATCATGGCTGATCTATCATTCCCTCCTAACCCCATTCTCCTGCCTTCTCCCCATAACCCCTGACACCGGTACTAATCATGAATCTATCTGTCTCTGCCTCCACAGATTCTGTGGTGAAGAATTCCACAGATTCACCACCCTCTGACGAAAGAAATTCCTCCTCATCTCCTTCGTAAAGGAACGTCCTTTAATTCTGAGGCTACAACCTCTAGTCCTAGACTCTCCCACTAGTGGAAACATCCTTTCCACATCCACTCTGTCCAAGCCTTTCACTATTTGGATAACATGTGCTGTATGTACAGTGGTTGGGAAGAATCAGAGTTTTTAAAGGGTGGACAATTTTAAGGTGTCAGTACTATTGCAGTTGTGCTCAGTGTTCTGGAGCTTAGAGACAGAGCCAATGTAAGGAACACTGTCCAGACACTGTGACATCTTATTTAATAATGGAATGCTGTTGTAGTGGAGGGTATCTTAGAGATAGTGAGGCAATGACAGGGAGAAGGTCAGGGTCACGCAGTAATAAGCCGCAGTATGATGTGGTTCACGACTACTGAGTGGTGACGAGCAAGGGTTTTCACCAATGGAGTCTTTCAGCAACACTTCTTCAGGCAGAGAACTCACTGAGATATGAATCTTTTCAAATGCCGTGCCCTACCGTGGAATATTCCACGTTAACTTCTGCAAAGAGTATGGACAATCGACGAGGAACAGATGAAAACTCCATGAGAGAATATGGACTATGAAAAACAAAAGATATAGATTCATCGGTGTGAAACCCCTTCCAGCATCTAAAAGTTACAGAGATAAATGAGGGGCAGGATGGCAGCATATGGGCACATCAATCAAAGTACAAAACCAGGCTGAATCTGGCTGGAACCAAACACGCAGGAGACCTGGGGAGCAACATGAGGAAGGACGGGTCACAAGAGGAGGACAGATCAGTGGAGACATCACCACTCTTGCAAACGTCAAAGTGGAAGGCAGGTACAACAATCCTTTAAAACCGAGATGAGAAGAACTTTTTTCACACAGAGAGTGGTGAATCTCTGGAACTCCCTGCCACAGAGGGTAGTCGAGGCCAGTTCATTGGCTATATTTAAGAGGGAGTTAGATGTGGCCCTTGTGGCTAAGGGGATCAGAGGGTATGGAGAGAAGGCAGGTACGGGATACTGAGTTGGATGATCAGCCATGATCATATTGAATGGCGGTGCAGGCTCGAAGGGCCGAATGGCCTACTCCTGCACCTAATTTCTATGTTTCTATGTTTCTACAATGGCGGCACAGTGGCCCAGCGGTAGAATTGAGTCTTTACAGCGCCAGAAACCCGGGTTCGATCCTGACTCCGGGTGCTGTCTGTGTGACGAATAAATTTGACTTTGACTTTGATTTTATGGAGTTTATACGTCCTGCCCATGGCTGTGTGGGCTTTCCTCGGGTGCTCTGGTTTCCTCCCACACTCCAAAGACGTCCCGGTCAGGAGGTAAAATGTAAATATTGTCTCTGGTGTGTAGGATAGTGCCAGTATAGGGGGTTCCCGGTGGGCCAAAGGGCCTGTTTCTGCGTTGTATCTCTAAACTAAACTAAAGGTGCAACTACCAGATTCTTGACATAATTGAAATACTTGAAATAATCTAAACCATGAACATTCAGCAAAAAAAACAAATCCGACACAAACT
Organism: Amblyraja radiata; assembly: GCF_010909765.2. Classification (NCBI taxonomy): domain Eukaryota; kingdom Metazoa; phylum Chordata; class Chondrichthyes; order Rajiformes; family Rajidae; genus Amblyraja; species Amblyraja radiata. Next base: position 44,097,156 of record NC_045975.1, read on the forward strand.
CTAAAATATTCTCTACCTCTCAAACATCCACATTAAGAATACTTGCTGCCAGAGCAGAGTGCTGTGGCCGACTGTCTGAATAACATGAAGCCAGCAGTTGTTGGGATTACAGAAATATGAATGATACCACACAAATTCACCAACAGAATAAGTGATCAATTTCCCATGGATGAAATAATGGTTCATTGTCGGTTCAGCATACGTTCAGAGATCTCCTTTTACTTTCAATGTTGGTGAGAAGATTTGCCACGGGTACCAGCAGTGATTCTGGACTCAGGCACAAAGACGTGCGCAGATGGGCAGTTGTTGCTCCTGAGTTGAACACATATGCTTGCTGTAAACACCAGCAGTTTTGTGCCACTTCTTCACATCTTACAAAGTTCATCAGCAAGAAATCTTTTATTTTCCATGGCGTGGCACCTAGAACGGCAATCATCTATCACCATGCAGGGTATCGCTTGCAGAATACTGGGCTGGAAATGTCTCCACATAACTCCAGCAAGCGGTACAGATACAAGCAACTGCAGATGCCGGTTTACCAATAAAAGGACACAAAGTGCTGGAATAGTACATTCTCCCTGTGACCTACGTGGGTTTTCTCCGAGATCTTCGGTTTCCTCCCACACTCCAGAGATGTACAGGTTTGTAGGTTGATTGGCTTGGTATGAATGTAAATTGTCCCTAATGTGTGTAGGATAGTGTTAGTGTGCAGGGATCGCTGGTCGATGCGGACTCGATGGGCCGAAGGGCCTGTTCCCTTGCTATATCTCCAAACCAAACTAAACTAAGCTCAGCGGGTCAGGCAGTATCTCTGGAGAACATGGGTGGGTGATGTTTGAGATCAGGACCCTTCTTCAGACTGTGGTTGGGCTGCATGACCAGGAGTGGACCACTTTGCACATTCTTCAGGCATCTGAAACAAACACCAACCAAACTACAGACTATGAACCATCCTGTTGCATCAGGGACATTTTGCACCAATATTGCTTTTTTTAAATGTATTGAACATTTATTTTGGTTATTGTTATTTGACTCTTATTTTGCTTATTATGTTATCTGACTGAAGAAGGGTCCTGACCCAAAAGGTCACCTACCCATGTTCACCAGGAATGCTGCCTGACCTGCTGAGTTCTCCAGCACTTTGTGTCCTTTTATGATGCAGTGGTTCTGCTGCGTCTCAAGTCCAACACCAGGACTTAACCCTCAACCTTGCATTTGAGCTTCAGTGTGAAATTTGCACATTCTCCCTGTGACCCAAAGGGGCTCTGGTACCTTTCCTCATCCCGCAAAGGTAAGAGTCAAACAATTAAAGGAGAAATGATGAGCATTTTAGAGAGGTCTGTGCAGAAATAAAGGGGAGCCTGGTAGGGAAGCACAGATGGAATTGCACTTGGGAGCTGGCATGGATCTAATGGGCAGAATGGCCTCCTCCTTTGCCACCGTAAGCAACAAAACAAAAATCATAAATTTCTATATCAGTGGTGAGAACAAAAGTATATAAACCTGGCCGATACAAGCTCCAGACCGACTCTTCTGACAAATTCTTACACTGCCTGAAAATTAAATAAATATTTAAAAAAATCCACAAGGATGATTAAATCACTTTCAACTGAACCGATTCTGCACCTGCCATTCAAGCCATGATGAAGTGACATTAGAAGTGCAGCAATAGAATGGGCAATGTGAAAATGGAAGAATTGGCTCAGCTCCACACCAGCATATCTGTATCACATTAGCAGCGAGTATTGACTTCCCGAGGGTCTTATAGAACAGTATAAAGTGGTGTCACCAAATCGCACTGTAGTTCCAATTTAAGTACTGCTTTACAATTGAAATGAAAAGACAGTGCAGTAATCCACCTTCTCAGGGTGGGCTCGTGTGTGTTCTTCCATCATCTGCAGCGAGATTTGTCCTCAGGGGCTGTGAAAATTCAGAGGCTCGCAACTAATTTTATACCCACTTTAGTTTAGTTTGGTTTAGAGATACTGCGCGGCAACGGGCTATTCGGACCACCAAATCCGCGCCGACCAGTGATCTCTGCACATTAACACTATCCTACACACTTTAGGGACATTTTATGTTTATACCAAGCCAATCAACCTACAAACCTGTACGCCTTTGGAGTGTGGGAGGAAATCAAAGATCTCGGAGAAAACCCAAGGGAGAACGTACAAACTCTGTACAGACAGCACCCGTGGTCAGGATCGAACCCGGGTCTCTGGCGCTGAAAGCGTTGTAAGGCAGCAACTCTACCGCTACGCCACTGTGCCGTCCCTAAATCAGTTATCATGCCTTTTTATGGAAGCACAACTTCAAATGTGGTAACATTTTTGTAAATTAAATTGGCTACCCATTCTTTGTAAGTTCCAACTATTGCTGATGTTTTTAACAACTTGATGGGAAGAAATTACTTTTTAAATGAAGGAAGGAATTGTGAAACAGTTCTTCTGATACAGGTTTCCTTGAGCGTGTAGGCCCAGGTGGTGGGAATCCAGTGTCAACTTCAGAATCACTCACCATAGTCCACTGTGGGTCAGGGTTTATTACTCTGTATCACAGCCACTGGTCTACAGTGAGACTGGTTCATAGGTCTATAACACAGATACTGGTCTACTGTGTGGCAAGGTTCATAGCTTTATACACAGCCAATGGGACTGGTTCAATTCTCTGTATCACAGCCACTGTACTATAGTGGGGCACGGTTCACAGCTCCGTACCACTACCAGAGCTGTACAGTGTGACTGGTTCATGGCTCGGTATTCCATATTCCAGAGGTTTATTCCAGAACTCCAGAAGTTCATAGCTCCTTTTCCCAACTGCTGGCTGGATCTGTTGAACGGGACTGTCTCCTGTTGTGCAGCGTTTAACGTGCTTTTGCACCTAAGCACATTGATTCAGGGTCCGTTTATCCAGTGTCGCTCATTAACATTTAATGTTGGGACAGATCATGCTGGGATCAGTCAGCTTTTGTTGGTTTTCTCACAAAGTGTGAATTTGTCAGCGCAGAGGAACTGAGAAGCGACTGGAGTGTATTTTACTGATTCACAACCAAATCGCTGCTTCACTGCCACACTTCTGCAGCCAATTAACTTTCAGGTTGGTGCTAAAAATGAGCTCTTTGGGTCTAGTTTGCTGATTGCAGCATGAAACTCATTGCAATAAGAAATCTGGATGTGAGTCTTTGAAAGATTTCATGCCATGACTTTCATAGAATATAGAAAACATAGAAGAGTACAGCACAGGAGCAGGCCCTTTGGTCCACAATGTATGTTTCCAAGAGATCATTTATCTGCCTGCGCGTTAACAAGGTTTAGGTTAAAAACAGAAAATGCTGGAAATACGCAGGCGGTCAGGCTGCATCTGTGGAAAGTGTTTCCCTTCCCACAGACGTGGCCTGGCTTGTCAAGGTTGCCAGCATTATCTCTCCTGTTGAAATACTCAGAGGATTTCTGGAGAAATGTTGATTGAATGTCAGTGCAGTCAGACAGTGTCCCTGAAACTCTCCTTGTGCTTTAGCTCCATTGTTTGTTCAATTGTTCTCATGTATTCATTAAGAGCACAATAAATGGATTTTTTTCTCATCATCATTATTATTATTATTATTTAAAAAAAATATATATTGTGGTGCGTAGGTCTCGAAACGAAAGAGAGGAGTCAGGTATTTCGAGAGGCACCTTTATTTGTGTTCCTCCCGGTTGTAGGGAAGTCCACACAAGAGAAAGATGGCACCCAAACCCCTGCCTTTAAACCCTCTGGTTAAGGGCCGCCTCCGGACTGAACCACTCCCGTGCCGAGGGGTTTGACAGTTAGGATGGCCCGACCCTTGGGAGCCGCCACAATATATTAATTTTATTAGAAGCATTTGTACAAAGAGAAAGTAATCGACATAACAATTATACAATTTTCGTACTGCTTCAGTTTTAACATTTTGTAAACTAATAAGTAAATCGGAAAAAAGAAAAAAGGAAAGAAGGGAAAGGAAGAAGAAAGGAAAAAGAAAAGAAAGAATTTCGTAAAAGATACGAAAAAGAAAAAAGAAAAACCCCTAAACTAACGAAGAAGTGAAAGAAGCGGAGATATATCCCACTGCCCTTCCATCCGCCCGCTCACCCGACCCTAGCGTCCGTTTTGAATTTGTGTTCAACCATTATATTGTTGAAGAAATTTAATGAAAGGAGACCATATTTTGGAAAATTGATCTGATTTGTCAGACAAGACAAGCCTTATTTTTTCTAGGTGTGGTGTCTCGGTCATTTCTGTGATCCACATCTTCACTGTGGGGACTGTTATCTTTTTCCAGAATTTAAGTATATGTTTTTTCGCAGTTATTAAACCATAATCAAGGAAGCGTCTTTGGAATATCGTTAATTTAGGGCAGCCCTCTGACATTCCTAATATTATTAATTTTGAATCCGACTCCAATTGGATTTTGAGTGTTTTAGAAATGGTATTGAATATTCCCGTCAGAAGTTTTGTATTTTTATACAGGATACAACAGAATGGGTTAGGGTAGCTTCTTGAAAGTGACATTTATCACAGAGAGGGGAGACAGTTGGGAAGATCTTGTTCAGTTTGGTTTTTGAGTAGTATAACCTATGCAATACTTTGAATTGTATCAGGCAATGCCTGGCATTTAAAGAACAGTAATGTATGTATAGTAGACTTTCCTCCCATATATCTTTTGAAATGGGTAAACCCAGCTCGTCCTCTCATGCTCGCCTATAAATCTCAGAGGGTGGGGTGTCAATATTTAGAAGAGTGTTATAAATGTAAGATATCAACTTACTTGTATCGGCATGTCTATTCAAACAATCGTCTAATATATCTGGGCCCATAAAAGGACAGTCTTGTGTATATGTTTTCACATAATCTCGGATTTGAAGGTATCTAACAAAATTGTTGGTGTTCAAGTGAAATTTCTCCTGTAGTTCTTGAAAAGAAGAGAGAGTCCCCTTTTTATAGAGGTCTCCCACAGTAGTGATTCCCAGGTTCTTCCATTGAACAAACACCACATCTAAAGTAGATGGTTGAAATGAGGGAATGTTTGCAATAGGAAGAAGGAGAGACATGTTTCTCAATTTAAGATTGAATTTCAGCTGTTTCCAGATACGGACAGTACTATGTATTATCAGATTTTGCTCATACGTTGACTTTTTCAAATGTATTGGAGATGGGAGGATCGAGCCTATACTAAAAGGCAAACAATCCTCCCTCTCCATTTTTAACCAATTTACATGTTGACATGTATCGTCCAACCAGAAGGTTATATTTTTAATATTAGTTGTCCAGTAATAAAAAATTAGGTAGAGCTAATCCTCTATTTTCTTTGGATTTGCACAAATATCGTTTGTGTATTCTGTGGGTTTTGTAGTCCCAAATAAAGTTAGTGACAATAGAGTCAATTAAAAAAAAAAAGCTTTTAGGGGGACATATCGGTATTGATTGCAATAAATATAAAAGTTGCGGATGGAAGATCATCTTTATGGCATTTAATCTACCAAAAAGGGAGATAGTGTTTTCCAAAATTGAATGTAGGTATACAATTTAGTGATTAATGGTGGAATGTTTATTTTAAACAGAGAGGAATACTTTCTGTCACGTAAATTCCAAGATATCTGAACTTTTCAGTAACGATTCTGAAAGGAAATTGTTGGAGTTGAGAAGGGTCTTGTTCTTTTATTGGCAGTCTCATCATTATTATCGTTCTTAAAATGCTATCACCGATCAACAACACTAAAGTCTTTAGAGACTCCTCTCATGATAGTCTCCAATGTCACCTCTCCCCCCCTGAATGTACAGCCCTACACTCACTCTGCAACAACCCCGACTGGGTGATCAAACCCGCCGACAAGGGAGGTAGTCTGGCGCGCTGACCTCTGAGGCCACGCGCCAACACTCAGACACCTCCTCCTACTTATCCTTGGACCATGACCCCACAGACGAGCACCAGGCCACTATCTCAAGCACCATCACCGGCTTCATTGCTTCCGGCTCCCTGCCCTCCCATGCCTCCAACCTCATCGTTCCCCAGTCCCGCACGGCCCGTTTTTACCTTCTCCCCAAAATCCACAATCCTGACTGTCCTGGCAGACCCATTGTTTCTGCTTGTTCATGTCCCACTGAACTTATTTCCACCTACCCACCTATGTCCAAGACACCTCACTCCTTCTTTGTCTCCTTCATCTTCCATTTTCCAGGCCCCCACTCCCTCAGTTCGGCAACTTGAACGTCCAGGAACGGACAAGACTGCAGAAAGTTGTGACCATTGCCCAGTGCATCACCAGCTCTGACCTCCCCACTATCAAAGGGATCTATCAAAGTTGCTGTCTCTAAAAGGCAGCCAACATCATCAAAGATCCACACCATCCTGGTCACACACTCATTTCACCCTTGCCAATGGGAAGAAGGCACAGGAGCCCAAAATCTGTAACATCCAGGTTCAGGAACAGCTTCTTCCCCACAGCCATCAGGCTATTGAACACAATATCAAATAAGCTCTGAACAATAACAGTCTATTATTATTATTGCACTATATCTGTTTATTTATTGTGCATATATGGTCTACAGACACACCAAACTTATCTTCCGTTTTGTATTATGTTTAAATATTCTGTTTTGCTGCAGCAAGTAAGAATTTCATTGTCCTCTCTGGGAGACTTGACAATAAAACTCTCTTGACTCTTGACTCATCTCTCTATGGATTGTGCACATCTCTGAAGATCTCTCCTGGTCCGAGAACATGGATGCAATTATATAGAAAGCACATCAGCGCCCCTACCTCCTGAGAAGATTACGGAGAGTCGGTATGGCAAGGAGGACTCTCTCGGACTTCTACAGTAGAGAGCATGCTGACCGGTTGCATCGTGGCTTGGTTCGTAAGTTGTAAACACTGCCCAGTCCATCATCAGCTCTGACCTCCCTACCATCGAGGGAATCTATCGCAGTCGCTGCTTCAAAAAGGCTGGCAGCATCATCAAAGACCAACACCATCCTGGCCACTCACTCATCTCCCCGCTCCATTCAGGTAGAAGGTACAGGAGCCTGAAATCTGCAACATCCAGGTTCAGGAACAGCTACTTCCCCACAGCCATCAGGCTATTAAACTCAACTCAAATAAAACTCTGTTCGTTAAATAGCCCATTGCACTTTATCTGTTTATTTATGTGTGTATATATATATTTGTTGGTATATGGACACACTGATCTGTTCTGTTCTGTATTTATTTATGCCTACTATATTCTGTTGTGCTGAAGCCAAGCAAGAATTTCATTGTCCTATCTGGGACACATGACAATAAACTCTCTTGAATCTTGAATCTTGGATGTCCAGTCACTCTACACCTGCATCCCCCACCAGGAGGGTCTTAAAGCCCTCCGTTTCTTCCTCGACCGCAGAACCAACCAATCCCTGTCTACTGATACTCTCCTCCGCATAGCGGAGCTGGTCCTTACCCTCAACAACTTTTCCTTTGACTCCTCCCATTTCCTCCAAATCCACAGCATAGCTAAGGGCACGCGCATGGGCGCCAGCTACACCTACCTCTTTGTAGGGTACGTCGAACAATCCTTGTTTGAGGCGTACCGTGGCCCTGTCCCCGAACTCTACCTCCGCTACATTGACAACTGCATTGGTGCCACCTCATGCACCCACACACAACTCACTGACTTCATCCATTTCACCACTAACTTCCATCCGGCACTCAAATACACCTGGACCATTTCCGACATTTCCCTACAATTTCTAGACCTCGCCATCTCCATTGCAGGTAACAGACTAATGACTGACATCTACTACAAACCCACTGACTCCCATAGCTATCTGGACTCCACTTCTTCCCACCCTGCTTCCTGTAAGGACTCCATCCCCTACTCCCAATTCCTCCGTCTACGCTGCATCTGCATCCAGGATGAGGTGTTCCACACCAGGGCATCGGAGATGTCCTCATTCTTCAGGGAACAGGAGTTCCCCTCTTCTACTATAGATGATGCTCTCACCAGGGTCTACTGTATATCCCGTAGCTCCGCTCTCACTCCCCATCCCCCCACTCGTAACAAGGACAGAGTCCCCTTGTCCTCACCTTCCACCCTACCAGCCGTCGCATAAAACATATAACGACATTTTCGCCACCTACCACTGGCCACATCTTCCCATCTCCTCCCCTTTCTGCTTTCCGCAGAGACCGCTCCCTCCGTAACTCCCTGGTCAATTTGTCCCTTCCCACCCTTCCCACCCCCTCCCCTGGTACTTTCCCTTGCAACCGCAGGAAATGCTACACTTGTCACTTTACCTCCCCCTTGACTCCATCCGAGGACCCAAGCAGTCCTTCTAGGTGAGGCAGAGGTTCACCTGCACTTTCCAACCTCATCTATTGCATCCGCTGTTCCAGGTATCAACTTCTCTACAATGGTGAGACCAAGCGCAGGCTTGACGATCGCTTTGCCCAACTATTCCGCTCAGTTCGCAATAACCAACCTGATATCCCGGGGTCTCGGCACTTCAACTCCCCCTCCTATTCTGAATACGACCTTTCTGGCCTGGGCCTCCTCCATTGCCAGAGTGAGGCCCAGCGCAAATTGGAGGAACAGCACCTCATATTTCGCTTGGATAGTTTACACCCCAACGGTATGAACATTGACTTCTCCAATTTCAGATAGTCCTTGTCTTCTCCTTCCTTGCCCTCCCTTTCCCAGCTCTTCCACTGCCTACTGTCTCCGCTTCCTTTCATTTTCCCGCCACCCCCACCCCCCCCTGACATCAGTCTGAAGAAGGGTCTCGACCTAAATCGTTGCCTATTCCTTCTCTCCATTGATGCTGCCTCACCCGCTGAGTTTCTCCAGCATTTTTGTCTACCTTAGCCTTATGTATCATGTCCTTTGCATTGTGTAGGAAGGAACTGCAGATGCTGGTTTACACCAAAGATAGAGACCTTTGCTTTAATTTCTTCATAAGGTTTTGGTAAAGTTGTCCACTTGCATGGAGCCAACCCCAGTCAGGGAGGTCAGTGATGGCCTCCATCATTTCCCATACTTGTCTTAACATTCACTGTTGCTAAGCAGGATTAGTTTCAGAGAGAAACTATTTCCAGGAACTTTAAATTATTGGGAGGTAGTTCCCGTACCACACTGACACTGCATGTTCCAATCAAAGACTGTACAATCCCTCCAGAGTCATTTAACGGCAAGATATTCCAATGGTAAGTCCAAGTAGCAGAATCCCCTCTTGTTAGCTCATTGCCAGAGATTGGCAAGGTTGACAGGCAACCCATTTTCATCTGTTGAGAATGAGCATCACCATCATTGAAAGATGCCCAGAAGCTTTTCACTACAAAGTCAACCAATGCATCACAAAGCACCAGGCACTAACAGCCAATTTCACCACACCAGGACATTTGCTTCATTCCTGCCACCTCCCACCTTTTGGCCAGGCTGATACAACACCAGACAAAATACTCCATTCACATGAATAACTCAATGTAAAATATGGGCCAATTTAAATAAAAGTGAAAGGTGTTTTTGCAGGAGTTGGTTGCAGTCATTTTAAGACCAATTACAAACACAATCTACATAGGGAATGATGTCAACATCTCATGTCTAACACAGAGTAGGTAAGTCTTGTGTACTTTGATTCATGGAGGTGCCTGAAGTTATCCAACTGAATGAAAGTTCACAGAATTAGAACACAGTACAGAAGTGTATTGTAAACAGTCACTAACCCCTACAGCAAAATAAAATGCAGTGTCCATTTGATTTAAGTCTCCAATCTTGTTTTGAAAGTTTATAACTTTTCATTGTAGTAATCTATTTCCTGCTGCCATTGCTCCTGAACTAGCTGTGAGCACAGAAATAATGATCTGGTTACAGGCAAACAGAAAAACAGAAATAGATTGGTTGCAAAACCATGAAGTTGCATCAACAACAAACTGATGCAAACACACTCAGTGTTTGCCTCTAACACCGAGGGCCATGCCATTTAGCCACAGTTCCACAAGCAGCCTCTGTCTTGACAAACCATTTATTTTTTGTTTTAGAGATACAGCGGGGAAACGGGCCCTTCGGCCCACCGGGTCCATGCTGGCCAGTGATCCCCGCACATTAACACTATCCTACACACACTAGGGACAATTTGACACTTATACCAAGCCAATTTACCTACAAACCTGTACGTCTTTGGAGTGTGGAAGGAAACTGAAGATCTCAGAGAAAACCCACGCGGTCACGGGGAGAACGTACAAACTCTGTACGGACAGCACCCGTAGTCAGGATCGAACCCGGGTCTCTGGCGCTGCAAGCGCTGTAAGGCAGCAACTCTCTGGCTGCGCCACCATACCGATCGATGGGTAAGAGCAAGGATCCTCGCTGGCACATTGTTCGGTAAAGTTACTCTCCCAGTGTACAGATGAATAGAACATAGAAGGGTACAGCACAGGAACTGGCCCTTTGGCCCATAATGTCTGTGCCGAACATGATACTGATCTCCTCTGTCTGCACATGGTCCATATCCTTGCATTCCATGATCTATATCCCGCCATTCCCTGCAAATTTACATGCCTATCGAAAAGCCTCTTAAACACCAGATACAAGTTAAACATGCACACACAAGTTAAGATTTCTTTAACCCTTTCAATTTTAACTGTCAACTTATATTTTAGTGTCATTGACAGAACACCAATAACAATATTTTATTTCAAATACCTGAGTGAAGTATTTAACAAATATCTAAACTATTTTTGCATGAACAATGCATATTTTAAAAATTAAATGCATTGATTGGAGTTGTATTTTGGTTTGGCAATGTCAGCTCTCTGCGAATTCTGATTCAGTCGGGTATGGTTTCCATCCAATTGATATACTTGCATATTAGATTAAGATTTACCAATACACCTTACTCTTTGCAGTAATGCTGACAAAGAAACGTGTTCCCTATCTCAGGGTAATTCATGGATATACTCTACGAGATCATTTCACTGAAGTCAAATCTTCTCAAAACTTTATGTGTAGGAAAGAACTGGAGTTGCTGGTTTAAATTGAAGGAAGACACAAAATGCTTCAGTCTGAAGAAGGGTCTTGATCCGATACATCACCCATTCCTTCTCTCCAGAGATGCTGCCTGTCCCGCTGAGTTACTCCAGCATTTTGTGTGTATCTTCTCAAAACTTTGTCTGGAGATCAATAAATTGATGATATCCAGTCGAAGGCACTTGAGATAACTGATTTAAACTAGGAGCGGTTCGGTGATATTAAGCAGCTATTAAATTTCCACAGAACATGATATTTTGAAGTACATATTTATTCTTCTGTTGATGTAGGTGTTAGTAATTGTGTAATATAATTGCAGCAATAAGCTCACAGTGAGTGTTCTCTCGAGGTTTGGTGCATAATATCAACAGGAATTAATTAATTTGCTTTTTCTGTCGTTAATAGACTTTATTAGGGAGAAAGCTATCAAATTCTATTGACATATTGTGGGTGTGGAAATATATTGTTGAAGGCATGATTGCTTGAAAACTGTTTGAAATGAAATGATTCACCACTCATCTCACATACAGGAATTGCAAAGTTCTGGAATGTCTCCATGAAAACCCCATTATTGTTATGATGAAGTCTGAAGCTGGGTTTCGGCCCGAAACGTTGCCTATTTCCTTCGCTCCATAGATGCTGCCGCACCCGCTGAGTTTCTCCAGCAATTTTTGTGTACCATTGTTATGATGATGAAGTTTAATCCGACAAAGTTGAACACCATGTTAACTAATTGCGATTGTGTGAAAATGCGATTACACAGGAAAAATGTAAATAAAGCAGTAACGTTGTCAAAGAGATTTCTTTGTCAAATAGCTGTAAATATTTTGTCCCAGCACGATTAATAATTCTGTTTTATACTGTGACTTTCAACAGGTTTACAGTATAAAACAATTTTATACACAATTTCAAACAGATTTGAAGGAAATTTTCTAAGCTTAAAAAAATCAAAGATCTACAAAATAATATTGGCTGCAGAAGTGGCTTCTGACGTTTTCCTTACAGATAGTAATGACGGTAAATCATTGTGAAACACGAGCTGCCCAAAGGTCCAGCCTTCAGGTAAATGAGACGAGTGGCTGTGGATTGTTCAAATCCATGGCCTCATGCCTCCAAATCGGAAATATCTTATAGCCTCCCAGTAAAATAACGAGTAAAATAATTGGACAGCAATTACTGAGCTTAATGGAGGCCTGCGCTCATGGAACAAAGAGGCCACTTGTGCGGTGGCCAGAGGACGTGGTTTCTGGGTGTCCAGCACAAGAACGGTGAGCAGCAAGTTCACAACTGATGAAGGTACTTTAATGAGCAGTAAATACCTTGTTTCAGCACTGCAGCTTGCTGCTGGTTACATATTGTTTCAGCACTGATCGCCTTATATTTTATTCCACAGCCTGCAAATGTAAGGGAAGAGAAATCTGTTTAGCTGCTGGGAAGAGAGGCACTGAGGTGAGAGAAGATTGTGTTTGCAGAGGCCAGCTTTAATTGAACTCAATTGATTGAAGTGGAGTGAGCATGAATGAATTTGTCTCATCAACACCAAATATTGATTAGCGATTTTTAATCTTTTAATGAAATCGTTTTAACACTAAATTTTCGCTATAAGTCTTGCCAACAAAATAAGAGCACTCCTTTTAATTTAAAGTGTGTCAATGCCTATAGCAACACAGTGCCACAGTGTGGGGATTTCATTGGATCAATGATCACTCTGCTACTGCTCCCATCACACGTGCGGTGGGTTGGGATAGTTCCCGGAACAGCCAGAGATTACTGGGAGTCTCCTGGAATGAGGTCCGATACTTCTGGGAATCTGGTTCCAAATGCAGCCAATGTCGGCATCACAGATTCATGGAGTCATACAGCACGGAAACAGGCCCTTCGGCCCAGCATACTAATGCCGGCCAAGATTGTCCATTAAGCTAGTCTCACCTGCCCGCGTTTGGCCCAGATCCCTCTGAACCTTTCCTATCCATGTACCTGAACAAATGTCTTTCAAATATCTGTTATAGTACCTGCCTCTATTACCTACTCTGGCAGCTCATTTCCTATACCTACTATACTCTGTGTGAAAAAAACTGCCTCTCGGCTTCCTATTAATTTTCCCCCTCTCACGTTAAACCTGTGTCCTCTGGTTTTTGATTTCCCTATAGGAAGAAACGATTGTGGATTTACCCTGTCGATTCACATCATGTTTTATACACCTAAGATCAACTTTCAGCCTCCTGCACTCTAAGGAATACTTTCCTAGCCTGTCCAACCTCCCCCTATAGCTCAGGCCTTTGAGTCCTAGCAACATCCTTGTAAATCTTCTCTACACTCTTTTCAGCTTCATGGTATCTTTCCTATAGAAGGGTGACCAAAACTGAACACAATATCCAAATTGCAGACTCGTCACCAATATCCTGTACAAGCCAATTCCCAACTTCTATACTCAATACCCTGACTGATGGGAAAATAGGTGCAGGAGTAGGCAATTCAACTCTTTGAACCCGTACCACCATTCAATATGATCATGGCTGATCATCAAAAATCAGTACCCTGTTCCGGCTTTTCGCCATATCCCTTGATTCCCTTAGCCCTAAGTCTAATTGTTCAGAGAACCACTGAATGGGGGGGGGGGGGGTGGGGGTTGGAGAAGTGACTTTGGACAAAAGCGCCAGCACTGTGACAGACACATTAGAGTGAGGTGTTTGGACTGTGGAGGAGTCTCGTTATCCCATAGGAGTGAGGTGTTGCACCCTCATTGCCGCCCGTCTCATTGTACCTTATTGTATCTCAGTCCTGCCATCTCCTAGCCGACTAGACACAGGCACAGAACCACCATGCCTGGGTTTGATGCATCTGGCAATGTCTGATACGCAGCAGGAACCGACCACACTAATGCGTCCCTGCAGACTACAAGATGGCTGATTCTGATCTGCTTGAACGATATGATTTATATTATAATTTCCACTTCACTGTGGGATAAGAAGCTCCAGCTGTTACCATCAAATCTCTGAAAGTATTCACTTATCATTCACTGCTGAAGGAATGCCGCTCACATTCAAGGTCACTTCAAAAGCAGCATGTGGAAGATATTAAGAACGCCTTCTTGTTTTACCTGCTCTTTAAAGGGGACATCTGAGAGACGATGATGATGAAATAAAGAAACATAGAAACATAGCAAATAGGTGCAGGAGTAGGTCATTCGAGCCTGAACCGCCATTCAATATGATCATGGCTGATCATCCAACTCAGTATCCTGTACCTGCCTTCTCTCCATACCCCCTGATCCCTTTAGCCACAAGGGCCACATCTAACTCCCTCTTAAATATAGCCTCAACTACATTCTGTGGCAGGGAGATCCAGAGATTCACCACTCTCTGTGTGAAAAATGTTTTTCTCATCTCGGTACTAAATAATTTCCCCTTTATCCTTAAACTGTGACCCCTTGTCCTGGACTTCCCCAACATCAGGAACAATCTTCCTGCATCTAGCCTGTCCAACCCCTTAAGAGCCAGAGTCCCAGCTCCGTTTGTTCTGAAGGGGCAGGAATATTTGGTATGGCCACTTGTTGTGAGGTTTACTCTCACCTCCCTGTTTCCAGTGGTTTAAACAGCTGCACGTAGCTCGGAACACAGCAAGGTCCTGGTTCAGAGTCCGCACCCTGACTTTTCATCTTTCATATCAAAATAATAAAAAAACAACTAGAGGGACTCGTTCTGATTTTCTATTCATTTTGGTGCCTGCATTTAAGAAATGCTAATTTGGGAAGGTTCCCTTAGCAATAGTATTAAATCATCGTTAGCATCCAGTGAAGGTCTCAGTAAATTGGTACTGTGAAAGTATTATTCTCTGATGCTTGCAGACTTAGAAACGATTCCATGTTGCTCTGATCGTGAGTGCGGTGAGGTGGAATAGTGAAGCCGTCGTCAAGATATCCACTCTCAGCCCACCTTCAGGATGCCCACTCCTCTGCCAACCAATGATGGAGACAGCAGCATAAATCCAGAACGTTGATTGTCACAATGTGTTCGTAGTTGATAGCCAGAAAGTCCTTAACCTTGTCCTTGTCCCACCAAGATTCTGGCTGGCTGCTCCTTTATATTCTCTCCCACTCTGGCTTTGGCAACAAAATTTCGTTCAGACCGAAAGGTCTGAATGACAATAAAGGATACTTTGACTTTTTTTTTGACTTTGGACAATGCTCTCGCTGTTCCTGCAGCTTGTAACCACAAAGTT
Organism: Amblyraja radiata; assembly: GCF_010909765.2. Classification (NCBI taxonomy): domain Eukaryota; kingdom Metazoa; phylum Chordata; class Chondrichthyes; order Rajiformes; family Rajidae; genus Amblyraja; species Amblyraja radiata. The sequence continues at coordinate 44,112,392 of NC_045975.1, forward strand.
TTTTTTCTAACTTCACTGAGGTTCATGCCTTTTAGTAACTCACCAGGGAAAAGCAGGTACATAACTTTTCAATAAGCTGCACAGCAATCTGCAATATCCGAGGGGAATTTACAAATCTTGTTTTGTTTTGTCTACTCTGCCATGCCCTAAAGATTTACGCTTGTAGGTTAAAGCTTTAAATGCATCGAACATGATTAAAATGGAACTATGAATTCCATTTGTCCATTGTTCTGTGACTTCCTTCAGAGAGACTAAAGGGAGGCGGTTATCGAAAATTCCCCAACCAATTGAAGTAGACTAATGCACGAGACATCAAATGGTTGGAGATTACTTCCGTATCACTTCAAGGGCACACAAAGGAATGGCCTTCTTTCATTGCCCTTTCACTTATACAAAAACATCAGACCTCAAGAAGCTCATACTTCATGTAACTGTAGTTGTGGAAGGTGCATTGTACATCAATTAGATGGATGAATTTGATGAAGTGAATTAAAGGCAGAGACAGTGGCTTGGTTCGTTTACAAGACAGCATCTAAATAATGTTTTCCACGTTTCTAGTTCAACGCTAACATCCATTTATCCATGGTGAGCAAGATAATAAACAAGTCCTGTGATGATTTAAGGGCCTGTCCCACGAGCATGCTACTGCATGCGGCATGCGCGACCTAACGTGGTTGCTTGAGTCGTACGGCCTCGCGGGGCCAGTCCCACTTCGATCGCTGGAGCCGTATGGAGTTGTGCGGAGCTGGTCCCGACATCGCGCGGGGCTCCGGAAAACTGATTGTGTTAAAAAATTCCGCGCGGCAACGGCCTGCCGGCCCGCAGCCGCATGGAGGCCGTACGCACCGCGTCGACGCTGTATGCTGCGTCTTGACAGCGTACGCCTAGCGCAAACTTCCCGCGGACTTCACTCGAACTTCACGTCACTCACTCGACCTCCGCACGACCCACGCTTAGATCCCGCTTCCGGTTTGGTCGCGCTTGCCGCATGCAGTCGCATGCTGGTGGGACCGGCCCTGTACGGGGATCACTCGACCTCCGCACGACCTCCGCACGACCCCCGCTTCTGGTTTGGTCGCGCTCACCACATGCAGTCGCATGCTGGTGGGACCGGCCCTGTAGGGGGATCACTCGACCTCCGCACGACCCCCGCGCAGCCCCCGTTTCCGGTTTGGTCGCGATTGCCGCATGCAGTCGCATGCTGGTGGGACCGGCCCTTAAGTATTGCGACCATAGAGCAGGGTGTGTATCAGGCACAGGAGCCATTTACTGACAATTGTGGCTGCTTGCGTTTATACTAGATTCTACCTGGCTCCCTGTAAGATTCCTACTTATAAAGAGTAGCTACATGCAATTACTTGATATGGTTATGTGCTTGCAATCTAAAATACTGCCAGAGGCAATTTGTCATAATTTGATGCAGTGTTAAGTAATAGGTAGAAGTAAATTAGGATTTGATCTTTAAATTTATGGTGCCATACTCAGGAGCAGCTTCTTCCCCTCCACAAGATAGGATACTGTTCGATTCACCTCTAAAAATAGGGTCAAGGAAAGAGCGCTCACGTCGCGGCCCTGTTTCCACCACCACGCACAAGAAGCACAAGAAGCACAAGAAGCACAAGAAGCACAAGACAGACACCATTGTATACAGATGCCGAGACGTGTGTCCAGCTCTGGCTGAACAACTTCTAATCTTGTGTGTGGACTCGATAAGAAGAAGAAGACCTCTAAAAGTGAGGACATTGACGTTGTCTAAGGAATTGATGCACAATAATGCTGATCTATATCTTCCCCTCTGCTCTATCTATTCCACTTGAGTTTCAAGTCAAGAGTCAAGAGAGTTTATTGTCATGTGTTCCAGATAGAACAATGAAATTCTTGCATTGCAGGGATTAGTGGCGGCGCGGCTCTGGCTGCAGCGGCTGTCCGGCAGTCCTGTTTGTTTTGTGTTTTTTTGGGTTGTTTATTTTCGTTTTGGTTAGTCTAGTTTTGGTTTTTAGTTTGTGTTTTGGGGGGGGGGGGGGGGTTGAAACGGGGCTTGCTGTCTCTCCCTGCGGGGGAATGCGACTTTTTTGTCGTATTCCCCTTCTCTGCCTCCGTCTCCGCTGAGGCCTAATGGCAGAGCTGGCGACATCGAGGCTCAGGAGGCAGAGCCCGCCAGGACTCGCACTGAGCTCGCTCTCGTGAGGGCGACCCGGCTCGGGGCTGGAACAGGGCTTCCGTGAGGGGCTGTGACGCTCCCGTGAGGACGGCCAGCCCGAGGAAGGAACGGTGCTCCCGTCGGAGTGGCCGAGCTCGGGGAGGTACGGCGTTCCCAGCCCGAGGGAGGAGCGGCGACCAGTCGGGGCGGCCCAGCCCGAGGGAGGAGCGGCGCCCAGTCGGGGCGACCCAGCCCGAGGGAGAAGCGGTGCCCAGTCGGGGCGGCCCAGCCCAAGGAAGGAGCGGCGCCCAGTCGGGGCGGCCCAGCCCGAGGGAGAAGCGGTGCCCAGTCGGGGTGGCCCAGCCCGAGGGAGGAGCGGCGCCCAGTCGGGGCGGCCCAGCCCGAGGGAGGAGCGGCGCCCAGTCGGGGCGGTCCAGCCCGAGGGAGAAGCGGTGCCCAGTCGGGGTGGCCCAGCCCGAGGGAGGAGCGGCGCCCAGTCGGGGCGGCCCAGCCCGAGGGAGGGGCGGTGCCAAGTCGGGGCGGCCTGGCGCGAGGCTGAGACGGTAACGGCACTCGCGTGAGGGCGATCCGGCTCGGGGCTGGAACGATGCTCCGGTGGCTGGGACGGCGTTCTGGCGGCGGTGGCCTGAGTCCGGGGTTCGGCCGCGGGCCAGCGGCTGCGTCAGCAGGACTGGTGGGCGGCAGCTTCGACCACCCCGGGCCGCGGTGTTTGAGCCGCGGGACAGTTGTAACATCGCCCGGGGGGTATCGCCTCAGCGCAGAGGGAGAAGAGGAGGGAAGAGACTGGAGACCTAAGACTTTTGCCTCCATCACAGTGAGGAGATGTTGGGTGGACTCACTGTGGTGGATGTTAATATGTGTTTTTTGTTGTTTTTTATTGTATTGTATTGTATGTATGACTGCTTCAATTTCGTTCAGACTTCGGTCTGAATGACAATAAAAGGTAATCTAATCTAATCTAAAAAAAAATTATATTCATAAATACAGATCAGATCAGTGTGTCCATATACCATAGAATATATATATATATATATATACATATATATATATATATATATATATATATACACACATCAATAAACAGATAAAGTGCAATAGGCTGTTAATGTTCAGAGTTTGTTTGAAGTTGTGTTTAATAGTCTGATGGCTGTGGGGAAGTAGCTTTTCCTGAACCTGGATGTTGGAGATTTCAGGCTCCTGTACCTTCTACCTGATGGCAGCAGAGAGATGAGTGAGTGGCCAGGATGGTGTGGGTCCTTGATGATGCTGCCAGCCTTTTTGAGGCAGCCACTGCGATAGATCCCCTCGATGGTAGGGAGGTCAGTGCCGATGATGGACTGGGCAGTGGTTACAACTTTTTGCAGCATTTTCTGCTCCTGGACGCTCAGGTTGCCGTACCAAGCCACGATGCAACCGGTCAGCATGCTCTCTACTGTGCACCTGTACAAGTTCGAGAGAGTCCTCCTTGACATACCGACTCTCCGTAATCTTCTCAGGAAGTAGAGGCGCTGATGTGCTTTCTTTATGATTGCATCAGTGTTCTGGGACCAGGAGAGATCTTCGGAAGTTCTTGACCCTTTCCACCATCGACCCGTTGATATAAATTGGATTGTGGGTCCCCATCTTACCCTTTCCAAAGTCCACAATTAGTTCCTTGGTTTTGTTGGTGTTGAGGGCCAGGTTATTGTGCTGGCACCAGTTGCTCGATCTCTCTTCTATACTCTGACTCATCCCCATCAGTGATACGTCCCACAACAGTGGTGTCATCAGCGAACATGATGATGGAGTTCGTACTATGTCCGGCTACGCACTCATGAGTATAGAGTGAGTACAGCAGGGGGCTGAGCATGCAGCCTTGAGGTGCTCCCGTGCTGATTGTTATCGAGGATGACACATTTCCACCAATACGATCAGTTTGTGGTCTTTGAATGAGGAAGTCGAGGATCCAATTGCAGAAAGATACGCAGAGACACAGATCTGAGAGCTTGGTAACCAGCTTGGAGGGGATGATGGTATTAAATGCCGAGCTGTAGTCAATGAATAACAGCCTGACATATGAGTTTTTGTTGTCCAAGTGGTCCAGAACGGAGTAGAGAGCCAGTGAGATCACATCTGTTGTGGCGGTAAGGAACTGCAGTGGGTCCAGGTTTTTGTCGAGGTGTGTTGATTTGCGCCATGATCAGCCTCTCAAAGCACTTCAACAACGAATCAGCCTATAGGGAGGAGGTCCAGAACCTGGCAGCCTGGTGTGCCAATAATAACCTCGTCCTCAACTCTAAGAAGACGAAAGAAATAATTGTTAACTTCAGGAAGATCAGAGGGGGCAGACATACCCCCATCCACATAAACGGGACTGAGGTGGAGCGCGTCTCCAACTACAAATTCCTCGGGGTACACATCTCGGAGGATCTGTCCTGGTCCCTCAATACCACCAAATTGATCAAAAAGGCGCAGCAGCACCTTTACTTCCTGAGGAGGCTCAAGAAAGCTCACCTGTCCCCCCAGATCCTGACCAACTTTTACCGCTGTACCATCGAAAGCATCCTGACCACCTGCTTCACGGTATGGTACAGCAGCTGCACCGCAGCTGACAGGAAGGCACTACAACGGGTGGTGAAAACCGCTCAGCACATCATCAGTGCCCCGCTCCCTGCCATGGATGCCCTCCACCGAAAACGGTGTCTGAGACGGGCCGGGTAAATCATCTAGGACCCCTCTCACCCTAACCATGGACTGTTTGCCCTCCTCCCATCAGGGAGGCGGTACAGGAGCCTCAGGTCATGCACAAGCAGGCTGAGGAACAGCTTTTTCAACAACACTATTACACTGCTGAACTCGAAGTCCTGATGCTAGCCATCCTCAGACTCTCCCACTTGTTTGGGACGACAGATGGCACAATGGGCTAAGTGTTCGGCTGGCAACCGGAAGGTAGCTGGTTCGAACCCCGCTTGGAGTGCATACTGTCGTTGTGTCCTTGGGCAAGACACTTCACCCACCTTTGCCTGTGTGTGAATGTGTGTGAATGTGTGTGAGTGATTGGTGGTGGTCGGAGGGGCCGTAGGCGCAGATTGGCAGCCACGCTTCCGTCAGTCTGCCCCAGGGCAGCTGTGGCTACAGAAGTAGCTTACCACCACCGAGTGTGACTGAGGAGTGAATGAATAATGCGATGTAAAGCGCCTTGAGTATTAGAAAGGCGCTATATAAATCCCATCCATTATTATTATTATTGTATAAAGTTATCTGCCTATGTATCAGTTTTAATTCATCCACAATCCACACATTGTTAACCATTATTTTTTTAAACTTTTATTGTATGCCAACTTTGTATTATTATTTTGACTTCTACTATCTTGCACTATGACTATGACCAGACGCTAAACTGCATTTTGTTGTACCTATACTTGTATTTGTGCCACTGGTCATTGAGGCACGTCACCTTGGCCTTCTTCAGCACCGGTATCATTGATGCTCTTTTTAATTGATTGTATGTTTTGCTCTGATATTGTAGCATGCAAAACAAAACTTGACATTGTACGCTGGTACACATGACAGAAATAAACCGAAACATATTACATTGGGTGGCACAGTGGTGCAGTTTGTAGAGCTGCTCGTTGCCTCACAGCGCCAGAGAAACGCGTTCAATCCTGACCTCAGGTGCTTCTATGTGGAGTTTGCACGTTCTCCCTGTGACGGCGTGGGTTTCCTCAGGGTGCTCCAGTTTCCTCTCACATCCCAAAGAGGTGCATGTGTGTAGGTTTAATTGGCCCTCTGTAAATTGCCCCCTAGTGTGCAGGGAGTGGATGCAAAAAGAGGAATAACATAGAACTAACGTGAGCGAGTGATCGATGGTTGGCATGGACTCGGTGGACCAAAGGAACTGCTTTTATCTTGTATTTTCAATTCAATTCAACACTAATTTTCCACCCGAGGCCTGAGTCGAACAATGAGACAGAGTGGAGGCAGGCATCTCCAGGTTTTGTTGAGCCAGTGTACACTTGTACTGGAGGACACAACATACAGGGAAAGTGGCACAAAGCAATAGGGACACATCCACACATTGTAACCGCCACACCACTAAATCTTCTCAGCACAGAGCCACATACTGTACCTTCTAACCACGATATAACTTCAACTCCCCAATTACGCCCCTGCTACACTCTCTAATGCCTCTGTCCCACTTAGGAAACCTGAACGGAAACTTCTGGAGACTTTACACCCCACCCAAGGTTTACGTGCGGTCCCCGGAGGTCCCCGGAGGTTTTTGTCAGTCTCCCTACCTGCTTCCACTACCTGCAACATCCGGCAACCACCTGCAACCTCCGGGAACCGCACGGAAACCTTGGGTGGGGCGCAAAGTCTCCAGAGGTTTCCGTTCAGGTTTCCTAAGTGGGACAGTGGCTTAACCGCACCGCACCCTCTCACTATTAATGAGGAGCCCCCCCTACTAGAAATACAGATATCAGCTCTGTTTGCAGTTTGCCACACCAAGAATCAGGACTGCAGGGTTGTGAGGCATTGACATGGGGCTGAAGGTGAATTAGAACCTTTGGTGGACAGCTTTATCCCTCGTCCCCCTAATAAATGCTTCTGTGTTGGTATTTTATTGGGATAGACACGGTAAATTCCTGAATCCCCCGCCAGCTCTTTCCATTAAAAAATAAACCTATGCAGAGGGAGCAAACGAAAAGAAAGGCAAGTAAAGAGTATGAATTAATATTTGGTAAATTATCATTAAATATCATGCCCATGCGAGCAAAGAAAAAAAACTTCTGTACAAATTACTAGAGTGCTGCCGTATAATTGCTTTTCTGTTTCATTTGGTAGAATGTGTTTTATTGTTATTATTGAACAGAGTTTTAAAGTAATTGAAACAATCTAAAATTGCCTGTAATTGTGAGCGATTGGGGAATAGATGATTGTGCCTTTGAAAGGCAAGAAGATATCATGCTAGACAGAAGAGTGTTATGCATGTCATCGACGCACCTTCTACCCATTTATATCTTGTTGATGATTTAAGTAGCACTTCAGGGTTAATAATCCATCAAGAATGAAATAATATCCAATCATTAGATTGCTGCATTAACAGAGGAGAAAGTTTCACACTCTAACTTTAATAAGAGTGCCCTTGGCATTTGTATTTCACAAGCCTGCTGCATGTTTAACGCAGTATTTCATTAGTGTTTCAATGTGTGCACAGCGGCTCAGGGAGTATCTTTATTTACAAACCGTTACTCACTTATCAAAAGTATTCTTTTAACAAGAATGCTGATGGTTTAATTAGTTCTCAGCAACAATACTTACATAAATTCTAATAAATGCTAGCCATTCCCGTTCCCACTCTGGCCTCTCGGTCCTGGGCCTCCTCCATTGCCAGAGTGAGGCCACACGCAAACTGGAGGAACAGCTTGGGTAGCTTACAACCCAAAGGTATGGATGTTAAATTCTCCAATTTGGGGTAACTAACCCACAAACAGCCCCCCTTTCCCTCTCCCCTATCTCCCCCAAGACCCCCCCCCTCCCACCCCCCAACTCCCCTCTGCTGAACCCTAGCTGACATTGCACCAATTTTCCCTCTCTGCCCCCTCCCTCCATTCATTCCAAAGGCTACACAATTCACAACTTTATCCCCAAGTTTAACAATTCATAAATCTTTATCATTTTGGGCTCACACCTTTTTTAAATGTCTGGTCTTTGTCCAACAATCTGTCTCTTTGCCTTGTGTTCACCTATTCCCTGCCGCGCTCTGTCCTGCCCCTCCTCTCCCAGCTTGTATTCCCACACGCCCCCCTGCAATCAGCCTGAAGAAGGGTCCCGACCTGAACCATCACCCATCCATGTTCCCAACAGATGCTGCCTGAACCGTTACTCCAGCACTTTGTGCCCTTCCAACGTAAATACTGTTTAGTGTGGTTTTTGAAACTCTAATTGCAGCGTATATTTACAGATCTGTCCATGAAACTGGTATTTTGTTGAAAACACGATTTAAATAATCTGCACGTCAGCTGAGTCCACAATTTGCATCGTGCTTCCAAGGACATGTGACAAAAACATTTGCTGGAATGTTTGATGTTCCGTTTTTGGATTTAAAATTTTTACTCAGCAAAAGAAACGAGTTCATGAGGTCAAAACCAGCTGCTGCCACTGATACTGACCCCCAGATTACACAGCATTGCCAAACGATGACCAATGTTCAGCATTGCTCATGGCAAAGGAAATTAAATTCTAATTTTGATTCTTCAGCTCAGAGATAATATGGTCTCCAAGCAATTCAAGTTGAGTGCACAAATGAAATGTTTTTAAATGCTTTTAAAGTTAGCTTGTTGTGGAATGTGAAAACGGAGTTTCCAACTCAAAGTTCCTGCTGGTTTTCCCATTCCCTGGCTGTTGAAGATCGACCCCACTGCTGTGGTCAGGACACACGTTAAAAACCTTGAACATCAGACAATGTAACTGTCAGGGTCGAAACTCCTAAAGCTGAACTTTATCTGACATGCACAAATAGTTCCGTTTAGTTTATTATTGTCACGTGTACTGAGGTACAGTGGAAAGCTTTTGTTTGCATGCTATACACTCAAAGAATATTGTATATGAATACAATCAAGTCATCCACAGTGTACAGATACAGGATAAAGGGTGCAACATTTAATGCAACATAAAGTCCGGTAAAGACCGATTATAGGTAGTTTAAAGGTCTCAGATGAGGTAGAAAGTACTGTAGCTCTCTAGTTGGTGATAGGATGAAACTGACCCTGAATCTGGAGGTGTACACTTCTGTGGGTCTTGCCTGATAGGAGAGGGGAGAAGAGGGAATGACTGGGCTGGGAGTGATCCTTGCTTATGCTGGTGGCCTTGCCAAATAACAGATTCTAATCGGAAATAGGGACTCTGGTCACCATTCCTTTCCTACTTTGGATGGAAGTAACTGTGACAGGTTATGTTGCCATCTCCCAATACCCAACATAGACCATGGACATGTGTGGAATGTTCCTACGCCCAACGGTTTACGTACTCACTCATTAGTGTCCGAGAAATCTTTAGCCAAGAACGTAAGCTTTGAAATGCATTTCCACCTTTTCATTGAATGAAACAAGTGGTGTATTTAAGATGGCAATATTATTGTTTGTAAATGAGAATAAGATATCTGTGTAAGAATTTAAAAAGCGGTATAGATTAGTTCTTAGCCTACTTCTCACATTGGCCTGTACGTGTATGATTTCCCATGAGTGTGTGACAGCATTAAACTGTGCTTTTACCAGATATATAAAACACTGGCTCACTGATCTTTTATCCAAATCCCATGGAGATCATCACACTAATGGCTTTCTGTTAATTTTCAAGGGATGTATGTAAAACCCAAAACAAATAGGTGAATGACTTTATTACCTAAACTCAACTCAGAAATTGATAAGAATTATTCTCCTGACATTTAGGGCATGTTATTCAAATGTAACAACTTTCAGTTTTTCGAGGGTTTTTCGCTTCAAAAGAAATCCTCAAATGCTTCAAGAAAGTGGGTCAGATGATCCATGAAAGGAGATAATGGGAGGGTGTGACAATGGGAAGAGGTGTGACAATCGAGACAGTTGTGGCAATTGTGAACAATTCTGGGCTCCATGAGGAAGGATGTGCTGGCTCTGGAGAGGGTCCAGAGGAGATTTGCAAGAATAATCCCAGGAATGAGTGGGTTAATTTATGATGAGCGTTTGACGGCACTGGGCCTGTACTCACTGGAGTGTAGAAGAATGAGGGTGGACCTCATTGAAATGTACCGAATAGTGAAAGGCTTGGATAGAGTGGATGTGGAGAGGATGTATCCACTAGTGGGAGAGTCTTGGACTAGAGGTCATAGCCTCAGAATTAAAGGACGTTCCTTTAGGATGGAGGTCTATACATACAGAAGATAGACACAAAATGTTGGAGTAATGCCCCTGTCCCACTTAAGAAACCTGAACGGAAACCTCTGGAGACTTTGCGCCCCACCCAAGGTTTCCGTGCGGTTCCCGGAGGTGGCAGGTGGTTGCCGGAGGTTGCTGGTAGTGGAAGCAGGTAGGGAGACTTACAAAAATCTCCGGGAACCGCACGGAAACCTTGGGTGGGGCGCAAAGTCTCCAGAGGTTTCTGTTCAGGTTTCCTAAGTGGGACAGGGGCATTACTCAGCGGGACAGGCAGCATCTTATGGACAGTTTGTGCTGCGAAGTCCAGTTCATATATATAGATCTGTGTGTGTATGTATGTATGTATGTATGTATGTATGTATGTATGTATGTATGTATGTATGTATGTATGTATGTATGGATGTATGTATGTATGTATGTGTGTACAGCATATGTATATATATATATAAACATACACACACTCGCCTTTTTGTTTATAATAGGTTTTACAGAGTACTATGACAGGTCAGGTACAGCTCCTGAAGGATTCTTTGAGAGCAGGTCGGACAAAGCAGCAGTGAGAACGACCAATGGCTGGACTTGGTGAGTCTTGAGTGCAGGTTTAAAAAGCGGGCAAACAGCACTTTAGCAGTCTTTGAGTGCAGGTCGGACAAAGCACATACTTCCAAGCTCATCAGAGGAAGGAAGGTTAGGAGTGAGTGGGAATTGGCTGAACAATTAGATTGGAAGATTGGTAAATTGGACAATTAGGCAATTTAGCGTCTGATATAAGCAAGACTTGCTCAAGGGGAGCAGCCCTGTCGAGGGAAGTGCCCTGTGAGAAAAGTGCGAGTCTTCGGCTGCGAGTCTTCGGCGAGGAGGCTGAGGGAGGAGGCTGAGGGAGGAGGCTGAGGGAGGAGGCTGAGGGAGGAGGCTGAGGGAGGATGCCACAACAAACACTGGAGAGGGAGAGACGAAAGAAGGAGATGTCAAGCAAGTTTATTCAGTGCGATGCTTGCAGTATGTGGGAGGTCAAGGACACTGCTGGTGCCTCTGGCTGCTACAAATGTGAGAAAAGCATCCAGGTACAGCTGCTGAAGGACCGTGTTGGGGAACTGGAGAAGCAAGTGGATGACCTCAGGTTCGCCCGAGAAACGGAGTCGTTCCTCGACAAGTCCTACAGTACGATTGTTACACCTAAGGTACTGGAAGAGAGAAGGTGGGTGACGGTGAGAAAGGGAGGGAAACATGGAATGCAAAGGTCCCCGGGTGTTGTACCTCTTGTGAACAGGTTCACCCACTTAGAAGCCGTCGGGACAGAAGACGTTAACACACTGAGCGGCGGACTGGCTTGCAAAGCAAAAAGGGCTGTTGAGCCAAAACCAAAGAGGCCGACGTCAGGCAACGCCGTGGTAGTTGGAGACTCCATTGTGAGAGGTACGGACAGGGGTTTCTGCGGCAACAGACGGGATTCGAGGATGGTGTGCTGCCTTCCTGGTGCCAGGATCCAGGATGTCACGGACAGAGTGCAGAAAATCCTCAAGGGCGAAGGTGAACAGCCGGAAGTGGTAGTGCATGTCGGCACAAACGATGTCGGAAAGAAAGGGATGAATATTCTGAAGCGTGACTAGCGAGCTCGGAAAAATGCTGAAAAGCAGGACCTCCAGGGTTATCATCTCCGGTTTGCTTCCAGTTCCTCGTGCTGGCGAGAGCAGGAACAGGGAGATACGGGACCTGAATGTGTGGCTGAGGAACTGGTGCAGGTGGCAGAAATTTGGATTCTTAGATCACTGGGATCTGTTTTGGAGTAAGGGGTAACTGTACAAAAGGGACGGATTGTACCTTAACAGGTGGGGGACCAGCATTCTGGCTGGCAGGTTTGCCACTGCTACACGGGTGGTTTTATACTGAATAAGGGGGGGGGGGGGGGGGTGTCAAATGGGATAGTCAAGGACGGAGTTAAAGGGAAAGGGAGTAAAGGTATAGTTAATTACCCCAGAATTAACGGGAAAGGAAGCTCACAAAGGGATAGGAGAGTATGGCCAAGTGTAATATGGATCAATGTGAAAGGTGAGATGCATAAGGGATTAAAAGTATTGTATATGAATGCGCAAAGTATAAGAAGTAAAGTAGATGAGCTCGAGGCTCAGTTAGAGGTTGGTAGATATGGCATTGTGGGGATTACTGAGACGTGGCTACAGGAGGATCGGGGCTGGGAACTTAATATTCAGGGTTATACATCCTATAGACAGGACAGGCAGGTGGACAGAGGAGGGGGGGTAGCTCTGCTGGTGAGGGAGGGAATTCAGTCCCTTGCGAGGGGAGACATAGGGACTGACGAGGTAGAGTCACTGTGGATTGGGTTGAGGAATTGTAAAGGCACGAAGACTCTAATTGGTGTGATCTACAGACCCCCAAATAGTAGCCCGGATGTAGGGTGTAAGTTGCAGCAGGAGTTAAAACTGGCATGTAACAAAGGTAATGCCACTGTGGTGATGGGGATTTCAATATGCAGGTAGACTGGGAAAATCAGGTTGGTTCAGGACCCCAAGAAAGAGAGTTTGTAGAATGCCTCTGAGATGGATACTTAGAGCAGTTGTAATGGAGCCGACCAGAGAAAAGGCAATTCTGGATTTAGGGTTGTCCAATGAAACAGATATGATAAGAGAACTAGAGGTAAAGGAACCGCTTGGAGGTAGTGATCATAATATGATTAGTTTTAATCTGCAATTTGAGAAGGAGAAGGTTAAATTGGAAATGTCAGTGATGCAGTTGAACAAAGGGGACTATGAAGGCATGAGAGAGGAGCTGGCCAAGGTAGACTGGAAAGGGATCCTAGCAGGAATGACGGTGGAACAGCAATGGCAGGAATTTCTTGGCATAATCGGGAATACGCAGGATCATTTCATTCCAAAAAGGAAGGAAGATTCTAAGGTGAGTAGGAGGCAACCGTGGCTGACAAGAGAAGTTAGGGATAGAATATAACTAAAAGAAAAGATGTATAACACAGCAAAGAGTAGCCGGAAGCCAGAGGATTGGGAAACTTTCATAGGATAACAGAAGGAAACAAAACGGGCAATACGGGCTGAAAAGATGAAGTACGAAGGGAAGCTGGCCAGGAATATAAAGAAGGACAGTAAAAGCTTCTTTAGATATGTTAAGGGAAAAAGAGTAGCAAAGACAAATGTGGGTCCCTTGAAGGCAGACACGGGTGGAATGATTATGGGTAACAAGGAAATGGCAGAAGAGTTGAACATGTACTTCGGATCTGTCTTCACTAAGGAAGACACAAACAATCTCCCAGATGTACTGGAGGACAGAGGATCTAAGGGGGTAGAGGAACTGAAAGAAATTTTCATTAGGCGAGAAATAGTATTGGGTAGGCTAATGGGACTGAAGGATGATAAATCCCCTGGGCCTGATGGTCTGCATCCCAGGGTCCTCGGAGAGGTGGCACTAGAAATAGTGGACGCATTGATGATCATTTTCCAATGTTCGATCGATGAGATAGCCGAACATTTGGAGAGCAGTAACAGGATCGGTCCGAGTCAGCATGGATGACTAATGGATCAATGGATCATGGATCAAGCATCAAGCTTGACTAATCTTCTGGAATTTTTTGAAGATGTAACTAGGAAAATGGACAAGGGAGAGCCAGTGGATGTAGTGTACCTGGACTTTCAGAGAGCATTTGATAAGATCCCACATAGGGGATTATTGGGCAAAATTAGGGCACATGGTATTGGGGGTAGAGTGCTGACATGCATAGAGAAGTGGTTGGTAGACAGGAAACAAAGAGTAGGGATTAACGGGTCCCTTTCAGAATGGCAGGCAGTGACTAGTGGGGAACCGCAAGGCTCGGTGCTGGAACCGCAGCTATTTACAATATACATCAATTATTTGGATGAAGGGATTGAAAGTAACATTAGCAAATTTGCAGATGACACAAAGCTGGGTGGCAGTGTGAACTGTGAGGAGGATGCTGTGAGAATGCAGGGTGACTTGGACAGGTTGGGGGAGTGGGCAGATGCATGGCAGATGAAGTTTAATGCAGATAAATGTGAGGTTATCCACTTTGGTATCAAAAACAGGAAGGCAGATTACTATCTAAATGGCATCGTTGGGATAAGGGGAAGTACAACGGGATCTGGGGGTCCTTGAAAATCAGTCTATGAAAGTAAGCATGCAGGTACAGCAGGTAGTGAAGAAAGCGAATGGCATGTTGGCCTTTATAACAAGAGGAATTAAATATAGGAGCAAAGAGGTCCTTCTGCAGTTGTACAGAGCCCCAGTGAGACCGCACCTGGAGTATTGCATGCAGTTTTGGTCCCCTAATTTGAGGAAGGACATTCCTGCTATTGAGGGAGTGCAGCATAGGTTTACAAGGTTAATTCCCGGGATGGCGGGACTGTCATATGCTGAGAGAATGGAGCAGCTGGGCTTGTACACTCTGGAGTTTAGAAGGATGAGAGGATATCTCATTGAAACATATAAGATTATTAAGGGCTTGGACACGCTAGAGGCAGGAAACATGTTCCCGATGTTGGGGGAGTCCAGAACCAGGGGCCACAGTTTAAGAATAAGGAGTAAGCCATTTAGAACGGAGACGAGGAAACATTTTTTCTCACAGAGGGTGGTGAGTCTGGGAAATTCTCTGCCTCAGAGGGCAATGGAGGCAGGTTCTCTGGATGTTTACAAGAGAGAGCTAGAGAGGGCTCTTAAAAATAGCGTAGTCAGGGGATATTCCAAAAGGCTTTTGACAAGGTGCCACATAAGAGACTATTGCTAAAAATAAAAAATTATGGGATTGGGGGTAATATATTAGCATGGGTAGAGGATTGGCTAACGAATAGGAAGCAGAGAGTGGGGATAAATGGTTCATACTCGGGATGGCAACCGGTAACTAGTGGGGTTCCGCAAGGGTCGGTGCTGGGACCCCAGTTGTTCACAATTTATATAAATGATTTGGAGGAGGGAACCAAGTGTAATATATCAAAATTTGCGGACGATACGAAAATGGGAGGGAAAGTAGGGGATGAGGAGGATAGGAAGAGTCTGCAAAAGGATATAGATAAGCTAGGTGAGTGGGCAACAACTTGGCAGATGAAATTTAATACTAATAAATGTGAAGTCATTCACTTTGGGGAAAAAAATGATAGGGCAAGTTATTTTCTGAATGAGGAGGAGCTGCGTTGTAATGCAACGCAAAGGGATCTAGGGGTATTAGTACATGAATCACTAAAAGTCAGTATGCAGGTGCAGCAAGCAATCAGGAAGGCCAATGGAGTTTTGGCCTTTATTGCTAGGGGGATTGAGTATAAAAACACGGAGGTCTTGCTGCAGCTGTACACGGTATTAGTGAGACCACATTTGGAATACTGTGTACAGTTCTGGGGTCCATACTTAAGAAAGGATGTACTAGCCCTGGAGGCAGTGCAGCGAAGGTTTACAAGATTAATTCCTGCAATGAGGGGATTGACATATGAGGAAAGGTTAAGTAAGCTGGGACTCTACTCTTTGGAGTTTAGAAGAATGAGAGGCGATCTCATTGAAACGTATAAGATCGTGAGGGGCCTTGATCGGGTGGATGCACCGAGGATGTTCCCAATGATCGGGGAGGCTAGAACTAGGGGACATAGTTGCAGAGTGAGGGGGGGCTCTTTTAAAACTGAGATGAGGAAGAACTTCTTCACCCAGAGGGTGGTTAGTTTGTGGAATTCACTGCCCCAGGGAGCAGTGGAAGCAGAAACGTTAAATATATTTAAGTCAAAAATAGATGGTTTTTTAGCTGCCAAGGGGATAAGGGGCTACGGGGAGAGGGCAGGGATATGGACCTAGGTATGGTTAGTATAGTAGACCTGAGTGATCTCCTGGACAAGTGTCGATCGCCTGGATTGGGGTCGGAGAGGAATTTCCCGGATTTTTTTCCCGAATTGGACCTGGGTTTTTATCCGTTTTTTTGCCTCCCCCAGGAGATCACGCGGTTCTTGGGGTGGAGAGGGGTGATAGCGGTATAAAGGGGAGGGTAGTGTCTTGTGTTCTGTGTCTTGTGTCTACTGTTTGTGGGTAAGTGTGTCTGTTTAGTGTTCAGCCATGAGTGAATGGCGGTGCGGGCTCGACGGACCTGGTGGTCTACTCTCGCACCTACTTTCTATGATTCTATGATTCTATGATATGTGGAGAAGCAGGAATGGGGTACTGATTGGGGATGATCAGCCATGATCACATTGAATGGAGGTGCTGGCTCGAAGGGCCGAATGGCCTACTCCTGCACCTATTATCTATTGTCTATTGTGTATTGATTCAGGATCAGTTCCTGTGGATTGGAGGATTGCTAATGTTATCCCACTTTTCAAGAAAGGAGCGAGAGAGAAAACGGGGAATTACAGACCAGTTAGCCTGACTTCGGTGGTGGGAAAGTTGCTGGAGTCAATTATTAAAGAGATAATAATGGGGCATTTGGATAGCAGTAAAAGGATTAGTCCAAGTCAACATGGATTTATGAAAGGGAAATCATGCTTGACTAATCTTCTGGAATTTTTTGAGGATGTGACAAGTAAAATGGATGAAGGGGAGCCAGTGGATGTAGTGTATCTAGACTTTCAGAAAGCCTTTGATAAGGTCCCACACGGGAGACTGATGACTAAAATTAGAGCACATGGTAATGGGGGTAGGGCGTTGACATGGATAGAAAATTGGTTGGCAGACCGGAAGCAAAGAGTAGGAGTGAACGGGTCCTTTTCAGAATGGCAGGCAGTGGCGAGTGGAGTGCCGCAAGGCTCGGTGTTGGGGCCGCAACTGTTTACCATATGTATTAATGGTTTGGAAGAGGGAATTAGGAGCAACACTAGCAAGTTTGTGGATGACACAAAGCTGGGTGGCAGTATGAACTGTGAAGAGGATGTTGGGAGGTTGCAGGGTGACCTGGACAGGTTGAGTGAGTCGGCGTCGGCGTTCCACCAGCTCGGCGTGAGGGCCTGAACATCGGGCCACCCGGGGCGGCGACTGAGGGTGCCCGGGAGGCCCAGACCACGGATGAACATCTGGGAAGAACGGAGGGGAGGCTGGCTGGACTATGGTGCCTTCCTCACCTTGGTGCCATTTAAGTTATGTTGTGTCGTGTACTTTTTGTGTTTGTGCTTTTTTTTAAATTCAATTTTATTTTTAATATGTTTTATTATTTATTATTTATTTATTTTTATGATACTGCCTGTAAGGGAAATTCATTTCGTTGTCTCTAATTGAGACAATGACAATAAATTGAATACAATACAAAACAATACAAGATGCATGGCAGATGCAGTATAATATAGATAAATGTGAGGTTATCCACTTTGGCGGCAAAAATAAGGGGGCAGATTATTATCTCAATGGGGTTAGGTTAGGTAAGGGGGAGGTGCAGCGAGACCTGGATGTCCTTGTACACCGGTCACTGAAAGTTGGCTTACAGGTACAGCAGGCAGTGAAGAAAGCTAATGGAATGTTGGCCTTCATAACAAAAGGATTTCAGTATAGGAGTAAAGAAGTTCTTCTGCAGTTGTATAGGGCTCTGGTAAGACCAACCGTTTACAGTTTTGGTCTCCGAATTTGAGGTAGGACATCCTTGTGATTGAGCCAGTGCAGCGTAGGTTCATGAGATTGATCCCTGGGATGGCGGGACTGTCATATGAGGAAAGTTTAAAAAGACTAGGCTTGTATTCGCTGGAGTTTAGAAGGATGAGGGCGGATCTTATAGAAACATATAAAATTATGAAAGGACTGGACAAGCTAGATGCAGGAAAAATGTTCCCAATGTTGGGCGAGTCCAGAACCAGGGACCACAGTCTTAGAATAAAGGGGAAGCCATTTAAGACTGAGGTGAGAAAAAACGTTTTCATCCAGAAAGTTGTGAATTTGTGGAATTCCCTGCCACAGAGGGCAGTGGAGGCCAAATCACTGGATGGATTTAAGAGAGAGTTAGATAGAGGTCTAGGGGCTAGTGGAGTCAAGGGATATGGGGAGAAGGCAGGCACGGGTTATTGATAGGGGACGATCAGCCATGATCATAATGAATGGCAGTGCTGGCTCGAAGGGCCAAATGGCCTCCTCCTGCACCTATTTTCTATGTTTTTATGTTTCTATGTCAGTAAATGTGAGGGTCATGGCCCTTAGTGCCAGAGAATGATGGTGATCTGTGCAAACTGATTTATGACGGAGGGTAGAATACAAGACCAGATGGCAGAGGAATAGCTGAATGTGGAGGTTAGTTTGGCAGAGATCACTGCTCCTGCTGCCGTTATTCTATCCGGTCCACATCAGCAGACTCGTTGATAATGTCAGCATGGAGAATGGAAAGTCTCTCATCAGTGTCTTTGACTCAAGGTATTGCAGTGTTTTGTCAGGAGAGCATCGAGGGACCTTCAATCTTCACTGCACTGTGGTGTATCTTACAACTGACTAACATTGTATGGGAAACACCCATATCCTCTCTCTGCCACAAGAAAGGCACAATCATAAAAGAAAATAATGGAAATGACACAGTTTTTACAACGACAACGTTATTACAATGACAACGAAGAAACAAAACATTCAATGTATATGATTTCATGGCCAAAAACGCAAGAGAAAGACAAAGAGAAATGTTGAGGTGCCATCCCACACTTTAATATAATGTACCAAAGGAGAAATGTTTGAGCTCTCATTGGATTTCTGTTCTTCTGTGGCTTATTACATAAAAACATAGAAACATAGAAAATAGGTGCAGGAGTAGGCCATTCGGCCCTTCGAGCCTGCACCGCCATTCAATATGATCATGGCTGATCATCCAACTCAGTATCCTGTACCTGCCTTCTCTCCATACCCCCTGATACCTTTAGCCACAAGGGCCACATCTAACTCCCTCTTAAATATAGCCAATGAACTGGCCTCAACTACCTTCTGTGGCAGAGTTCCAGAGATTCACCACTCTCTGTGTGAAAAATGTTTTTCTCATCTCGGTCCTAAAGGATTTCCCCTTTATCCTTAAACTGTGACCCCTTGTCCTGGACTTCTCCAACATCGGGAACAATCTTCTTGCATCTAGCCTGTCCAACCCCTTAAGAATTTTGGTAAGTTTCTATAAGATCCCCCCTCAATCTTCTAAATTCTAGCGAGTACAAGCCGAGTCTATCCAGTCTTTCTTCATATGAAAGTCCTGACATCCCAGGAATCAGTCTGGTGAACCTTCTCTGAAATGTTATGTTATGAGAAATGCAAACACCACCAGAATTGCCCGTTCTACCATATTCTGGTGGTTGTTTACATTTCAGCCCAGACTAGACACAGTCTCCACATACAATGAAGGCCACGTTTGTTTTACAAGTTCCATTCCTTTCACTCCTATCTGATACTAATTTAGAACCACATTATGGACTGTGTGTGTTCATGTGGATCCGAAGCAAAGCTAGCCAAGTCAATAATACTTCGGTGGGCAAGAACTCGGGTGTCCAATAAGTGAGGTTTATACTCGACTGACATGGGGAAAGGATGTTGCTACCAACCTGCTTTTGACAATATAAAACCAAAAACTTCAAAAGACTTGAAGGTCACTGGTATATACCCCTTATCTGCCTACACGGAATTATATGTTCACATTTACTGAAACATATATATATGGAATAATGCATTTTTTAATAACCTGATACCAACATCTACAGGCTGCAATTATTGCCTTGCAAAAATCCATTACAATGTAGTTGCTACAACAGTCTGGAATGTATAATCGAATTGCCTTGCCTTAACAGGAAATGATCAATAATCTCCCAATGAGCACATTATTATACGGTGTGATGGGGGAGAGCTGCCTTGGTGCCATTAATTTTATCGTAACTCATTTCTTTGCTTGAACATATCAGGATTTAATGTTTCCATTCCCGTTCCTGTTCTGCATGACAAATTGTTTTAATAAACATATACCAGGTAATAATAAAGTAATAACAATCCAACCATGTCACCTTATATCAATGCTGTTTAATCTCCCATGAGCCAACTGTTTACCGTGACTATTACAGTCCAGCAAAATGTTAACACACTAAACACAACAGACAGTTTTAATATTGTTTTTGCAAATGTGATTAGTGACCTGTCATGTTATTGTACTCCTGTGTTTACATTTCTCTCAAGGGTGTGTGGAAAGTCTACAGCAGCCTTCCACACCTATCTCCACCACAAAAAGCTACCGTATAAAATAAGGAGCCCTGATTGTTAATATTCTGGGTATCAATCAACTATTTTAATTTTGAAAACGAATGTTGTATTCATGCAATCCTCCATCTCCTTCCTTCCAAACCACGCATATAAAAGTCTTGAACCTAATGAGAGTCTGTTGTTTACAGCAGTAATTCCATGCTGCATTTCAATTATTGCTTATATTTATTTAAGCTGCTCCATTTCCCAAGCCTACTACAGTTGACGGAAAAGAATAGGATCAATTTTCACAGCAGTCTTTGATGGGAATCACTGTTCATTCTGATGAACTGTAAAGCCCCCTGATGTTCCATGGCTTAAGTTTATGAAACTTTTATCCTTGGCAAACAAGCAATAAAACCGCTATTAAAATAATCTGTCTTACTTTGCAAAATAAGTTGAATTACTGAATTAGCCACAAATAAACTCAGAGTGTAAGATGTTTATGGACTGCTAAACTATAAAACTCTGACAATAATAAACTCAAAAGATGTGCGTTCTGTAGATTCAGACTATTACTGTACTTGCTGTTATAACTCCCAGCAAAGCTGAAATGAGAGGTACTAGCATAAAATCTAAAATAAATAAATAAATAAGATGATAAGTAAAATAGAGGCACATACTTCACCATTCCTTATATAAACTCACATTTAAAATAAAATGAGATGAATAAAATACTTATTGCCATGATATAACCACACATTTAATACAGCATTATAAACATTATTTGAAACACTGGACTTTTTCCTTCTGATTCTGTGCAATTCAAGAAATTGGTTTTGGCTGTATTGTATAACGTGCGATGAACTGGCATGGCAGCCCAGTTATATCTGATCCTGCTACCCTTCCACTGACGTTCAATGGTCACCACATGTTAAATGCCCCTTTAGAGAGGCACAAAAAGCTGGAGTAACTCAGCGGGTCAGACACCATCTCTGGAGAAACGGAATAGGTGACGTTTCAGGTCTGAAGAAGGGTCTCACTTATTCCTTTTCTCCAGAGGTGTTGTCTAACTCGCTGAGTTACTCCAACTTTTGGTACCTATCTTTGGTTTAAACCAGCATCAGTAGTTCCTTCCTACACATATGCCCCTTTAGCACTGTTGGCCTAAACCTCTCATCAACATTGCTAACTCTTCACTGAATCACGTGGGCGAGGAAGTCGAGCTGTGGGGCATGTGGTATCTTTTACCTTCCTTCCCTGATCCATCTTCCATGGGTTTGTAAACACCGACGTTTAGACGATGCGCTGAGGGCAAATGGCAAAGGGCAAAGGGCAAAGGGAAGGGTAGATTTCCTTCTTGTGTCATTTGTGGCGGAAAGGCAAAATGCGTGTAATGAGGAACTCGTTTATAAAGTTGCTGCCGCAGAAGCGCGAGAAAATCCTTCCTCATCATTCCGCAATTCTAGACATGATTGAGAGTTTATTACTGTGCTGACTGGCCTGTGGGCAGGTTGTGACAGAGCCAGAGTGTATCAACCATAGGGGTGTGTATCAACAGACCCTGTAGAGTCTCATATCCCAGCCACACCTGGCCCGTGGGCAGGTTATGACAGTTATGACAGAGCCAGAGTGGACTGTGTACAAAGAGTGAGCAGTGGAGTCACAGACGTCCCACATCCCAGCCACACCTGGCCCGTGGCACAAATAGTCCTGGCTTCAAACCCGCATCCAACGCGAAGGCCTCGAATCCTGGCAGGTTGACCAGAGTTTCAGCATAAACTGTGCCGGGAGTGTGAGAGAGGAGCTGTGTGGATGGCAGATTCCAGCTGGTAATGCTCATTCTCTGAGCTTCTGCCATAAAGCTCAGTGGAAACTCAATCATATCCCCAAGGAAGTTAACGGCCTAATTTTAATTGTTTATAGAATTTGGCAAAATGTTAAAATTCCAAGCTCAATCTCCAGGCAATACATATTTATTTTAACCTTTGCTATAAAGATTAGTTAATAATCTCCAAGTTTAAATGCAATTCTTTCTACCCACCAGTCCCACATTAGGGTACCGTTTGGAAGGGTCATCTACAATCCTGTTTAGTCAATTCCACATCTGCCGCCAACCCTGTGATGTTAGCTGGTTTGCCGTGATCACTGTAATTATCATCTTGCCTCCAATGAACCCTCTGTGACCTCACTGAGCCACCGTATTTGGCTGCTAAGAAGATGGGAAGCTGAGAGGCCCTGACAATGTCGCCCCCGGCAACGCCACCCCGGCAACTCCACCTCCGGCAACGACACCCCGGCGACGACACCCCCGGCAACGCCACCCCCACCCAAACACACTAGGCCGAGCAGTGGTTGCAGCTTTCTCTTCTCTTGGCAACAGAAGACCAGCAGCCCATGGTCACATTACATAGAACTGTACCACACAGGAACAGGCCCTTCGGCCCACAACACCGAACATGATGCCAAGTTAAATTGTTCTCATCTGCAGCCCATTTTCCATTTTATTGCAGCTAAAAGAGTTAATGAAAAGGTTGCAGAATTCATGACCAGTGACTCAATGGTGATTGATTTGAATAGATTGTGTCTGATAGTTTAGTTTAGTTTATTGTCACGTGTACAGAGGTACAGTGAAAAGCTTTTGTTTTGTGTTATCCAGTCAGCGGAAAGACATTACATGATTATATTTGAGCCATTTACAGTGTATAGATACATGATAAGGCATTGAAGTAAGAAAATGTTGCTGTGGGAATAGAGAATTAAGAGTGTGGAGCGATTTTAACACATGATTGTAGCTCTGCTTCTGTGGTTAGCGGCTGGTATATAATTTCACGGTCACAGTTATAGGAGTAATATTAGGCCATTCGGCCCATTGAGTCCACTCCGCCATTCAATCATGGCTGATCTCTGCCTCCTAACCGTATGTTCCTGCCTTCTCCCCATAAAACATGACACCCTTTCTAGTGAAGAATTTGTCTATCTCTGCCTTATAAAAAAATCCACTGACTTGGCTTAACTATCCTCTGACTAAAGAAGTTCCTCCTCCACTCCTTTCTAAAAGACTGCCCATTAATTCTGAGGCTATGACCTCTGGTCTTGGAGTCTCCCACCAGTGGAAACATCCTTTCCACATCCACTCTATCTATGCCTTTCATTATTCTGTAAGTTTCAATGAGGTTCCCCCTCAACCTTCTAAACTCCAGCGAGTAGAGGCCCAATGCTGTCAAACGCTCATCAAATGCTAACCCACTCATTCCGGGAATCATTCTTGTAAACCTCCTCTGGACCCTCTCCAGAGCCAGCAGATCCTTCCTCAGACATGGGGCCCAAATTTGCTCACAGTACTCCAAATGCGGCCTGACCAGCGCCTTGTAGAGCCTCAGCATAACTTCTCTTATTTTGTATTTCAGTCCTCTTGATATATATGGTATCATTTAATTTGAATATTCTTGCCCTGATTTTTATCTCCTCTGCCTCAGTGGAGGCAGGTTCTCTGGATGCTTTCAAGAGAGAGCTAGATAGGGCTCTTAAAAATAGCAGAGTCAGGAGATATGGGGAGAAGTCAGGAACGGGGTACTGATTGGGGATGATCAGCCATGATCACATTGAATGGCGGTGCTGGCTCGAAGGGCCTACTCCTGCACCTATTGTCTATTGTCTGTGAGGAATATTTGGACACAAGGCAGTAGCACCCAGTAAACCCCACACGCATCACTTCATGTCTTTATTAAACACTGCTTTACTGGAGACAGCTACTACTGATAGATTAAGAGTGACTTATTTTTACAAATTACAGAATACCTGAATTTCTACCACAGCGGTAGTTTAATAACAAAAGAAACTCATCAAATTAAATTAAATAGCTCCCTATAAAAGGAGGGGAAGGGCTTGGGGAAAATTGGCCAGAAGCCAAGGGAAGCATTCTACAAGCTGGTGAGTTGTTACAATTGAGTTTGAGTTTGAGTTTGGTTTATTGTCACGTGTACCGAGGGACAGTGAAAAGCTTTTGTTGCGTGCTATTCAGACAGTCAAACACAATGGAACCATCTCCTGTGAAATGGGGAAATCTTACAGCGAATATTCAACGCATGCTGAAGAAAGGAAGAAAAACAGACAACTTCTGCAAGAACTACCAGTTGGTCGAGAGCAATTTAATAGATCTTTTAGACTTTGGCTCATGCTTGAAGTCACCTGGAGTCCATGCGCTATTAACAGAAGTTTGAAGGAAATAGCAACAGAGAGGTGGAGTGTGTGGATGGATGCCTGCGTTAGATCTACCCCTTGAGAAAAGATGCAAAGACCTCACTGCCCACACACACAGATGGAAATTGAGAACAGCACACAGTGATAAGTGAGCTTACATGAAGGAGACTCCCCACTGATCCACTACTGGATCATCATTATCTTTTTGCATATCTTTCATTCATTTGTTCCATATCTCTCGATATCATCATCTATAACTTTCGTTTCCCCCTCCCCAGACTCTCAGTCTGACCTGCCAGACCTGCTGAGTTACTCCAGCATTTTGTGTCTATCTTCAGTTTAAACCAGCATATGCTGTTCCTTCCTACAAATAAAGTGCTTGCAGGCCACATCAAGTACTCTGGACTCAATGCGCTGTGTCGCCAGTTGCTCTGATAAAGAGATACCTTGCTTCCAAATTACATTGATAATACGGTAAACATGTAGAGGCTCCGTTCTGAGGCACTCCATGTTCGAGGAGGTGTTTACCACAAACCCTGACGTATACGGAGGTCTGGATTTGACAGTAGCACTGAACCAATATGCCAGAGCAATGATTTAGTACAACACAGTAACAGGCCCCACAGTCCACAATGTGAACTGAACATGATGCCAAGTTAAACTAATCTCCGCTGCCTGCACATGATCTATATCCCTCCTTATCCATGTGCCTATAAATGCCACGATCGTATCTGCCTTCACCTATAAAGGATCAAAGCCATCCATTTGGCTCTTGCCATAAAAACCTATTGCCTGTAATTGTGTGAACAACTTTTGAAAGCTTAGTTTTCCAGTGTTCGTACAATTGACAATGCAGACACCAGTGTTAAGAATAGTGTGATGTCTGTCTGGTCAGAGTTTGGCAGTTCCGTATCAAACATGGAATGGAAAAAGTATTCGCCTTCACATCAAAGACTACCAATTAAAGCAAGGAAACTACACCATTTGATCTTCTGATCAAAGAACATATTATGATTGTTAAGTAAAAATCTAACAATCAATTAAAACTTAATTAAACATCTCTACAGGGCGATCGTTTGGCCACCAAAATTCATCTGTGCTTGATAACAGCAGGCTGTGGGATACCGATTTCTTTGTGAATCTACAATAGACATGTTCATGAACGACAGGCACATTCACATTTAGTGTAGGAAGGAACTGCAGATGCTGGTTTACACCAAAGATAGACACAAGAGTTACTCAGTGGGGCAGGCAGCATCTCTGGAGAGAAGGAATGGGTGACGTTTCGGGTGGACATGTCTGAAGAAGGGTCTCGACCCGAAACGTCACCCATACTTCTATCCAGAGATGCTGCCTGTCCCGCTGAGTTATTCCAGCATTTTGTGTCTATCCTAGGCACATTCACATGGTGAGTTGTGTGGGAGAGGCAAGATGTAACTGTAACGGTACTCTGCTTGTGCGATGAAATATTCAATAACAAAGTGGAAGTCTGTTTTCATTCGGTTCTACTCTTTCTATTGAAACCTGCAGAAAATAAATTCAGATGCAACATAAGCCAGAATTATACCTGGATTCGGGGGTATTGGCTACAGGGAGAGGGTTTAATTGGTTTCTTTTGGATGCTGGAGGTTGCACAGAGGCCTGGTAGCAGTATATAAAATGATGAGAGGCATAGATAGGGTAGACAGTCAGAACCCTTTCCCCAGGGTGGAAAAATCAAATACTAGAGGGCATTGCATGTGGGTGAGAGGGGCAAAGTTTAAAGACGTGCCACCCACACACAGGAAGTGGCGAGTGCCTGGAATGCGCTGCTTGGGGTGGTGGTGGAAGTAGATATAATAGTGGCATTTAAAAAAACATCGGATCGTATTATGGATAAGCAGGGAATGAAGGAATATGGATCACATGCAGGTGGATAAGTGATGGTCTTGGCATTATGTTCGGCACAGACATTGTGGGCTTAAGGGCCTGTTTTGTGCTGTATTGTTCTATGTTTTAAGCCTGCAATTCCATTTTGGTTGTTTCTCAGAGACGTCCAATGTCACCATCACGGGTGGACTGGGAGAGCAGGCAGCTTGTAGAAGTAAATATGAATGAAAGATTATACTAACGTAAAAATGAGCCCATTTATTGGATAAGGCCACACAATCAGATCCAGGAGGACCTGCACTGGTCTTCCAGATCTATGTTTACTATTGTCGTTTTTATTGCCACTTACATTAGTGCAGGTCTATTTCACCAGTCTGGAGTGGAGGAAGTCAATAATAATGTGAGCAATGTTTGTGCTGATGAAGTGGACACTTTACAGTTTCAAACACTGGGGTAAATTTTCATTTTCAATATTGCAGATGTTTCCATGCGCGGAGGAAACTACATTGCAGTGTCAACATTGCTCAGCTGTGGGTCAGATACAGCTGTCAAATAAAGACACTTGCTCTAGGTCTCAGTGACACAAGTTGGCCCGAGGAGGATGTGTGGACCATGTCAGTGTGGTTCTCCCATTTCCACATCAGCAGCTTGGTGACATCTCTGAACACTGTAGCCTATTAGAATTTGAGGCAGTTTTGTGTGTGGGCCACGAGTGCAGTGGACAGAGTTTCCCCAGAATAATTTCATTTATTGTAGCATTCAGCTCTTAGAGGGGAGGAGTTCCTCAAACTGCAGAGCACCTTGGACAATACAGCTCACCCCCTCCATGACACACTGGTTCCACCAAGATGCAGCACAGAACGCCACAGGAGATCCTTTCTCTCTGTGCCTATCAAACTGTACAACTCCTCCCCCTCCCCAATCTTTGCACACCCTGCACTTTCCACTCATCACTTTAATTTCATGTTTCATGCATCTTGTTGTGTTTTATGACTGTTGGCAGAACAGTTCCCTTCCTGGGATAAATAAAGTTCCATCATATCGTATTGTAGCACCCTGCGGGCCATTGAATGGTCACTAAAGTGGACATGGTGTGGTGCAAGGTTGGTGTAGCACTCCAATCTCTCTCAAGGTCGAATTTCCTGTCAAGACATCTTGCTGGCAAGGACAGTGAGATTTCTGCCTGCTTGAGATGTTGCTGCTGCTTCTCTATTTCAAAGCTTCTACGAGCACCGCAAAAGTTATAGAACTAGGACCAATCAATACAGAATGTGTAGGAAGATGCTGGTTTTAACCAAGGAAAGGCACAAGAAGCTGGAGTAACTCAGCGGGTCAGAATGCATCTCTGGAAAAAAGGATTCGTTGACGTTTCAGGTCTGAAGAAGAGTCTCGACCCCAAACGTCTGATTCTGGAGTAGTTCCTGAGGATTGGCGGGTAGCAAACGTAACCCCACTTTTTAAGAAGGCAGGGAGAGAGAAAACGGGGAATTACAGACCAGTTAGTCTAACATCGGTAGTGGGGAAACTGCTAGAGTCAGTTATTAAAGATGGGATAGCAGCACATTTGGAAAGTGGTGAAATCATTGGACAAAGTCAGCATGGATTTACAAAAGGTAAATCATGTCTGACGAATCTTATAGAATTTTTCGAGGATGTAACTAGTAGCGTGGATAGGGGAGAACCAGTGGATGTGGTGTATCTGGACTTCCAGAAGGCTTTCGACAAGGTCCCACATAAGAGATTAGTTTACAAACTTAAAGCACACGGCATTGGGGGTTCAGTATTGATGTGGATAGAGAACTGGCTGGCAAACAGGAAGCAAAGAGTAGGAGTAAACGGGTCCTTTTCACAATGGCAGGCAGTGACTAGTGGGGTACCGCAAGGCTCAGTGCTGGGACCCCAGCTATTTACAATATATATTAATGATCTGGATGAGGGAATTGAAGGCAATATCTCCAAGTTTGCGGATGACACGAAGCTGGGGGGCAGTGTTAGCTGTGAGGAGGATGCTAGGAGACTGCAAGGTGACTTGGATAGGCTGGGTGAGTGGGCAAATGTTTGGCAGATGCAGTATAATGTGGATAAATGTGAGGTTATCCATTTTGGTGGCAAAAACAGGAAAGCAGACTATTATCTAAATGGTGGCCGACTAGGAAAAGGGGAGATGCAGCGAGACCTGGGTGTCATGGTACACCAGTCATTGAAAGTGGGCATGCAGGTGCAGCAGGCAGTGAAGAAAGCGAATGGTATGTTAGCTTTCATAGCAAAAGGATTTGAGTATAGGAGCAGGGAGGTTCTACTGCAGTTGTACAGGGTCTTGGTGAGACCACACCTGGAGTATTGCGTACAGTTTTGGTCTCCAAATCTGAGGAAGGACATTATTGCCATAGAGGGAGTGCAGAGAAGGTTCACCAGACTGATTCCTGGGATGTCAGGACTGTCTTATGAAGAAAGACTGGATAGACTTGGTTTATACTCTCTAGAATTTAGGAGATTGAGAGGGGATCTTATAGAAACTTACAAAATTCTTAAGGGGTTGGACAGGCTAGATGCAGGAAGATTGCACCCGATGTTGGGGAAGTCCAGGACAAGGGGTCACAGCTTAAGGATAAGGGGGAAATCCTTTAAAACCGAGATGAGAAGAACTTTTTTCACACAGAGAGTGGTGAATCTCTGGAACTCCCTGCCACAGAGGGTAGTCGAGGCCAGTTCTTTGGCTATATTTAAGAGGGAGTTAGATGTGGCCCTTGTGGCTAAGGGGATCAGAGGGTATGGAGAGAAGGCAGGTACGGGATACTGAGTTGGATGATCAGCCATGATCATATTGAATGGCGGTGCAGGCTCGAAGGGCCGAATGGCCTACTCCTGCACCTAATTTCTATGTTTCTATGTTTCTATGTCACCTCTTCCTTTTCTCCAGTGATACTGTCTGACCCACTGAGTTACTCCAGCTTTTTGTGTCTATCTACAGTACAATCAATGCAGAGTTATGTAGTTCAGTCTGTGCACAAAATGATCAAGAAAACGATGGATCTCACTGCAGAACAATGCAAATCATAGTATAATTTAGTGGCGGCGCCTAACAGCAGCGGCTCGACTACAGTCTTCTGTCTTTTTTTATTTTTGTCTTGTTAAATGTATGTCTTGAGTTAGTTTTTATTATTTGTTTAGCTGTGTATATGTGGGGGGTGGTGGGGGGGGCTGTGGGGGAAACCGTTTTAAATCTCTTCCCTGTGCGGGGACCCGACTATTCCCTGTCGGGTCTCGGATGTCGTTGGGCCTAACATCGTGGAGCCGGCGGGGACCTCCGGCCGGGACTAACCTGAGGGCTCCAGTTGCAGAGCCTGCGGAACTGACATCGCGGAGCTGGCCAACTTCGGAGCGGGAAGAGCTGTGGTGGCGCGCAGCTGCGACCCGACTTTGGAGTTCGGAGGCACCGGCCGCAGACCCGGTGGACGGGAACATCGGGAGCTCGCAGGTCCCTGGTGGGAGACCGCTTTTCCGAGCTCTGCAACGGCGACTTCTCCCGCTGGAATCGCGGGTTTAAGGACATGGAGCCGGGGCCTAACATCGCCCGGCGTGGCTTAAACGGCCTCAGGACTTACCATCGCCCGCCGGGGGCTTTAACATCGGAGCCCCAGTTCGCCTCGACACTGCAGTTGGATTGCTGGACCACGGGAGAAGGAACAAAGGGAAGAGATAAAGACTTTGCCTTCCATCACAGTGAGGAGATGTTGGAGACTCACTGTGATGGATGTTTATGTAAACTGTGTTAAGTGTGGGTCTTGGATTGTTTTGTAATGTAAAAAACTGTAACCATGATATTTCGTTCAAACCTAGGTTTGAATGACAATAAATTGCATTCTATTCTATTCTAAATTGCATTCTATAAGAATTGTAACAATGAAGCTACTAATTCTCATAATATTACTGAACTGATTGGATGGGATAGAGTGGTCCACATCTACTGATGGGTGTATTGTTGCCAACCTATCAGTTGAAGTAAAAGAATACCTAGTGTAATAAGTCAGTGTGTCTGCTTACTTAAATGTTCACTACCTTTCATTCATCTTTTTCAAGCATTGACATGTGCAATTTATACTATTGTTGAAAACACGAAACTACATTAGCATCCAATATTTTTATAAATTAGGTCATTGGGAAATTCTGAAGAAAGTGATTCTGAAAATTCTTCCACTTTAAAAATAAGCTTTGCCTCATTTGCAGCTTATTACTCCTCTATCAGAATGCTTTCAGCATCTTATTACCCCATGTTTCTAAATTTCATGCTTTATTCATGTTACATCCATTACATTAATATTCCTAATATTTATCTCACTTATTCCTTTAATTTTATTTTTATGTCAACATTTCTCATTCTGTTTAATTATTTGAACTGCTCCGTAATCTGTTTTTCTCTGCTACTTCAGTTTACAATTTCTATTCCAATTTATTTGGCTGTTTGTGTTTGGATTTTGTTTCTCATTTTTAAACATACTCACTCTTGCTGTCCCATTCCCCCGGATAATCCCGATCACTGTCTGTGGCATCCTGCCGTGTAACTGCCCTGATCGGAATGAGAAAGTATCCCAGAGCCCAGCTTCCTGGAGAAGTGGTGGCATCTCCATCAGCAGGCAGGGAGACCCTCAAAGACAGATCAGAAAGCAACTTCTCACTCGTTGGCAAGCTTTAAAATAAAATTAACTGAAAGCAGGTGAAATCACTTGGAAATTAGTTAACATCTTCAACTCAAGTGAAAATGTTGAAATAGCTTTTCCCTGCCTCGATGCCCATTATAATATATGGCCTATGGAGGGAGGAACTGCAGATGCTGGTTTAAATCGAAGATAGATACAAAAAGCTGGAGTAACTCAGTGGGACAGACAGCATCTCTGAAGAGAAGGAATGGGTCTCGACCCAAAATGTCACCCATAATCAATGGGCTTGCAGATCCATTATGGGTCTGACCTGCACAGAACCTGGAGCAACTGCCCATTTTGAGTACTGAGGAACATTGACAAGACCAGAGATTGTCCCCAAGGAAACCCTGTGGGGAAATCAACAGCAGAATGAACCGACTAATTGTGTGCAAATCCGTCAGGAGGAGGTCTATGGCACCTGTGTTTGATGGTCCTGCTCAGAACCCATGTCACCGTTTCCACTGAAGCAGTTTCGAACATAACCAGCACGTGTACCAGTCGGGTGTCTTATGCCCCTGTCCCACTTAGGAAACCTGAACGGAAACTATCTGGAGACTTTGCATCCCACCCAAGGTTTCTGTGCGGTTCCTGGAGGTTGCAGGTGGTTGCCGGAGGTTGCAGGTAGTGGAAGCAGGTAGGGAGACTGACAAAAACCTCCGAGAACCGCTCGGAAACCTTGGGTGGGGCGCAAAGTCTCCAGAGGTTTCCGTTCAGGTTTCCTAAGTGGGACAGGGGCATAAGCATCTGTAGTTTCATTAACATTCATCAGGCATCCTTGTCTACTGTAGGGGATTGTAAAGCTCTAAATGGCCTGTTCCAGGGAAGTATTTCAAGTCTATACAGTCATGTGCAAGCTTTCTGGATCACGTGAAATTTAACAAGAAAAGGAGGAGGCTGGAATAATGCCTCTGCTCCAAAGTTCACCACTGGATGCCCTTTTGCAGAGCCCACCTTCAAGAAACCAAGCAAGCAAAGATTAGGAAAATACCATTATCCCCTTGCAAAAATCCCCCTTTCCATTAGACTTTGCACACAAACGCTATTCTTGTTGAATTTGCACTTTTAGTTTAAAAGGTGTGTGTTGGTGGTGGTGCAGAGCATGTAAAAGGAGTGGGCTAATGGTGGTCACCGTTCCGCGCTTCCCACATTTCTGGTACGAACGTCCCGAACACCCGCGTCTCATTCTGTGCTCACCCGAACGTCAGAACTTTTGTGAACTTTTTCCATCTGTAGACTAGTTGGGATGGAGCCAAGATCTCTTCAGTGGCTCTGCCAGATGCAAATGGTAGATGTATTTACAAAGCTTGTGTTCATGATTTCACGCATATTTTCATCTTTTCCAAGGACTTCGAAAAATGCCATTCCCCCATCCAGTCAATGCTGGCTTTCAGACCTATCTCCCCCACAGGGGTAGTTTACAATAGCTGAATGACCTACCAACGAGTATGTCCTTGGGATGTGGGAGGAACCAACATAGAAACATAGAAAATAAGGACCTGAATATGCCATTTGGCCCTTCGAGCCAGCACCGCCATTCAGTATGATCATGGCTGATCATCCAAAATCAGTACACCGTTCCTGCTTTTTTGCCATATCCCTTGATTCCGTTAGCCCTAAGAGCTAAATCTAATTCTCTCTTGAAAACATCCAGTGAATTGGCCTCCACTGCCTTGTGCGGCAGAAAATTCTAAAGATTCACAACTCTCTGGGTGAAAAAGTGTTTCCTCATCTCAGTCCTAAATGGCCTATCACCTATTCTTAAACTGTGACCCCTGGTTCTGGACTCCCCCAACATCGGGAACATTTTTCCTGCATATTCTGGGTGATTAGAAAGGGCATCAAAGGTTACAAGGAGAAGTAAGGAGAATGGGGTTGAGAGGGAAAGATAAATCAGCCATCTATCGTAGGGCAGCTTACAACGCAGTGGTATGCATCTTGATTTCTCTAACTTCAAGTAACCCCGGCATTCCCTCTCTCCGTCCCTGCCCCACCCAACTCACACCAGCTTCTCATTTTCACCCAACAGCTAACAATGGCCTGTTTCCTTTGTCATCGTTACTATTTTGCATATCTTTCATTCATTGTTCTTTATCTCTCTACATCATTGCCTGTATCTCTCATTTCCCTTTCCCCTAACTATTCTGAAAAAGGATCTCGACCCAAAACATCACCCATTCCTTCTCTCCAAAGATGAGTTACTCCAAGTTTTTTGGGTCTTGCTTAGATCAGCCATGATTGAATGGAGGAGTAGACTCAATGGGTCGAATGGCCCAATTCTGTCCCTTTGACTTATGAACCCACGCGGTCACGGGGAGAAGGTGCTAACTCCATGCAGACAGCATTCGAGGTCAGGAATGAACCAGGGTCATTGGAGGTGTGCGATAGCTGTACCACCTGTGGGGCAACCCCACGTTAGTGAAAGCGGTTTGTTTTTGCATGTCTCTAACTATTGTGCACGTTATAAAGGGCTGATGTTGCAGAAGGGGCAGGAGGAAGGAACAGAAAGGTAAATATTGTACACAGAGGTATTGCTTTGAGCAGGACCAGGGACTCGTGTGCTGGTAAGAGCACGAGGACAGTGAAGGTCTGGTCTGAGGGGGCTGTCTCTGTTTTACAGCAGCAGTTTCAGCAGACAGACTGGAGTCTGTTTGCTACTCAGTCCACCTTCAATTCACAAGTTGACATCAACTCATACACCTCAACAGTTATGGACTATATAAAATTCTGCACCGATAATGTCACTACCCACAAAGAGATAAAGACCTTCCCTAACCAGAAGCCGTGGATGAGCAGGGAGGTCAGACTCCTACTGAAGGCTCGCGATGCCGCTTTCAGATCTGGTGACGCTGAGGGATACAGCTCATCCAGGGCCAATCTGAAAATGGGAATTAGGAATGCCAAACTCAATCACAAACGGCGGATTGAGGAGCACTTCCAAAACAACTCTGACCCCAGGCGCATGTGGCAAGGAATCAAATCCCTTGCCGATTACCAGAAAGTTAACACCCCTCCCCCAGACAATGCCACCCTTCCTGATGAGCTAAACCATTTCTATGCTCGCTTTGACCGGGATAACAAAACCCCAGCCATCAAAGTTGCTCCATCCCCGAATGAACAACCCCTCAGTCTCTCCACCTCTGCTGTACAAGATGCACTGAGCAAGGTGAATGAGCGCAAAGCTGCCGGCCCCGATGGCATCCCTGGCCGGGTGCTTAGGGCATGTGCTGGACAACTATCCCCAGTCTTCACCGACATTTTCAATCTCTCACTGGCCCAGGGTGTTGTCCCCACTTGCCTCAAGACATCAACCATCGTGCCAGTGCCCAAACAGTCAGCCACAGGGAACCTCAACGATTTCCGCCCAGTGGCACTCACCCCTGTCATTGCTAAGTGCTTTGAGCGGCTGATCTTGGCTCATCTCAAAGCCAGCCTCCCCCCCACACTGGACCCCCATCAGTTTGCCTACCGGGCCAATAGGTCTACAGAGGACGCCATATCGGCGGCCCTACACTCTGCCCTGACCCACCTGGACAACAACAACTCCTACATCAGGTTGCTGTTCATTGATTTCAGCTCTGCCTTTAACACTGTCATCCCCACCAGCTTGATCACCAAACTCAGCGGACTTGGCATCTCCACCTCCCTCTGCAACTGGACACTGGATTTCCTCACCAACAGACCACAGTCTGTTAGGGTCAACAACCTCACCTCCTCCACTATAACACTGAACACAGGGTTGTGCCACAGGGCTGTGTGCTCAGCCCTCTCCTCTACTCCCTCTTCACCCACGACTGCATCCCTAAGTACGGATCCAACGCCATCATTAAGTTTGCTGACGACACCACGGTGGTAGGACTGATCAGTGACAATGATGAGTCAGCCTACAGAGAGGAGGTCCAGCACCTGACAACCTGGTGTGCCAACAATAACCTCGTCCTCAACTCCAAGAAGACGAAGGAAATTATTGTCGACTTCAGGAAGGTCAGAGGAGGCAGTCATACCCCCATCCATATAAATGGGACTGAGGTGGAGCGCGTCTCCAGCTACAAATTCCTCGGGGTACACATCTCGGAGGATCTGTCCTGGTCCCTCAACACCTCCAAGCTGATCAAAAAGGCACAGCAGCGCCTTTACTTCCTGAGGAGGCTCAAGAAAGCCCACCTGTCCCCCCAGATCCTGACCAACTTCTACCGCTGTACCATCGAGAGCATCCTGACCACCTGCTTCATGGTATGGTACAGCAGCTGCACTGTTGCAGACAGGAAGGCACTACAACGGGTGGTGAAAACCGCGCAGCACATCATCGGTGCCCCGCTCCCTGCCATGGATGCCCTCCACCGAAAATGGTGTCTGAAACGGGCTGGGAAGATCATTAAAGACCCCTCCCACCCCAACCATGGACTGTTTGCCCTCCTCCCATCAGGGAGGCGGTACAGGAGCCTCAGGTCTCGTACTAGTAGGATGAGGAACAGCTTCTACAATTATACCGTCGCATTGCTGAACTCGGAGTCCCGCCGATAGATTTCTCCGGTCCCACCGTCCCCATTGTTTAATTATTCTGTATTTTTGATTATTCTGTATCCTCTTTTTTTTAAAATTTCTATATTGCACTACTACTACGGACTGACGCAAAACTGCATTTCGTTGTACCCATACTTAGTATTTGTGCAATGACATTAAAGTTGAATTGAATTGAATTGAAAAAAAAAAAAGTATTGAGCAGAGATGACAGGGGACCGGGCAACTTCTCAGCCACCTAACGCGTTAAAGCCTGGCTCACTAGCTCAGCAGCAAAGACGGCTAAAGTACAACACTCTCCCAGTACGGCAGATTTAGCATCTCCTATAACTATGCTTTAAAATTCATAAATGCTAATCCCCTCATAATTTACAGTTTAAGCAGCAGCCTACTCACACACCCTGTGGCTACGGCTCAGTCAGAGTAATTATACAGTGAAGCCAAGGATTGTGACTGCTAACTGTGACTTTAAAGGTGACAGGAAATCCTCTATACGGCAACTTGCCAAATACCTCCCTCTCAGAAAGATGCATGTTATCAAATACTTTAACAGTTTAATAGAGTTAGAAAGTCTGGAGTTTTAAATAATCTCAATTGAGGGAAAAGATAAATGATCAGCTCAATCATTGTTATAGTCCAATTATTGGCGATTATATTTTCTCCCTTGCTTAAAACTCCTCATTCTATTCGGCATTGCACACAAGGATTTTTCCAATTTAATTCGGACATTTAGATTTAGATGCACTGGTCCATCAGTTCAATGGATGATGTCTAGATTGAGAAAGTAGCTTCTCTTTGTAGATATTCCTGTAACATTCCTGCTGGTCGACAGGAGTGTTTAATTATCTTATGTGCCAAAATCGGAACAATTAAATTCCTACTTGCAGCAACACAACTGGCCTGTACACACAGATAACACAAACAAAAACATTCAATAAATTAAAAAAACTTGTAGTTATTCCTTAATTTAAAAAAAAATTCAGTACCCTGGATCGGAACCAAACTGAAAGGGTGAATTAAAAGCAAAATAACAGTAGGCGATGGAAATCCGAGGAAGAGAAAATGTTGGAATCGCTGGGCAGGCAAGATGTTTGTGGGGTTGCCCATGGAATCTGCCTCATCTCCAGACCACAGTCATTGAGTCCCAGAGTGATACAGCGTGGAAACTGAACCTTCGGCCCAAACTGCCCATGCCAGACAACATGTCCCAGCTACACTAGTCCTACTTGCCCGCGTTTGGCTCGTATCCCTTCAAACCTGTTCTATCCATGTACCTGTCTAACTGTTTCTTAAACGTTGGGATAGTCCCTGCCTCAACTACCTCCTCTGGCAGCTTGTTCCATACCACCATCACACTTCACCTTAAAACTATGACCTCTTGTCCTCGAATCTCCTGCTTTGGGCAAGAGATTGTGCTCCTACCTGATCTATTCCTCTCATGATTTTATACACCTCTATAAGATCTCCCCTCATCCTCCTGCACTCCAAAAAAATAGAGTCCCAGCCTAGTCAACCTCTCCCGATAGCTCAGACCCTCTAGTCCTGGCAACATCCTCATAAATCTTCTCTGTACCCTTTCTAGCTTGACAACGTCTTTCCTATAACATGGTGCCCAGAACGGAACACAATACTCTAAATGCGGCCTTACTAACATCTTATACAACTGCAACATGACCACCCAACTTCTATACTCAATACTCTGACTGATTAAGGCCAATGTGCCAACATTTTGACCACCCTATCTACCTGCCACTGCACCTTCAAGGAACAATGCACTTGCACTCCTAGATTCCTCTGCTCTACAACACTCCCCAGAGCCCTACCATTCACCGTGTAGGTCCTGCCCATGTTAGACTTGCCAAAATGCTGCACCTTAAATTTCTCTGTGTTAAATTCCACATTGTTTATGTTCTTTTGGAAAAGGAATTTCTCTGCAATTTAACGTCAATAATTCCACTTAGTTGTTATCTCATTTGCACATCCTGCTGTCCTGTTGGAAATCTTCCAACATTCCCGTATCCTGCTGGATATCTGACCCATGTTGTACCAAACTCCACCTCCATCTATGGGCAAGTGGTTTGTTTAATTTCTTTATTCTTCTGCATTCATTATTAAATGTGTGCTTTTTGTTTTATTGACTCATTGGCTAGTGAAAATAAGTGTTCCCAATTTCCTTCAACCTTATTTATATCTCAATCAGATCTTGCCTTGATCTATCTTCAACTTGCAGAAAGTTCTCATTTCTCCAGCTGGAGCCACGGGCTCAACCTCATCTGAAGCTGAAGCTGAAAGAATCCATTCTCACCTCCATGGGTTAGACATTTTTCTATCGCAGGGCACTCAAAATGGAAATAGAAGACATGATGAAAACACTTAGCAGGTCAGTTAGCATCTGTGGTCTGAGAAATAGGGTTCAAATTTTACATCAGAGACCCTTTGCCAGAACTCTGAACCTGTCTGAACTGAAGTATTAGACTTACCAGACCCCCACTCCCCTTGTCCAGGATTGGGGCATCTTGTAGGAAGGTAATGAGGTTATGCCCTTCATGCTCCATAGCAGCCCTTCTGGCCACAGTCCTTCCACGCTGCCTTTGGGCAAGGATTTCCTCAACAATGAAGGACCATCATTTTTATTCCAAGTAGAAACAAGGAAGTGCAGATGATGGTTTA
This sequence comes from Amblyraja radiata, assembly GCF_010909765.2. NCBI lineage: Eukaryota > Metazoa > Chordata > Chondrichthyes > Rajiformes > Rajidae > Amblyraja > Amblyraja radiata. The sequence goes on from NC_045975.1 coordinate 44,150,530, forward strand.
TAAAAGGATACAAAGTGCTGGAGTAACTCAGCAGATCAGGCAGCATCTCTGGAGAACATGGACAGGTAATGTTTTGGGTCAGGACCCTTCTTCAGACTTTGTATATTTCCAAATCAGGTTGGTGTCTTGCATGAAGGGGAAGGTGTAAATGGTGGCGCTCCCATACAGAGGGAGTGCAGAGAAGGTTCACCAGACTGATTCCTGGGATGTCAGGACTGTCTTATGAAGAAAGACTGGATAGACTTGGTTTATACTCTCTAGAATTTAGGAGATTGAGAGGGGATCTTATAGAAACTTATACAATTCTTAAGGGGTTGGACAGGCTAGATGCAGGAAGATTGCTCCCGATGTTGGGGAAGTCCAGGACAAGGGGTCACAGCTTAAGGATAAGGGGGGAATCCTTTAAAACCGAGATGAGAAGAACTTTTTTCACACAGAGAGTGGTGAATCTCTGGAACTCTCTGCCACAGAGGGTAGTCGAGGCCAGTTCATTGGCTATATTTAAGAGGGAGTTAGATGTGGCCCATGTGGCTAAGGGGATCAGAGGGTATGGAGAGAAGGCAGGTACGGGATACTGAGTTGGATGATCAGCCATGATCATATTGAATGGCGGTGCAGGCTCGAAGGGCCGAATGGCCTACTCCTGCACCTAATTTCTATGTTTCTATGTTTCTATGTTTCTATCTGCTGCCTCAGCCTTGAGTGTTTGAACAGCCGTTTTGGAAATGCCGCCATCTACTTGTAGATGGGATACACTGCTGCAACTGTGTCAAGTTGGGAAAAGGGGAAGTACAATGGGATCTGGGGGTCCTTGTACATCAGTCTATGAAAGTAAGCATGCAGGTAGGTACAGCAGGCAGTGAAGAAAGCGAATGACATATTAGCCTTTATAACAAGAGGAATCGAATATAGGAGCAAAGAGGTCCTTCTGCAGTTGTACAGAGCCCTAGTGAGACCACACCTGGAGTATTGTGTGCAGTTTTGGTCCCCTAATTTGAGGAAGGACATTCTTGCTATTGAAGGAGTGCAGCGTAGGTTTACAAGGTTAATTCCCGGGATGGCGGGACTGTCATATGCTGAGAGAATGGAGCAGCTGGGCTTGTACACTCTGGAGTTTAGAAAGATGAGAGTATATCTCATTGAAACATATAAGATTGTTAAGGGCTTGGACACACTAGAGGCAGGAAACATGTTCCTGATGTTGGGGGAGTCCAGAACCAGGGGCCACAGTTTAAGAATAAGGAGTAAGCCATTTAGAACGGAGACGAGCAAACACTTTTTCTCACAGTGGTGAGTCTCTGGAATTCTCTGGCGGTGGAGGCAGGTTCTCTGGATGGTTTCAAGAGAGAGCTAGATAGGGCTCTTAAAAATAGCGGAGTCAGGGGATATGGGGAGAAGGCAGGAACGGGGTACTGATTGGGGATGATCAGCCATGATCACATTGAATGGCTGTGCTGGCTCGAAGGGCCAAATGGCCTACTCCTGCACCTAATGTCTATTGTCTATTGTCTATTGTCTATTGTGCAGCAATAAAGAGAATGCATGTTTGTGGTAGAGAATGGTTTGTCCCCTATCCTCGCTGAATGGGGTCGGTTGGTCAGGAAGTCGAGATCCAGTTGCAGAGATGAAGGCTGACTCCAAGTCCCCAAGTATGTGAGGTCTCTCATTCCCACTCCCCCTCCCCCTCCCCCTCCCCCTCCCCCTACCCCTCCCCCTCCCCCTCCCCCTCCCCCTCCCCCTCCCCCTCCCCCTCCCCCTCCCTCTCCCCCTCCCCCTCCCCCTCCCCCTCCCCCTCCACAATCAATTGAGCAGCAGAGCAACACAATGCAAGCACATTGCTTTGTAACGTGTTTGAAGGGTGTTTGGCAGTGAAAGAGACAATATGCTTCCGTTTATAGGCACTCTGTTATTTTCAGCTTCAGTAAGTGCCAAAGATCGTTCACATTTATATGTGGCTACTGAGTAACCATTAACAAACAGTGCTCAAATCCTTCTTTAGTATCGCTTAATATAGTCAGCATCATACAGCAGAGAATAGGCCCTTTGGCCCAACTTGTCCATGCTGACCAAGATGCCGCATCTACATTAGTCCCATTTGCCTGCATTACTCCCATATCCCACTAAACCTTTTCTATCCATGTACTATCCTCCTTTTAATACGACTTCATATTGCATGATGATGTTATATTTAGTTTAGTTTTAGAGATACAGCGCAGAAACAGGCCCTTCGGCCCAGCGAGTCTGTGCCAACCAGCGATCTCCACACATTAACACTATCCTACACACACTAGGGACAATTTACATTTATACCAAGCCAATTAACCTACAATGTCTTTGGAGTGTGGGAGGGAACTGAAAGATCTCAGAAAAAACCTACGCAGGTCACGGGGAGAACGTACAAACTCCGTTCAGACAGCACCCATAGTCAGGATCAAACCCGGGTCTCTGGCGCTGTGAGGCAGCTACTCTACCACTTCGCCACCCCAAATCTTTATAGGAATTCAATATTGATATTTCGAGCACTTTTTAAACTTCTAACCCTTGAGCTAAATTCCTTCCAACTGGTACAGTAATAGCTGAGTTTGTGTGAAATCGGCAAATTACATGGGGAATATTCGCAACACATTTCTGCCCAATTAGTCCAGTATTGTACAGAACTTGGTAATGCTCCTGTGGGCAAAGCATGAAAATATTCCTGTATATAAAATTGTATAATTAATAACACAGGGCATTTCCATCTTGGATGGTGCATACCTGACAATCTTTCAAGGTGCATTCGTGACACAAACATCACTCGCTGCCCATCTTAAGGAAGCACCTAGGACATGCACAACAAAGCAACGCTGCTGGTCCTGGAAACCTGTAATAAAACAGGAAGGGCGGGAAATAGCCAGCAGCTTCTACAAGGGAGCAACAGTTAATAAACCTCAAGCCGAAACGTCACCCCTTCTTTCTAACCAGAGATGCTGCCTGTCCTGTTGAGTTACTCCAGCATTTTGTGTCTATCTACGATGTAAACCAACATCTGCAGTTCCTTCCTACATAGTTAATAATTCAGATTGATCTAAAGGCAATATTCATTCCTTTCTTTTCAAGTGAGCAAGGATCTCTTGAAACTTTGACCTGTTCTTGAAGCTCCCCATTGCTGTATGTGGAGGCAATATATTCTGATGCCTGAAACATAGAAACATAGAAACATAGAAAATAGGTGCAGGAGGAGGCCAGTCATTGTGATCATGGCTGATCGCCCCCAATCAATAACCCGTGCCTGCCTTCTCCCCATATCCCTTGATTCCACCAGCCCCTAGAGGTCTATCTAACTCTCTCTTAAATCCATCCAGTGATTTGGCCTCCACTGCCCTCTGTGGCAGGGAATTCCACAAATTCACAACTCTCTGGGTGAAAACGTTTTTTCTCACCCCAGTCTTAAATGGCCTCCCCTTTATTCTAAGACTGTGGCCCCCTGGTTCTGGACTCACCCAACATTGGGAACATTTTTCCTGCATCTAGCTTGTCCAGTCCTTTTATAATTTTATATGTTTCTATAAGATCCCCCTCATCCTTCTAAACTCCAGTGAATACAAGCCTAGTCTTTTCAATCTTTCCTCATATGACAGTCCCGCCATCCCATGGATCAATCTCGTGAACCTACGCTGCACTGCCTCAATCACAAGGATGTCCTTCCTCATATTAGGAGACCAAAACTGTACACAATACTACAGATGTGGTCTCACCAGACCCTATACAACTGCAGAAGAACCTCTCTACTCCTATACTGAAATCCTCTTGTTATGAAGGCCAACATTCCATTAGCTTTCTTCACCGCCTGCTGTACCTGCACGCCAGCTTTAAGTGACCGGTGTACAAGGACACCCAGATCTCGCTGCACCTCCCCCTTACCTAACCTAACCCCATTGAGATAATAATCTGCCCCCTTGTTTTGGCCACCAAAGTAGATAACCTCACATTTATCTTTATTATACTGCATCTGCCACGCATCTGCCCACTCAACCTGTCCAAGTCACCCTGCAACCTCCTAACATCCTCTTCACGGTTCACACTGAAGAAGGGTCTTGACCCAAAATGTCACCTATCCATGTTCTCCAGAGAAGCTGCCTGACCCGCTGAGTTACTCCAGCACTGTATCTTTGTTTGTGAACCAGCATCTGCAGTTCCTTGCTTCTACATTCTGATGTCAATGTACTCGGGAGCAAGCACCAAGGTGAAACAGCAGAGTCACCACACCTTCACAATTCCACTGGTTTGTGGATAAACAAATCATCGCTCAGTGTATCGCGATACAGAGCTCAGGACATGACTGCATCAAGCCTTGATCTTGGCCCTCTGTCACCTTACCCAACACTCTGCCTCCTCATTCATGAACTGAACAGCTATTGGATGTAGCCTGCATGGACATTTCTGCACACAGATGGAATTACATTCTGTAAATTACGACAAGCCACTTGTGACCAAGTCTCACTGTGGAATTAAAAGTAAATAAACTGAAAGGTGAAGCTATCTGTCAATGGAGCTACAGTGTATAGGGTTGTGGCGCCACCTGGTGGTTGGGCCACTTACTGAGCGAACCCTCGGCACTAGGACTGGCAGGGTCACATGACTGTGTTTGGCGGGAAGGAGTCATCACGTGGTTTAGGGGTGTGCCGTGGTAGATATTCAGAACTTTATTTACCAATAAAGATTACTTTGATTCACAATGCGTGGCTCGCTAGATTGGTGACCCCGACAATCCAAAACGGTTATTTTGGATTTGCATAATGGACGCAGCCAACGATCTACCTAAGCAAAACAAAGTCACCGTCAATCCAGTCCAGCAGAATGCTGTCTCTCTTAAGCTGCCCGTGTTATGGACATCGCAGCCCCAAGTGTGGTTTCAGCAGGCCGAGGCCCAGTTCCATATTTGACGCATCACGGCTGATCACACGAAGTACTATTATGTGGTCGGCGCGCTGGATCAGGTGACGGCTGGTCACCTGGTCCATTACCTCACCATGCCGCCGGATGAGGTCAAATACGAGGGCCTCAAAGCGTTCCTCCAGCGTACCTTTGTGCTCAGCTGCCATGACCAAGCAGCGCAGCTCATGCACATGGGCGGTCTTGGCGATCGCAAGCCGTCGGTGCTCATGATTACCCTAATGGACGGTCAACAGATGGTCATGGACGGAGCAGATGCCGCACGACGTCCGCCTGCTCCTCACGGGTGAGGATTTTTCTGACCCCCTGCAGCTAACAGAGTGTGTGCGGACGAGCTGTGGCAGTCAAAGCAGCAGGGCGACGTTTCGATCGATCGGGTGTCGGTGGTGCCTTGGAAGGCCCAGCGACTGGGCCCTGTATCCATCGGGAGTTCAGCTGCGCCACTGGTCTCGGGCGATCCCGGTAAAGGGAAGTGGTGTTACTGCCATCAATGCTGGGGCCCCGTAGCCAGTCAATGCTGCCCGCCCTGCTCGTGTCCGGGAAACGCATGAAACACCGCCGCTACGCTTGGGACCGACATTCGGCACAACGGTTCCTGGTTGACACAGGTGCGGAGGTTAGCGTTTTGCCCCTATTGGGGGTCAACATTCGTTTCTGAAAGCGGGGGCCCTCTCTGACCGTAGTAAATGGTAGCTCCATCCAGATGTATGGGGTTTGTGCAGTCCCGCTCATCTTCGGCCCCTGTCATTTTACCTTTTACAGTTGCTGACATCTCCCAGCCTTTGCTGGCCGCTGATTTCCTCTGTCTCAATCCCTGTTGGTGGATGTGTGGGGGCAGCGCCTTGTTCATGCTGCAACGTTTCAGTCGATCTCCTTACGCCCCGCTGCATCCGCTATGCTACGCCGTGACCTGGTGTCTTCCGTGGACAATGTTTATGCTCAGATTTTAGCGGACTTTCCTAACATTCTGACCCCCAAATTCCATGTGGCCAGGCCCCAGCACGGGGTGGTGCATCATATCCTCACCTCAGGACCGCTGCTCCACGCACGTGCGTGCAGGCTCCCCCCCCCCCCCCGACAAGCTCCGTATCGTCAAGGTGGAGTTCTGCCAGATTGAGGCCGTGGGAATTGTACAGCGCACCTACAGCCCATGGGCCTCTCCACTACACAAGGTGTTCAGGGGCTGGCGGCCTCATGGGGATTACCGACGCCTTAATGACGCCACGATTATGGACCGATACCCTATTGCACATATTCAGGACTTTTCCGCCCATCTGGCCGGCGTCAGTTTATTTCCATGGTTGACCTGGTGCGGGGCTATCACCATATTCCTGTACGACCGGAGGACCTGCCCAAGACGGCCATCCTTTTGGGCTTTTTTGAATTTCTCCGTACGCCTTTTGGACTGAACAACGCTGCGCAGGCTTTCCAGCGCCTGATGGACACGGTGGGTCGCGGCCTGGACTTTCTGTTAATTTATTAGGACGACATTCTCGTTGCCAGTCGATCTCGCCAAGAGCACTGTGCTCACCTCCGGTTGCTCTGTCAGCGGCTCAGCGAGCACAGTCTGGCCATCAATCTCTATACATGTTGGTTCGGCCTCAGTTCTATTGACTTACTTGGTCATCACGTTACCCAGCACGGTTAGGTCCCACTTCCGGACAAGGCGGAGGCCATTCGCCAGTTCCCACGACCTTCCATGGTGTGGGAGCTCCAGGAGTTTGTGGGTATGGTGACTTTCTACCATCAGTTCGTGTCCGTGGTGGCCCAGATCATGTGGCCGTTGTTTCAGTTCCTGGCCGGCAAATAGGTTGGGCCTGGGCGTGCGTTCCGTGCCAGACGTCTAAGATTCAGCGTTGCGTCCAGGCACCCGTACAAGATTTGTTCACCGGCGGTTCAACCACATCGTGGGTCCACTGCCCTCGTCGTGGGATCTCACACATCTCTTTACTGTGGGCGATCATTTCACGCGGTGGCTGGGTGCTGTCCCGCTGGCTGATACTTCTGCTGTGACGTATGCCCGTGCCCTCGCTGCCCACTGGATCGGTGTGCCGGCGGATATCTCGTCGGACCAGGGGGCTCAGTTCACCTGTGAATTGTGATCTGCTATGACCTGCCCGTTGAGGATTCAGCTCCATCACAACACGGCCTACATTCCCCAATCCAATGGAGCGTTTCCACCGTTATCTTAAGGCCGCTCTGAAGGCACGGCTCAGGGGCCTGGAGTAGATGGACGACTTGCCGTGGGTTTTGTGGGGGATCCGTACTGCCCCGAAGGAGGATTGGCTTCTTCCTCTGCGGAGTTGGTTTATGGTGCTCTGCTTACGGTTAAGGGGGATTTTGTTCTGGCGGCATGTGGTTTGCAGGAGCCGCCCTCGTATGTGTTGGTCCGTTTACGGGAGAAGGTGGGCACGCTCTCTCCTGTCCCGAGGTTTCGCCATGGGGTGGTGCGTTTCCACGTTCTGCCCGCTCTCCAGGTCTGTTTGTATGCGTTCCTGTGTCGCGACGCTCACCGGAGGCCGATGCAGCGGCCGTACGAGGGTCCTTTCTGGGTGCGGCGGCATGGACTTACAACTTCTGTTTTGGACATGGGTGGCCGGCGTGAGACTGTCAGTGGCTCGCCTGAAGCCGGCACATTTGGACATTAGTCAGCCAGTGCAGGTGGCCCAGCCTTGTCGTCAGGGGCGTCCACTTTCCCAGCCGCTCCCGCCTTTGCCTTTACTGGTTGTGTTCCCTGAGGGGGGGATATGTGTACGAGGTCCGGCCATCTCGTTCGTCTGCCATTTCGTATTCATGCCTCTGGTTCTGGGGGGGGTCCTGTGGCGCCACCTAGTGGTTAGACCACTTACTGAGCGAACCCTCGGCACTAGGACTGGCAGGGTCACGTGACTGTGTTTGGTGGGAAGAAGTCGTCACCTGGTTTAGGGGTGTGCCCTGGTATGTATCCAGAACTCTGGGAGAACCCTTCCCAGACGCGTGTGTGCTGTTCCCTATATTTACCAATAATGATTACTTTGATTCTTAACGCATGGATCGCTATAGGGTGCCAATATATTCATAAATGTCACAATATACAGCAACTGATTCTACACCCATTTCGAAACCATCAGGTCCACATCCACCCTGTTACAAGTGATACGACGTTTCAATGAGAGCACGAGAGTTTAAGCCCAATCTGTTTAACCTCTCCCGGGAGTCGGTCTCAGGAACTGCACGACTGTGGCGTCAACTAATGCACAGACTACTTATGGTCGAACCCTCGTCAGTAGCTACGAGGGCTGGCACGTGACGTCACTGCCTAGGGGGAGTGTACTGCTACTTAAGCTTATCTCACCTCGAGACCGAGGCAGTCAACAGGTAGCTGAGCCCGAGAGACCAACCTCGCTCAGCTACAGCAGCAATGATAATTACGTTAGCAGACCAACCTGAGTAACACGTAACACCTGAGTAAAACTACTGTTTGGACCTGCCTGATGTCTGGCCTTATTCACCACGTTTGGTGCCGCTACATTGCCCTCGTTTGTGATAAAACCCTCCTCAGATATGAGACCAGACCTGTACACCACATTCCTGCAACCTCAGACCCCCCACTTCACTGAAACAAGACATCTCCACTCTCATACATAAACCTTCTTGCAATAAAGACCAATCCATTTTTTGCCTTCCCTCCATTATTATGTACGAGGAGGAATTGTGTCACAAAAACTCCAAGTAGCGATGTTACAAAACTTACCTTCAGCGGCGCTGCAGTTCTGCCACTGGCTGTGTGCGCGACTTTGGCGCCTTTGGGGGGGGGGGGGGGGGGGGGGGGGGGCGAGATTAAAATGCCGTTTTCTCCTGCCTGTCCGAGATGGATTTCTTCGGCCTGCCAGTAGATGCAGAAAAATCGTTCCAAATTCCGTTCTTGGATGTTTTTATTTGGACACTTAGGCTATTTAAAAATGTTAACCTTTTCTTAAGAAATGGATAGATGTTTAGATTTAGTAATTGAATTTTGTAATTAGCTACAATTAGGTAACTAACTAATTATATGCTTTAATTTCAGGTCATCCAAGTAAGATTGTTTTGTATTTGTTTCAGAATGCTTCAATCTATAATAACTGAAAATTTATTTCAGTTCTGTTAATTTTTAAGAAAGTTATGGGCTTTTGACTGTCCTCGATCACAGCTTTTGTGTTAAGTCAATGGAAAAGCAATAGGGAACAAGATGCTAATTTCCGAGTATGAAAATGGCCATAACTTTTTTAATACTGAAGATATGAAAGTGAATTAGGTGTCAAATTAAACTTCTTTTTATGCTTTATCTGATGGGATAAATTGCAGACTTGATTTTTAAAATCTCAAAACATTGTAACATTGCTACTCGAAGTATGGCAATAAGTGACAGGACTCTGCCATCCAAACCCAATCACACTGTAGGCATTGGAATACTGTGCAATCAGGTTGACCAGAGTCAGTAAAGAATACCACACAGTCTGTACCCGCTGAGTTTGTCCAGCATTTTTATCTACCTTCGATTTTTCCAGCATCTGCAGTTCCTTCTTAAACACAGTCTGTAATGGTATTGTCTGTAACCAGTCTGTAACCATAACATCCTGCTCACCAGACTCAAAGACCTCGGCATTGAAGGCTCTGCACTCAGCTGGCTCCGTTCCTACCTTTCCAACAGATCCCACTTCATCTCTCTCCACAACCACACCTCTGCTACAGCCGCAGTCACTCAAGGCATTCCCCAAGGCTCCGTACTCGGCCCACTCCTCTTCATCAACTACATCCTCCCCCTTGGTCAGATACTCCGCCACTTCAATCTGGACTTCCACTGTTACGCTGATGACACCCAGATTTACCTTGGCACCAAATCCCCCCACAACCCCCCCCCTCTCCCATATCAACTCCTGTTTGTCAGCTATAAAAACCTGGATGCAACATAATTTCCTCAAACTCAACAGTGATAAGACAGAATTCCTCCTCATAGGCTCCAAAGCCACACTCAGCAAAATCAATAACCCCACTCTCACCATCGACGGCACCACTGTCTTCCCATCTCCCCAGGCCCGCAACCTTGGCGTGATCTTTGATTCCACCCTCTCCCTTGAGCCTCACATCCGCCATGTCATTAAAACCTCCTTCTTTCATCTCCGCAACATCGCCAAACTCAGACCCTCTCTCACACCTCCCGCTGCTGAAAGACTCATCCATGCCTTCATCTCCTCCCGACTGGACTATTGCAACTCACTTCTCCTTGGCATCAGCTCCACCTACATCAACCGACTCCAACTGGTCCAGAACGCAGCTGCCCAACTCATCACCCACACCAAATCCTGGCATCACATCACTCCAGTCCTCAAAAAACTTCACTGGCTTCCCATCTCCCACCGGATCACCTACAAAATCCTGGTCCTCACCTACAAAGCCCTCCACCATCTGCCCCCCCCCATATCTCACTGACCTCCTCTCCCCCTACCAACCCTCACGGTCCCTCAGATCCACATCAGCCGGTCTCCTCTCCATCCACAAGTCCAACCTCCACAGTTTTGGGGACAGAGCCTTCTCCAGGGCAGCTCCCTCCCCCAACTGATCCGCAATTCCGTGTCCCTCACCATCTTCCAGTCCCGCCTCAAGACCCATCTCTTCACCTCTGCCTATCCTTAGCCCCACGTCCCCGTCCCTTTTCATCTGTGCATTAATTGCCTCATACTGTGTTTTGTATTGAATTCTGTCTTTACTTTGTGTACTAGTCATGTCTCTACTATTTATTTCATTCCCCTTACATGTTTTTCCTCTACATGCTCAATTTTTGTAAGGCGTCCTTGAGACTCTTGAAAGGCGCCCATAAATAAAATTTATTATTATTATTATTATTATTATGGAAATGTCTTTCAGGCACCTTTGAGAGTTATTCCAATTGTAAGTTTAAACATTTTTGGATAGAAGTGTTTTCCGTGCTGACTCGCTTTCCTTGCGCTTCACAAGTTGGAAGGAAACATAAGCTCTATATTGTAAAGGTCTACTAAAAAGCCCAATGGTATGCACAGCCTACTCATGAATAATTCATCCTGCGCAGGTCATTGTTTACTTCTTTGCATACAAAATCTTCATTCAATAGCTGAACGCTGAGAATCTTTTTATCTTGCAAATCTTACGCCAATTATATTGGGTGTAATCTGACCAGTTCGATAACTTTCACAAGCTTGGCTTAGATCCATTCACATCATTCATTCTATTTATTTATTTTGCCTTCAATACGCATCCTTTAGGTCACAATGTTTATGTTCAACACTTTGAGGGAACAATAATCTTCAGGCCACTGTAATGCTGCAATTAGCAACATTCTCCCAGGCACCTAGCACCCCTTGAAGAGGCTTTTGAGAAAGAGTACGCCAACTGTGGGTTGAACTCAAGTTTTCTAACCAGCAGAGAAGTTGCAGACACCAGCACATCGCACCAATCTGGTATCATGTATTTCTCCTAACGGAGCACATGAGAAATCTGGCAGTGCTTTCCTCTGCTGTGCAGTACTCATCCACCCAACTCATAAGTTCATAAGTTCAAGGAGCAGAATTAGGCCATTCGGCTCATGAAGTCTACTCCACCATTCAATCATGGCCGATCTATCTTTCCCTCTCAACCCCATTCTCCTGCCTTCCCCCCATGACCCCTGACACTTGCACTCCACCATCCAATGCCGCCCATCCTGGGGAGGGCACACTGGGCCAGCGAGTAGTCCGTGAACATCTATCTGCTGACTTCACACACAACTGGGAAACGTGCCTCAAACCCCACACCATCCTTCACCCAACCCATGTACAAGCAAATAGTTCCATTCATAGATAGTGGCATATTCTGAGAGAAACATTTCAGGTGAACTGGCTTAGAATGATATCATCTTATCCATTCTACAGGGGGCTGTGAACTCTCCCAGTGCACAGGCAAGCAACATTTGTGAGACTGAAAAATAACAAGTAGACTGACGGGATTCAGGTTAGGTTGGTGTGAAACCATAACCCTCCACGATTCCACCATGTGTCCTTATACCATATGTCATATCAGCAACCTTTGACGCCCTTACTGATCAAGACTATTAGTCTTTTATTCTGAGGCTGTGACCTCTGATCCTAGACTCTCCAATTACTGGAAACATCCTTTCCATGTCCACTCTATCCAGGCCTTTCTTTAACGTAGGTTTCAATGAGATCCCCCTCATCCTTCTAAACTCCAGCGTATACAGACCCAGGGCCTTCAGTGCGACAGGCAGGACACAAAATCCTGGAGTTTTCTGAAGAAGGGTCCTGACCCAACACGTCACCCATTCCTTCAGAGATGCTGCCTGTCCCGCTGAGTTACTCCAAATTTTTATGTCTAACTTCGGTTTAAACCAGCATCGACAGTTCCCTCCTCCACATTCAGCAAGGCTGCACACACATGCTCTAATATATAGTAAACAATTTAAAATTTGGTACATCTAAAATTCTTCATGTACTGAAATATTTTAATTCCAGTTTAATTTATTGTCACGTACCGAGGCACAGTGAAAAGCACTTGTTGCGTATCGACCAGTCAGCAGAAAGACAATGCATGAGTACCATCAAGCCATTTACAGTGTACATGGTAAGAGAATAACGTTTAATGCAAGAACATCTCCACTAGAACTCAGGAGTCAAAATGTCCTAAGTATATTTTATAGAACCTGACTCTCTACGTCCAACCAGACATTTAGCTCTGCCTTGAAATTCCTCACTCAGTGTGAACATGGAATTCTATTGCACCCTGGTGTGTAAGACAATAAACTCCTCTCCAGTTTGCACTTGCAAAAAGCCCTGTTTATAAACATGTCAGAGCAAACATTAAAGTTTGGGAGGGGGCATCCATCTTTAAAGGCAGACAGTAGTGAGGTTAAACAAAGTGTTGCAAGGAATGGAGTTGTAATGTGGAATCATTGGAAGTATTAGAACTGCTTTTTGTGGAGCAGAGCAGGTTCGGAAGTGATAATAATAATAATAATGGATGGGATTTATATAGCGCCTTTCTAATACTCAAGGCGCTTTACATCGCATTATTCATTCACTCCTCAGTCACACTCGGTGGTGGTAAGCTACTTCTGTAGCCACAGCTGCCCTGGGGCAGACTGACGGAAGCGTGGCTGCCATTCTGCGCCTACGGCCCCTCCGACCACCACCAATCACTCACACACATTCACACACATTCACACACAGGCAAAGGTGGGTGAAGTGTCTTGCCCAAGGACACAACGACAGTATGCACTCCAAGCGGGATTCGAACCGGCTACCTTCCGGTTGCCAGCCGAACACTTAGCCCATTGTGCCATCTGTCGTCCCGAAGTGATGCGCTGAAGGATTAAAGATATGGAGGGGTTTGATGTGTAGGAAGGAACTACAGATGTTGGTTTAAACTGAAGGTAGATACCAAAAGCTGGAGTAACTCAGCGGGTCAGACAGCATCTCCAGAGAAAAATAATTGGTGATGTTTTGGGTTGGGACCCTTCTTCAGAAGGAGAGTCAGGGGAAAGAGAATCAAGAGATATCGACGGTAATGTAGAGAGATATAGAACAATGAATGAAAGATATGCAAAAAAGTAACGTTGATGAAGGAAACAGGCCATTGTTAGCTGTCTGCTCGGTAAACACGAGTACAGATAATGAGACTCAACAAGACGACTTTGAAGCTGGTACAACTTGGGAACTTGGGAGGTTTGATTATCGACAGTGAATATCCCTCCCTCTGGCAGGGAAATATTATGGGTTTAAAATCAATGGCCAGAGATCGGGAGGAGGGGATAGGTGACATTTCATCAGCTACTTGTTGATATCTGTATAAAACATAAGGGGGAATAGATAGATGAGCAGAGACTTTAATAGGTGACTCAAAAACCGGAGGACATAGAAGCAAGGTGAGAGGAGGGAAGATTTAATAGGAACCCAAGGAGTAAATGTTTTCCACACGGAGGATTTATTTCAAGAGAGCTAGAATACAAAAATCAGAAATGCTGAGGATCTATAAGGTGCTGGTCAGGCCATATTTGGAATATTGTGAGGATATTTCCACTAGTAGGAGAATAGGACTACAGGTCATAGCCCCAGAATTAAAGGTCTTGGTATAGAAGACGCTGTGAGTGGAGATGTCCGTGGTTCAAGCCAAACAGATATTTGCATCCTCAATCACCACATCTCAGAGGCCATCAGGATGGCATCATATGTAGCTGTAGTCCTCCTGACATTAATTCCCGGCAGTGACATCAGGGCATCAAACACAAAAATCCCAAACCCCAGGACCCGTGGACTATCCTTTAGCAAGGTGAGTGCTTCCATCCACCCAGCAAGTGCTGACTGAAGTTCTCACTTTGACGATGCATCACCTTGGGCAATGCAGCATCAGGCTGATGTTCTGACCGATGCTTCAATGCTGCTCCGAACATTAGCCCAGACTTGCGGCATGACGATGAGATAGGGGCTTGAATCATAACCTTGGTCTTCAAAGTTCAGAACATTACCAACTGAGCCAAGCTGACACTACAACTGAGGGCAGTGGTGGCCAAGTGGATGGATTTAAGAGAGAGTTTGATAGAGCTCTAGGGGCTAGTGGAATCAAGGGATATGGGGAGAAGGCAGGCATGGGTTATTGATAGGGAATGATCAGCCATGGTCACAATGAATGGCTGTGCTGGCTTGAAGGGCCGAATGGCCTCCTGCTGCAACTATTTTCTATGTTTCTATGTTTACTTTTTGAATAGATAGAAACATAGAAAATAGGTGCAGGAGTAGGCCATTCGGCCCTTCGAGCCATGGCTGATCATCCAAAATCAGTACACCATTCTTTCTCCCCATATCCCTTGATTCCGTTAGCCCTAAGAGCTAAATCTAATTGTTCAGAGAACAATTCTACACAATATCTAACTCTCTTTTGAAAACATCCAGTGAATTGGCCTCCACTGCCTTCTGTGGCAGAGAATTCCACAGATTCACAACTCTCTGGGTGAAAACGATTTTCCTCATCTCAGCCTTAAATGGCCGATCCCTTATTCTTAAACTGTGACCCCTGGTTCTCGACTCCCTCAACATCGGGAACATTTTTCCTGCATCTAGCCTGTCCAATTCCTCAAGAATTTTATATGTTTCTAGTGAATATGAGTCCATTAAATATACAGTAAGCCCAGAAAAAGCACTAATTGCAATTAATCTGAGCACATTTCTTAGGTTTTCAGTGAGAGATAACAGAAAGCAAGTGAACTACAGCTGACTTAGTGTGTAATAACATCAAGGAGCGTTTCACAGAGATTTCATATTGACTTGGTATACATGTAATATTATGCAAACAAGAAATGGAGTCTTGTTTAATAAAAGCATTTTTTACTGTTTCCCTCATTTGAAGGTTTGCAGAATCTGGTGACAAGGTTTATTTATGACAAAACTCTGCAATTTATATTTCTGCAAGGCTGCTGTATTCCCTTATCTGCCCGTGACACATGTAAATGACAAAAGTCCATTTCAGACGGTTTTGCTGTAATGTATATATTGTAGTCTTGGTAATTCTCAGGAGTCACTGCATTTTTAAAATCAAATTCAGTTCTTGTAAAATACTGGTGACCACTAACGGAGGAAATGCACAATAAGGAATAGTCTTCAATCAAGTTTTAAGTTCTCCCTGATTGCACTGCAGCTTTGAATATTAACCTTAAAGGCATTGGAAGTAAAACAGAAACCCGCCTGTATTGTTTCATACATCTCAATAAAAGTTATGGTTTTGTAGTTATTTCAAAGAAAGCTATAAAAAATCCATCCATTAGTCTGCATCTATTCGTCCCATTCAGGTCAGAAAGCTGCAAAGGAAATGTGAGCATTAGAATACAGAAAGAGATAAAGTGATACTTAGAATGACCAAGTGAGCCAGGCACTAACATTGAAATGAGTGTCTGTATCTATCTGCCTGTTGGGGCATGGTTTTCACATTCACTAGTGGACACTGCAGTCCGCAATCAGTGGACAGTGGTTTACTTTGTGTTTTACTCCTTCTCTACAAAACCAGTGAATTTTTATGATAAACCAGCATAATGATCAAAGTGAACATTTTTGAATTCCAGTATGATTCTCTGTATTTTTTTGATTTTGGAGTTGAAATATCAAGCTGTAGCCTGCAGCCAGTGCACTCAGCTTCAATCTGCCTTCCCTTCAGTTAATGTTGTGTTGCTCTCTCTCTGCTTTATGTTTAGATTGGTCCCCACTATCAAATAATTAGTACAGGCTGACCTCTTGCTTTTCATTGATTATTACAGACAAATGGCCGGAAAAAAATGTTATTTAACGTTTCACCGATAAACATGATTGTTGATAGGGGAGATGATTCCATTGAAATATGTTTTGGCCTCTGCATAAATGAAATGATTGCACTATAGAGTTCTCCAAGAGAGTTGCAAATACCTACACAACAAAATGGGACAAATTAGCAATAACAGCAGAGTCTTTGCAACAATGAGTGCTGATGAGATAGTCCTTTTTACATGCAAGCAAGAAGGTTTTCTTTACCTGATTTTACTAGAATGTTTCAGCTATGACACAGGCAAAATGTACATCAGGTAATAATTATAATGTAATTAGAATAATTGAGGACTGCAGATGTAGAGATCATTACAACCTGGGCTGAACATTGTGCCGGTTCCAATAGTCTGATGGACCCCATTGATGGGTTCAGATGTATGGAGAATAATATGGACTCAGAGTGGCGATGCATTCTGCCACTTTTGCACTAATACTTCTGTGCTTTGAAGCCATTGTCCAATCTTCCCTCCCTTAGGAACATTGTTACACACTTGCAGTGGGAAATGGGAGCATTGATGGTGAGACAGGAAGAGACTGATGCAGATGCAGAAAGAGAAATACACCACTTGCATTGGCATCAAGATTATTGTTAACCGAGAATGACCAGGAATCATTAATGAATTGCGAAATGACATGTTTTACTCTACAGTACTACCATCCCTTTGATGGACTTTCTTCCAGTCCTGGCTTGGTAGGATGCCATTACTAATTCCGTACCGATGAGGCCATAATGCAGTAATGAATCCACTTAGGCCAACAAAACTGGGCTTAATGCGACAGCACACATTGTTGCAAGCACACCTCAGTCACATGGGCAGTGGTGTGTTCTAGTGTTCCCATTCATTAACCTCCAACTTTTTCCCTCATCGCTTCCACACCCATATCTGTGATCAGAGGTCCATGTCTCAGGCAGTGCCAGACTGCGACCAGTGTAGGTCCTCGTTCTCTGGGAGGATCTGGCAGCCTCGGCTTTCGTCCCTTTGATGAAGAGTCATTGAGCAAATGCGCAAAGTGAGCTGTTCAATCATTTGTTGAAGGTTTGGTCAGAATCCGCAGTAACGCAGCTTCACTGTTCCCCTCGTCCATCCATTTCATTCCCACCAATCTTCACGGGAAAGGCTCGTACTCCACTATTCACAATACACAAATACCCAAAAAGCTATTGCACTATACACAAAAAGCTATTCTTTTTCTCCAGAGATGCTGTCTGACCCGCTGAGTTACTCCACCTTTGCATCTCTATCTTCAGTGTCAAGTGAAGGTCTCATTGTATAATAACTCATAGTGCTAAGATGCTGAAGGGTGAATTATCAGTCTTTTCTATTGCAAGTTATTATATTGATTCAGCTGGAAAACTGATCAAGTTTTCTGACTGCACTTTGTGTTTCAAATTGCAGAAGTTGGAGCAATAGCCCATGCGTTGCAAACATCTGCCAGAATGAGTCTCCTTACGCACTGCCTCACCTTGTGAATGTCAATGAGATTCCGAACCACTGGCAAATGTCTTTCCATGCATATTGCAAGGAATAAACACCTGGACATGTTGGAGTCTAAATACACATTCATATTACAGCTCAGAAATAGAACATCTAACCCACATGTCTGTGCCAGAGTTAGAGGACAACAATGCAGGAACGTGCGCTCATCCAGTGAGGAATGTCAGACCCAACCAGTAACACCTCGCCCACCACCCAGTGTTGGGGAGTTGGTCTCAACTTCAATGCTTCTTCTCCCAACATTCAATTAATCGGTAATTCAACACACCTTGGGGTTTTTTGGTAGATTTTTGCCAAAACCTTCATCCTCTCCGACTGAAACTTGAAGCATAATTTAAGAATTACTGTAACACAGAGAGCTTGAAAACCTCCAAACCTATTGAATAGAATATTGGAGATTATGACCAAATCAAAGACAAAAATTAACTTTTGAGAATAGATTGCAAACTCTTTGGAAAGGAAATGGCTGGGAACATGGGATTAGATCTACACTTTATTTCAAGAATAAGCATCAGAAAAATAGCTGCTTATCCAGCAGATCAGTCAGCATCTGTGGAGAGTCAAGGACTAAGTATTTAAGAAGGAACTGCAGATGCTGGAAAATCGAAGGTACACAAAAATGCTGGAGAAACTCAGCGGGTGCAGCAGCATCTATGGAGCGAAGGAAATAGGCAACGTTTCGGCCGGAAACGTTGCCTATTTCCTTCGCTCCATAGATGCTGCTGCACCCGCTGAGTTTCTCCAGCATTTTTGTGTACCTGAGAGTCATGGACTACTTCCATTGATCATGTTTCTGTGCAACTCCACTCAGTCTCAAGAAGGGTCTCGACCCGAAACGTCACCCATTCTTTCTCTCCAAAGATGCTGCCTGTCCCGCTGAGTTACTCTAACATTGTGTGTCCAACTCCATTTAAATTTCCCTGGAGCTGTTACTCACGGTTGTGCAATATTACAACCAGAAACTGCAACCATACATATTGCACTAATCCCATCTTCCTTGAAGCTTGTAGGAAATTCTGGTTTAGTTGTTGAGCCATCAGCATCTCAGTATTTACAGAACTGCATTAGGACATGGGCACTCTCGGTGTTTCAAGACCCCTGATAATGATTTATGATAATATAGTGACTGAGTGATGTGAATAACTGGCTAAGTAAACACATCCTTCTGTGAAATTAGGTTATACTTTCCTTTCGATGTTTTGGAGATAGAACGCACAATCCCATCCATTGTTTCATGATAACAGAAATCTAATGGCCAAAGCTAAAGGAGTTGCCGATCTTTAAAATTGAGCCTATAACTTTAAATCAATTTCTTTTATTATTACTTGTTAACATTAGGTATGTTGCAAAGCGTACCTGAAGCGCCTTTGAAAATCTGCCGTTGAGGGTGTGCGCGATTTTGGCGCCGTTTAGAGGGGGCGGGTTTAAAACGCGATTTTCTCTAGGCTGTTCAAATCGAAGATGTTCAGCCTAGTTAATTATTAACGAAAAATCGCTGGAAGACCCCGTCGCAAAAGCTATTATTAGGTTTAAAGGCCTTGAATAATAGTTATAGTAGTTTAAAAATCAATCTCTAAACCCGCGACAGCCAGCAACCGCAGGGTCTCATAAAGCAAATAGCAGAAGTTAGGTTGTATATTTTTACATTAAAAAGGGCTTCTAAAGATCCCTTTATACAAAGTTTAATATTGCGAGTAGCTCATTTTGGGCCCATTATATCGCGCAGTATTTTTCTGGGCATTTGGGGCACAAATCTACCGCAATGTGAACGTTCTAAACCAGCGCGTTCCACAGGAACCCACTGGAAAGCTGATTTAAATGGGCATTTATTTACAGCAATTGAACACTGAATTCCTTCCATTTGGTCTATAAATTAATGTAAATGAGATTTAAAAATCATGTTTTATTGTGAATTATTTGTGAATATTATTTGGACATTTAGGCTATTTAAAAATGTTAATAATTTATTAAGAAATGGATAGATGTTTAGATCTAGTAATTGAAGTCTGAAATTAGCTACAATTAGGTAACTAACTAATTATATGCTTTAATTTCAGGTCATCCAAGTAAGATTATTTTATATTTGTTTCAGAATGCTTCAATCTATGATAACTGAAAATTTCATTCAGTTCTCTTAATTTTTAAGAAAGTTATGGGCTTTTGACTGTTCACGATCACAACTTTTTTGTTATGTCCATAGAAAATCAATAGGGAACAAGATGCTCATTTCCGAGTATGAAAATGGCCATAACTTTTTAAATACTTGAGATATGAAAGTGAATTAGGTGTCAAATTAAACTTATTTTTATGCTTTATCTGATGGGATAAATTACAGACTTGATTTTTAAAATCTCAAAATTTTGTAACATTGCTATTAACATGGTATATTTAAGCTGAATTTTGTAGATCGCATTCTATCCATTTTTCTTTGAAAGGCAGTGGCCTTGTAAATGAATGTTGATGCTGGCCACAAGCTCCAGCGAACTGTATTGGAAGTGGCGTTGTTACCTCAACTCCGTCTTGCAAACAGCGACATTTCATACAATCATAGTCATACAGCACAGCAACAGATCCTTCGGCCCAAACTTCCCCATCCCCTGGCGACCCTGATGCCTCATCTACGTGAGCTCCACCTGCTCACATTCCTCTAGGCCCTTCCTATCCATGTACCTGTCCAAATGTATTTCCCATACTCACTGAAGGAAGGCAGTGTCTTTACAAAGTTGTTAGGGAGGAAAGTGTGATGTTTCACCCCTCCCCTCTCTGACCCTGGGCCTCCACTGCTACCTGAAGTGGGCCACCCTCCTCCACACAATGCTCACCTTCAGGAAAGCGCCATTTGTTTCCTTGCCACAAAGCAACGAAAAGCAATAAGTCTGGAAGTCTTCCAACTCAGGAGATTATACGGAGGTAATGCAATCAAGCATCATTTGGGCTGGCTGTAACCCGCAGCATGTTATGTGTTTCCGTCTGCCAAAACACGGACCATGAAATAAAGTTCAGTCCCTGGACAACACAGGAACTCGTGCTTCAGGGACCCAAGCTGCCCACAACTCCCCAACAATAGCTGTGATCGCCGTCCATCAGTTTGCATTGCAGCCTGGACAGGATTTAAAAATGACATTTCTTTCTTTCACAGCAAACACATTTAAAATGACTTATTACTGCTATCCATTTCAATTTGATATGCGGTCTTGCTTCCATTCCCTTGGTGAGTTTGTTACATCCTCTTACGGAAATATTTTAATAGAGTTTTCAACCTGGTCTGTCAGGTTTTAATATTGGAAACAAAGTCATCGAGTCATAGAGCATAGAAATGGGCCCTTCGGCCCAGCTTGCCTATGCTGACCATGATACCCCATCTACGCTAGTCCCACCTGCCCATGTTTGGCTCATATCCCTCTAAGCCTTTCCTATCCATGTACCTGTCCAAGTGCCTTTTAAATGTTGCTATAGGACCTGCCTCAATTAACTCCTCTGGCAGCTCGTTCTGTATAGAAACAGAAACATAGAAACATAGGAAATAGGTGCAGGAGTAGGCCATTCGGCCCTTCGAGCCTGCACCACCATTCAATATGATCATGGCTGATCATCCAACTCAGTATCCTGTATCTGCCTTCTCTCCATACCCCCTGATACCTTTAGCCACAAGGGCCACATCTAACTCCCTCTTAAATATAGCCAATGAACTGGCCTCAACTTCCTTCTGTGGCAGAGAATTCCAGAGATTCACCACTCTCTGTGTGAAAAATGTTGTTCTCATCTCGGTCCTAAAAGATTTCCCCCTTATCCTTAAGCTGTGACCCCTTGTTCTGGACTTCCCCAACATCGGGAACAATCTTCCTGCATCTAGCCTGTCCAACCCCTTAAGAATTTTGTAAGTTTCTATAAGATCCCCCCTCAATCTTCTAAATTCTAGCGAGTACAAGCCAAGGCTATCCAGTCTTTCTTCATATGAAAGTCCTGCCATCCCAGGAATCAGTCTGGTGAACCTTCTCTGTACTCCCTCTGTGGCACAGCACAGCACCCTCTGGTTCGTATTAAACCTTTCCCCTCTCACCTTAAATCTATGCCTTCTGGTTCTTGATTCACCTACCCTGGGAAAAAGACTCTGTTCTCACATGTCCAGCATTATCCAATTACTAAATATCACCAGGTCTCCACAGGAACTGTCTCCAACCAATCATCATATCTGCAAGTCATTGAAGATCTCTTGAAACAGCATAGGTGAGAGAAGGATGCTCCCAAGTGAAGCCTCCACCACCTCCTCTGCATCTCCTTCCAGATACAGGCTACTCATGGTGTGAATCTCCGTAAAGGACCTGTCCCACTTGGGCTACCTAATCCGCGAGTTCTGGCGAGTTTGCCCTCGACTCATACTCGCAGCATGGTCGACACGAGGTTGTAGGAGATTTTCGTAGATCTCCTTCATGCTCGAGAGTGGACTCCGCGTACTCGAGGCCTCAGCTAGGTCGCAGCGTTTTTTTCAATATGTTAAAAAATGCCCGCAAGTAAAAAAAGGTCGCCATGGAAAAAATCGATACTTTTTTACTCGTAGGTTTAGTCATGGTAGGTCGTAGGGTCATAGTAGGTCGGCATGTTAGTCAAAGGTAGTCAAGGGTAGTCAAAGGTAGTCGTAGATAGTCTTCATCATAGTCGAAGGAGATCGAAGGAGATCATAGATACATAGATACATAGAAAATAGGTGCAGGAGTAGGCCATTCGGCCCTTCGAGCCTGCACCGCCATTCAATATGATCATGGCTGATCATCCAACTCAGTATCCCGTACCTGCCTTCTCTCCAAACCCCCGATCCCTTTAGCCACAAAGGCCACATCTAACTCCCTCTTAAATATAGCCAATGAACTGGCCTCAACTACCTTCTGTGGCAGAGAGTTCCAGAGATTCACCACTCTCTGTGTGAAAAATGTTTTTCTCATCGACTAAATGTTTTTCTCATCGAAGGAGGTCGTCTTCACTCTCCACTATTCGGTGTCCAATTTTTCCGAAGTTAGTCGTCGCTAGTCGAAGGAGATCTTCAACATGTCATTTTTTCCAAACTCTTCTAAACTCGCCAATTAGGTCGCCCAAGTGGGACAGCCCCTTAAGGGTTTAGCACATGGTGTTTGCTTGATGTCTGAAGCCCAGTTTGGCTACACTGCTGCTAAATCGGTGTGCACAAAATTTGGTGCCATGATCTGTCTAAACTGCTACTTCACCTTGACTCAATCACATAGGCCCTAACCCCATACTAACCGAGGGAAGAGTGAAACTGGTGCTAAAAACATATGCAGGCAACTCGAACAATACAATTGGTGTCAGGTTTACACCCTTTTCATTTCGGTAAATAACTTTGCAGAAGCAAATTTTGAAGTCTTTCTTTTTAAATGCCATCTACTCTTCATCTTAAAATTCAAATTTAACAAATTATGTTCATAATAGCTGGATACAAAGTGCATGGGCGTAAATCCCGGGTCGGGTCAACCCCCCCCATATTTTGTGACCTGGCCACTACTGCCAGTCCCAGGTCAGCTCGCTTGCCCCGTGGTGTGGCTGTAGTGCCCAGGTCAGCTCGCATGCCCCGTGGTGTGGCTGTAGTGCCCAGGTCAGCTCGCATGCCCCACACTCCAAAGACGTGTAGGTTTGTAGGTTAAGTGCTTCGGTAAATTGCAAATTGTTCCTAATGTGTCGGATGATGCTAGTGTACAGGTTGTCCACGCACCCAGGTCGGCTCACCTGCCCCAGGTGTGGCTGCAGCCCCCAGGTTGCCTGCATGCCCCGGGACTGACTGCAGTTCCCAGGTTGCGAAAACTAATATTTAAAAAAACGCCTGTCGGCTGGATGATTTCAAGTTACGGGCCGGATCCAGCCCTTGGGCCGCAGGTTGCCGACCCCTGTCCTAGATGTTAGGCCTCATTGTGTTCCCCCAATGTTTTAAAAGCGATTTCATCCCATGAGTGCTGGAGTAACTTAGCAGATATAACCATATAACCATATAACAATTACAGCACGGAAACAGGCCATCTCGGCCCTACAAGTCCGTGCCGAACAACTTTTTTCCCTTAGTCCCACCTGCCTGCACTCATACCATAACCTTCCATTCCCTTCTCATCCATATGCCTATCCAATTTATTTTTATTGGACATCTCAGATCAGGCAACATCTCTGGAGAACATGGAATGCTTCAGGTCGAGACCCTTCTTGAGTCTGTGCATTATTTATGACCCACCTATCCATGATCTCCATTGATGCTGCCTGACCTGCTGTGTTACTCCACCACTTTGAGTCCTTTTGTGTACTAACCAGCATCTGCAGTTCCTTGTTTCTTCATAACTGCTGCCTATGAATTGATTGTCATCTTTTACTATTTCATGTTACTATTGACATTCAGCCTCTGTGGTGGGAGCGTCAGGCCAGGTAACAAGACGGAGCAGAGGAGATGTTGATGAGGGATCAATAGCTCTTGCCAATTGATGCTAGGTGTCTGGGGAGACACGGGGTCTTTCCTGTTTGAGGGTCATATGGAAAGTATCAGGTTGGAATTAGCAGAATAGAAACTTTGGAGCGCAGTGCAGAGGACTTACAGAACGGAGAAGGGAACCAAGGGG
Source organism: Amblyraja radiata (assembly GCF_010909765.2). Taxonomy (NCBI): domain Eukaryota; kingdom Metazoa; phylum Chordata; class Chondrichthyes; order Rajiformes; family Rajidae; genus Amblyraja; species Amblyraja radiata. The sequence goes on from NC_045975.1 coordinate 44,174,896, forward strand.
CTGTCAAATGCATTCCAAGGAAACTGTGAGTAATGAGAATTATGCTAATCAACAGGATAAAGTTAAAAGTGAGCATGGGCTTAAAGGATGAAATCACCAACATTCTTCTTCAAGGGACTCAGAATGCAACATCTTTCTGAAGCTTCATTGGGTAACAAAAAACAGTAACTTGCATCTCTTGCGAAATTGAGTTCAAATTGAGTTTATCAACAGTCTAGTAAAATTCATGACCATTTACTAAAACTGTCCAGTAATTAGTTCAGAACTATAAACATAGCAGACCATACATACATGGACAGAAACAAGGATCTATTTTATGAGTGATTTATTGGAGTGATATAGCAGTGGATTTATACACAGTGCATTCAGAAAGTATTCAGACCCTTTCACTTTTCCACATTATGTTACGTTAGAACCTTATTCAAAAATGTATTACAGTCATTTTTTTTCATTATCAATTTACACACAATACCTCATAACAAAAATGCAAAAACAGGTGTTTAGAATATTTTGCAAAGTAATTAAAAAGAAAGAACTGAAATATCACATTTAGATAAGAATTCAGACCCTTTACACAGTACTTTGTTGAGGCACCCTTGGCAGATAACAGCCTCAAGTCTTCTTGGGTATGACGCTACAAGCTTGGCACACCTGTATTTGAGTAATTTCTCCCATTATTCTCTGCAGATCCTCTCAAGCTCTGTCAGGATGGATGGGGAGCGTCGATGCACAGTTATTTTCAGGTCCCTCCAGAGATGTTCGATCAGGTTCAAGTCCGGGCTCTGGCTGGGCCACTCATGGACATTCACAGACTTGTCACGAAGCCACTCCTGTGTTGTCTTGGCCGTGTGCTTAGGGTCATTGTCCTGTTGGAAGGTGAACCTCCGCCCCAGTCAGAGGTCCAGAACGCTCTGGAGCAGGTTTTTATCAAGGATCTCTCTGTACTTTGCTCCGTTCATCTTTCCCTTGATCCTGACTAGTCTCCCAGTTCCTGCCGCTGAAAAACATTCCCACAGCATGATGCTGTCACCACCATGGTTCACTGTAGGTATGGTATTGGCCAGGTGATGCGCGGTGCCTGGTTTCCTCCAGACGTGACGCTTGGCATTCTGGCCAAAGAAACTTGGTTTCATCAGATTTTCATCAGACCAGAAAATCTTGTTTCTCATGCCTTTTGGCAAGCGGGCTGCCATGTGCCTTTTAATGAGGAGTGGCTTCCGTCTGGCCACTCTACCATAAAGGCCTGATTGGTGGAGTGCGGCAGATATAGTTGTCCTTCTGGAAGGTTCTCCCATCTCCACAGAGGAACTCCGGAGCTCTGTCAGAGTGACCATCGGGTTCTTGGTCACCTCCCTGACCAAGGACCTTCTCCCCCGATTGCTCAGTTTGGCCGGGCGGACAGCTCTATGAAGAGTCCTGGTGATTCCAAAGTTCTTCCATTTAAGAATGACGGAGGCCACTATGTTCTTCGGGATCTGCAATGCTGCAGAAATTGTTTTATACCCTTCCCCAGATCTGTGCCTCAACACAATCCTGTCTCGGAGGTCTACGGACAATTCCTTCATCTTCATGGCTTGGTTTTTGCTCTGACATGCACTGTCAACTGTGGGACCTTATATAGACAGGTGTGTGCCTTTCCAAATCATGTCCAATCAATTTAATTTACCACTGGTGGACTCCAATCAAGTTGTAGAAACATCTCAAGGATAATCAATGGAAACAGGATGAACCTAAGCTCAATTTTGAGTGTCATAGCAAAGGGTCTGAACACTCATGTAAATGTGATATTTCAGTTATTTATTTTTAAACACCTGTTTTCACTTCTTCATTCTGGGGTATTGCGTGTAGATAGATGATAAAAAAAAAAGAATGTAATCCATTTTAAAATAAGGCTGTAACGTAACAAAATGTGGAAAAAGTGAAGGGATCTGAATACTTTCTGAAATGGATTTACTATTGTGGCTACGTTGACTCTTCTTAATCTATACAGTTGATGGCAATATCCTTAACAACATTAATGTGCAGAGGAATATTGCAATACAAATTCATGGCTCACTAAAGGTGGCAGCACAAGTGGATAGGGTGGTAATGAAGGCATATTGTAAGCTTGCCTTCATTGCGAGGGGCATTGAATATAAAGAGTCAGGAAGTCATGATGCAACTCTATAGGACTATGTTTAGGCCGCATTTGGAATATTGTGTGCAGTTCTAGTCGCCCCATTACAGGAAAGATGTGAAGTCTTTGGAGAGGGTGCAGAGGAGGTTTATCAGAATTCTGCCTGGATTAGAAGGTTTCAGCTACAGGGCGAGTTGGAATAGACTTGGAATGTTTTCTCTGGAACATTGGAGGTTTCGGGGGAGACTTGATCAACGTATATTAAATTATGAGGGGCATAAATATGATAAATAGTCAGAAACTTATTTTCCAGGTGGAAATGTCCGACACAAGAGGGCATAGCTATAAGGTAAGAGAGGGAAAATATAATGGTGTTCAAGAGGGAACTGCAGATGCTGGAAGATCGAAGGTACACAAAATTGCTGGAGAAACTCAGCGGGTGCAGCAGCATCTATGGAGCGAAGGAAATAGGCTAATTTATTCGCTAATTTCACCAAAATATAATGGTGATGTGCATGGCAGGTTTTTCTACACGGAGGGGTGCTGGGGGCCTGGAATGCATTGCCAGGGGTGGTGGTGGGGCCAGATACAATAGTAGTGTTTATGAAGCGTTCAGATAGGCACTTGGATTTCCAAGGAATGGAGGGATATGGATCACTTGCAGGCAGATGAGATCAGTTCAGCTTGGCATCCTGTTTGGCACAAACATTGTGGGCCAAAGGGCCTGCTCCCCTGCTGCACTATGTTCTAAGTGCAAAAATAACCATTCTTACTGGATTGGATAAACTTTAAGAATGGAAAACTCTACAAGATCTTTACATTGTAACCAAGATCACCTGTAAGGAGAACTCGTTATCATCTGGGAAGATGAAGCTCTGAATTGGTGTTCTGAACATGTCTGAGCCCGTAACCTTTGAATGGCTTTCATCGTTTCCCTCCTGGGTTATTTGGATATCAATGATATCTATAGATTGCTCTGAAGATAGACACAAAATGCTGGAGTAATCAGCTGGACAGGCATGATCTCCAGAGAGAAGGAATGGGTGACATTTCGGGCCGAGACCCTTCTTCAGGCTGATGCAAGGTATCTTGACCCAAAGTCGAGACCCAAAGTTTCTCGACTCGATGGAATCTGTCTGAAGAAGGGTCTCAATCTGAAATGTCACCCATTCCTTCTCTCCAGAGATGCTGCCTGTCCTGCTGAGTTACTCCAGCATTTTGTATCTATCTTCAGTTTAAACCAGCATCTGCAGTTCCTTCCTACTCAATAGATTGCTGTCAGCAGCTGCCAATTCATGCACAGGATAAGTCCTTGATGTTGATGGTATGTACAGATGGCTCAACTGGCTGATTGGTTTGCTCCTTGTTTAATATTACATTGTTTTGTAACCAGTTCTGTGTTTGCATTTGTAGCAGAGAAGATGACCAGTGGTTGTCACCTCCTTCCCATCAAACATCACCATTGATTCAGCAGTAGTTTCTGAGCTCTTGGGGAAACCACCTTTGCAAATGAAACAGGACATCTTGGATACGTCCTTGTGTGGAAAGCCACAATTTGGGAGCAGATAGAATAGAGACGGTGAAGTTCAGAGTAAAGGATGGTGGCATTGGGAAGGAATCATCAGTTCAGTTCAGTTCAGTTTATGATCGAGGCACAGTGAAAAGCTTTTGTTGCGTGCTAACCAGCCAGTGGAAAGACAATGCATGATTACAATTGAGCCATTCACAGTGTACACATACATGATAAGGGAAAGGCAAGGCAAAGGCAGTAAAGTCCGATCAAAGCTAGTCTGATGATCCCCAATGAGGTAGTTCAGCACCGCTCTCTGGTTGTGGTAGGATGGTTCAGTTGCCTGATAACAGCTGGGAAGAAAATGTCCCAAGGTAACAGTGGGTTTTTAATAGAGTTTGGCGTATTGGAATTTCTGAATTGGTTGATTTGAATGTTGGTGACGTGTGGGTTGAAAGGCCTGGTGGGTAAAGATATGAAGGAGGCATATCCCTTCCGATTTCTTTTCCTTTCTTTTTTTCTTCTCTCTTTCCTACTCTTTTTCTTTTTGCTTAGTTCACATCGCCGCTGCTTTTCTTTTTCGAGCAATACAATACTTTCTCTCTCTCTATATTTCTTACTTTTCTTATCTTTTATTTTCTACTATTAAATGTAAAATACGAAGTTGTACATGAAATGTAATATGTTATTCATGTCTTATATTATTATTGTTGTACATCACTTCTAATAAAAATATTTAAAAAAAAAGAAAGGCCTTAGGTATCGCAAACATGGCTTCAATTGTAGAGCCCATCCAAAACTAGTCCGATTTCACCTTTCAGATTGGTTGTGTTGCAAGGTGTTCAATCAAAGCCGGATGCACACAGCTGTCTCTCATAAATGGAGTTATGAGTATGTTTACATGAAGTCTGTTCAACACCCAAGCAAGCACCAGCCTAAGATTACTGTGGGATACCAATTCCATGCATCAAATTATTTCAGACTGCCAAACATACTATTTCCAAATGCTATATCAACAAAGCAGTAAAGGTGCCCATGGAGATTTGGCAAAGCTGAAATGTAAATACTTAGTAAGCTCGCTGCAATGGAAATAAGTTTTATAAATGACTGTGCAGCAACTTTGCCCCAACTGCAGCTTCAGTGGCAGCAGATCATTAATATAATGTAGACACAAAATGCTGGAGTAACTCAGCAGGATAGGCAGCATCTCTGGAGAGAAGGAATGGGTGATGTTTCGGGTCGAGACCCTTCTTGCATCACTTGCATCTTGATAATTAATATAAAGTTCCTTCAGATCCACGTTGCGCCGAGGAGATGGCAGCCCTGCCGGCAGTCTGTTCGTATTTTCTTTCATTTTGTTATTTTTTAGTGCGTTAAAGGTTTGTTTTAATGTTCTTTGGTTTGTTTTATGTGGGGGGAGGGGGGGGGGAGGGGATTGGGCCCCTACCTTCCCGGAGATGTGATCAATTTTCATATCACATTCTCCGGGCTCTGCGGCCTACCATCGCTGGAGCTGGAGGCCTCCTTGGACTGTCGTGAGCCCCACCGTGGGGCGCGGACTTAACATCGGAGCGGATCACTTGCCTGGGATCGCTCCCACCGAGGATTCACCATCATGGGCTCACAGTCTCGGGAGAGGCTGGTCGGGAGCTCCAACATCGCGGAAGGCTCGACCAGCCCCGATGCGAGGTTCGTTCGCCCGGCGCGGGGGGGCTGACATCCCCCCGATGCGGGAGCTTGATCGCCTCGACGAGGAGGGCCCGAACGCCGCTGGTTATGGGAGTTAAGACCGTCCTGTCAACGGAGGCTCGAGACCCACGACCGAGGAAGAATAAAGGAAGAGACTTGAACTTTATTTCGCCTTCCGTCACAGTGAGGAATGTGTAGGAGTCACTGTTGTGGATGTTCATGTTAAAATGTGTTTCTGAGTCTGTTGCTTTTAATTGTATGACTGACCTGGCCAATGAAATTCCTCGTATGTTGCAAAACATACTTGGCGAATAAAGTGTGATTCTGATTCTGATATATCTTGTGTTTGTATACATTTTATAAATTCCCTTTCATATTCTACTATTTTGGCTATGACTTTTTTTAATGATCACATGACTGCAATTGGTTCTGTTTATGAGTTCTCATATATTTTTGGAATCATCATAAAGCGAACCAGAATGCAATTGATGCAGTAAATGTATCAATTACATATGTGATGAGAACCAAGATTAACAGATTAACATTTTTAATCGAGAGATTAATTGCAATTAAATTTTTAATCATTTGATAGCTTTAATTATGTTAATTTAAAATAAACTGGATGACTAGTTTTTAGGTTTCATGCAGTGGTCAAAGGACATATTAATTGCCTGAATTCTGAAATAATGATAGAATTTCACAGAACCTCACATATTCTTCAGTCGGTGATTTAGAACAATTCAAAATTAAATATTAGACCTAAATTATAGCAGAACATTTCCAACATAGAAGAAAGATTGAGGTTTCAAACAGTTAAAGATCTCTGTAAGTGCGGAGGAAGTAACTGCAGATGATGGTTTAAACCGAAAATAGTCACAAAATGCTGGAGTAAATCAGTGGGACAGGCAGCATCCCTGGATGGAAGGAATGGGCAACGTTTTGGGTTGAGATCCTGTGTGTTTTGGAAACCTATTCAGCTATGCTGGAGAAAGACTATCTGAAAACACCATTGGACACTGGAGTACATGTGATTCTCTCAGTAACAATCTAGGAAGATGGAGAACAGGTAGCTTACACAATAGTAGGAAAGATCATGGAATTTTTACTCAAGGGTATTAGAGGAAAACATCTAGAAATCCTAAATATTATTGGGGAGGTACGCACAAGCAGAGACATGAGGAACTGTGGATGCTGGAATCTTGAGTAAAACATATGTTCTGGAGTAACTCAGTGGACCAGGCAGTATCGCTGGAGAACATGGATAGGCAATGTTTCCGATTGGGACCCATCTTATGTTAGTAAGTCTCTAGAAATACAACCAGATCATTAGAGCAAATTTCCATAGGCTTAGGATATGAGAACCATAAAAGTAATCTGAAACTTGCAAGGGTCTGAGCACTTCAGATTGCGTTACTGGTTGGGGAGAAGAATGTATCACACAAGAGGCATTGTAGACTGGTTTCAGTAGACTGGGGAGAGGAACTTTATTATTCCTTCCCAAACTGACTCCGATTTGCGTTGTGCATTGGCGCTGTGAGCTAGATTTGAAAAATAGCAAAGGCTTTCCCTCTTGACTCTTGTTTAGGATATGTGTAGGAAGGAACTGCAAATGCTGGTTTACACCAAAGATAGACATCACCTGCTGGACAGGCAGCTTTTCTGGAGAGAAAGAATGGGTGACGGTTCGGGTGGAGGCCCTTCTTCAGACTGAGAGTTAGGGGAGCGGGACATAGAGATATGAAAGGGTAAGGTGTGAAAATTAGAGATCTAAGGGGGCGAATTTCAAGGAGAGTAAAGGACTGGAGGTGATAACCTCAGATTTAAAGGACGTTCTTTTAGGAAGGAGATGAGGAGGAATTTATTTAGGCAGAGGGTGGTTAATCTGTGGAATTCTTTGCCACAGAAGACTGTGGAGGCAAAGTTAGTGGATATATTTAAAGCAGAGATAGATAGATTCTTGATTAGTATTAGTGTCAGAGTATATGGGGAGAAGTCAGGAGAATAAGGTTAGGAGGGAAAGGTAGATCAACCATGATTGCATGGTAGAGTAGACTTGATGGGCTGAATGGCCTAATTCTACTATCACTTATGATCTTATGATCATATGAAAATGTAAAATGGATCATTGTTAGCTGAGGGGTAGATGACAACGATGAATACAATCAGAAGGATAGTGAAGCTAGTCGGAGAACTAGGATGGGGGAGGGATGGAGAGGGGGAAGCAAGGGTTACTTGAAACATAGAAACATAGAAAATAGGTGCAGGAGTAGGCCATTCGGCCCTTCGAGCCTGCACCGCCATTCAATATGATCATGGCTGATCATCCAACTCAGTATCTTGTACCTGCCTTCTCTCCATACCCCCTGATCCCTTTAGCCACAAGGGCCACATCTAACTCCCTCTTAAATATAGCCAATTAACTGGCCTCAACTACATTCTGAAGATAGAGAAGTCAATTTTCACACCGTTGGGTTGTAAACTGCCCGAGCGAAATATGAGGTGCTGGTTCTTCAATTTATCCTGGATGACCAGATCCTAAATAAATCATACCTCAACACTGCTGGGGATAAAAACTCTACTCCAATATAACTGTGGCACAAATTCTTGTAAATGTAAATATTATTAACTAGATGAATAAAACCAAAACAGACAATTAGATCAAAGCACATTATTGCTTCTGCTTTGAAAGTGGAATTTCCTTTTCCAGAACGGTCCAGAAATTAGAAAATAAAATACTTTAATTAAAATCATGACAACAAGAGCACTGGGCTGGAATGGAACATAGCCCGTCTGATTGCAATGAGTCCAATAGGTTAAGGTCTTGAATCAAGGAGCCTTTACCATCTTGTGTGACCACATTTATTTTTGCTGTTCAATTATATTATCCTTAAAAACCTCCAAAAATTAATGTTCTCAATAGTTCAGAAATGGGGTTTCTTTCATTGAAATCTGTTTCTTCCCCTTTCACATACAGATGAAATCCTACTCTGTGCCTCTGCACAGTCATGTTGTGTAATAATTCAGGAATATGTGGGGTTTCAGTAAAAAGAACAGCCAAAGACTTCTCCCATGAAATAATTTTATAATTAGAAAAGTGATTAATATTAGAAATAAATCAATCAATAGATTTAATGGTCCTGTAGAGGCATTAGAGTAATATGAAAATGGGGCCAGGACAGACTAGCTTGGAATGTCTCACAGAGATTACCTGCTACTGGGAGCTGTCTTCCCTCAATGGCCATTCATACCTGTGCCATATTTTTGCAATGATAACTGGAAGAAGGTGATAATGGTAGACAACAATGATAACCATTGTTACCAATGTCAAAATGGTATGAGTAAAGTTCAATAACGTCCACTAGGGGTGCCGCATGATGGCAGCCTCTAACTACTGTCTGTCTGTTATTCTATCTTTAAAACATTTTTTCGTTTGTTTAAAAGTACGTTTTTGATTTTTTTTTTGTATTTCTATGTGTGGGAGGGGGGCAGGGTAAGGGGGAAACCGTTTCTCAGTCACTTCCTGGCGAGGATGTGACTATTCTTCCAGTTGTATCTTCGCCCCCCCTCCCCCTCGCGGCCTACCAACTGGATTGGCATGGCCTTTCCTGCCGGGGACCGGACCAAAGCTTCAGCAGCGGTGCAGCACTGGATTCATCGCGGAGCGGGCGATGCCTTACCTGGATCGCCGTTTGAAGCTCCGGAGAGCTGGGCCTGCTGCTTCAACATTGCGGAGCTGTGGTTTGCAGAGCTTCCAGCGCGGGAGGCGCTGACTTCAACATCGCGGAGTCCTGGGATCCCTTTGCCGAGGGCCGCCAGCATGAATCTCCACCCAGCTCGGCCTGTGGACTTCAGGAGCTGAGGTCTCTGGTAGGAGGTGGCCGATTCGGAGGTCCAAGCCGCTGAGAATGTTCTCCTGTAGTCACGTCGGAGTTCCATCATCCCGGCGAGAGGGCCTGAACATCGGGCCGTCTGTAGCGGCGACAGCGATGGGTTCGGGAGCCCCCCCGACCATGGGTGAACAACAGAGGAGGATGACTGAACTTTGGTGCCTTCCCTCACAGTGGGAAACTTTGATTTTGCTGGGTGGGGATGTATGTGTTAAAGACTATCGTGTTCTGTGCTCTTTTTTATTCATATGGCTGTATGGTGACCACAAATTTCACTGCACCAATTGGTACATGTGACAATAAATGTCTCTTGTCTTGTCTTGTCTTGTCTTGGATACAACGATGAATACAGCACAGAAACAGGCTGTTACGACTCCCGAATGCAAGTACTTCAGAGCCACGTAACACAAGTCAAAAACCAGGTTCAGGTTCAAAAACAGTTTTAATTATTCACTGGAACACAAAACTCAAACCTGATATAAACAACCCAGTCAGGGATATGGATAAACCGACAAACAATTTAACAATGCTCCAGCCAGCCACACCATGGGCCGTCGAACCGGAGATTCCAAAACCTGCCCAAAGAGATACAACCCTGAAACCAAAATACACGAAAACTCTAAGGTCAGCCCTTATCCGTCCCAATACAATATCTGATAACAAGGAATGGTGAAAATACACAAAGTTCTATGCCATGTGGTCAGGCTGCCTCGGCCCCCACCAACAGACTGCTCATCAGTCAGAGTCCACGACGAAGAGATGAATCCTGGGAAGCTCTCGTATTTATACTTCAGATGAGTCACCCGTCACCTGACGCAGCTGGGCCAATCGGGTACAGGAGCCTTTAACCCCTCGATTCCAGACTCACAGCCACGAGGCCTGTACTTGGGATAGAAACAGAGAGGTAAGTACATAGCATTCACCAGGAGGGGGAAGCGCCTAACACCCCCACCCAAAGATACTGAATAAGTTTCTGAAAATGAACACAAAAAAAAACACCACCAAATTTCAGCAACTATTCAGTAACACAGACATCACTGGCGCGACAATGCATAAGCCAATACATCATCCTTGCCACAGATATGCCAGTCAAATGAGACAACCGCAAGGGAAGCGTCTCCAAAGCCTCAGAGTTACTCAGCTTTCCCTGCGTTACTGCCACAGACAACCGTGCCTCCCCGACATCACCACCCGTGTCAGGGGGCAGCACCACTGCAGCCAAAACATGCTTAGAAGGACATAGCTCCGACCCATCAACCTCCACAGGCTCCTGCTCATGGTACTGTTTCATCATGTTAACATGACAGAGCTGAGTCTTACGCCTCCGATCAGGGGTACCAATAACGTAATCCCTCTCACCAACCTTCTTAACCACCTGATAGGGACCGCTATACCGAGCCTGCAGACTGGAACCAGGAATAGGCAACAACACCAGGACCTTGTCACCTGGAGAAAAATTCCTACTAGAAGCCTTCCTGTCGAACCAGTCCTTCATCCTAGACTGAGCAGAGGCAAGATTACCCATTGCCAGTTCGCATGCCCTCCTCAGTCTAGAGCGAAAAGTACAGACGTGGTCTAAAATACTATGTTTTGTATCCTCCTGCAACCATTTTTCCTTCAGGACCCTCAAATGTCCACCCAGAGGACCATCATGAGCCAAACAGAGTATCTCGTCCCTATACCGACGAGGCATCACAATCTGATCAACCACGCTCCAATCATCATGCCCAGATATATCCAAGGGAGACCACTTTCGCATCAGTAAGCCATCCCTTAGAAAATACCCCTTTGCTGTGGAATCCATATCCCCCTCAGGCACTGCGCAGTCGCACAGATCAGATAAACCTGGATCACTCTTTTGCTCCTCAACCAGCCGGTCACGTGACAGTGACACCGGCACATTTCCAGACACTATCCCATCTTGAGATGGAGAAACACCCTTCACCACACAGGATCTATCATCCTGATCCCCAAAAATGCTCTCACTCAGGTCCACCACATCCTCAAACTTCGCCTGGCTCTTAGCCATAGCCCTCGTGACAGCACAAGCTGCGAAGACCTTTGGATGCTGCATAGCCAATCTATCAGGACTCTGCACCATCGGAACAGCCGTCACCTCAGGAGTGACTAAAACTCTACCTCCTGCCAAGTCATTCCCCAAAATCACAGAAACTCCCCCAACGGGAAAACACGGCCGTAACCCAACAGTTACCCGGCCTGAAACCAACTCGGACTCGAGACGCACGGTATGCAAAGGCACTACCATGTCATCCATCCCGAATCCTACCACTGGGACACTTGACCCAACCGATGATTCCCCAGAAAACGGCAGTACACCATCCAATATAAAGGACTGAGTAGCACCAGTATCACGCAAGATGGATACTGGAACTCTGTCACCCCCATCCTCTAGAGAAACAAAACCATTCATGATGAACGCAGAATAATTCCTACACTCATCAGACTCAGGCACCTCAGGTACGACAGGTGCCTTCTGTGCACCCACCAAAGCCACAGGCTTTGTATTTTTCTGCTTCAGAACGGGACACGACTTTAACATGTGCCCTCTCCTTCTACAATAGTAGCACACAGGACCTTCATCAGTCCTTACATTTCCGTCAACCTTATCAGCTCGGACATCCCCCTGTATCAACGTGCTGCCATTTGCAGGCACAGAAACAGCTTTGACACTGCCACCGGCGACACCACCACGATCAACCGGCCGTGCACCAAAACTATAGGATCGCCCAACAAAATCAGATTTATGAGTCAATACATACTCATCTGCCAACACCGCAGCCTTAGACACCTCATTCACCTTCTGCTCATTAAGGTAAGTAGTAACCCTCTCAGGGAGACAGTTCTTAAAGTCTTCCATAATTATCAAGGCCCGCAGTAGCTCAAAATCCTTCACTCCTTGAGAAGCGCACCACCTGTCAAAAAGTGCCTCCTTCTCCCTAGCAAACTCCACATAAGTCTGACTATCAAACTTCCTAAAGCGCCGGAATTTCTGCCGGTACGCCTCTGGAACTAATTCATAAGCCCTTAATACTGTAGACTTCACACACTCATAGTCCAGACTGCTTTCAACAGATAAAGACGAGTACACATCCCGTGCTTTACCCACAAAGACACACTGCAATAGCAAGGTCCACACGTCCCTAGGCCACTTCAAGGACAAAGCCACCCGTTCAAACACTGTGAAATACTTGTCCACATCCTCCTCACGAAATGGGGGAACCAGGCGGATGTTCTTGCTCATATCAAACTCCCGTTCCCTAGAAGAAACCCGGGAATTATCTATTTCTTTTGCCCGCAGCTGAAATTCAGCCCTTTTGGTTTCCTCCTCAAGCCGTTTCATTTCAAGAACATGCATGAGCTCTTTCTCTTTTAACAAAGAGGCAATTCTCTGTGACTCAAGCTCCATCTCCTTCAGTTTAATGATGGCCTCCATGTTCTGAACTGGCTGAACAGAAGGTGGGGGACTGTCTGCACCACCAGGCAAAACCCCAGCCTCCACCAACGCAGCCCACAACTCCGATTTAATGGAGTGTTTCTTTGAATGCTTGTCAATAGTCACGGCATAGTTCTCAGCCAGCAAAATCAAATGCTCTTTCGTACATCTATCAAACGACTCCCAACTAGGAGCCTCAACAAATTCTTTCACCTTAAATTCCATTTCTTAAGGTAGCCCCAAACCACCAGCTAAAACCTGGGCACTAATGCTACCACAAACAGGGAAGAAAAAATTCCTTCACAACACACAGACTTCCTCAGTCCAGAAGCCTTCCAAAAAACCCCCCTAAAAACGTCTAGGGTCCTCAAAACTTAGGACGAGCCCCCATTTTGTTACGACTCCCGAATGCAAGTACTTCAGAGCCACGTAACACAAGTCAAAAACCAGGTTCAGGTTCAAAAACAGTTTTAATTATTCACTGGAACACAAAACTCAAACCTGATATAAACAACCCAGTCAGGGATATGGATAAACCGACAAACAATTTAACAATGCTCCAGCCAGCCACACCATGGGCCGTCGAACCGGAGATTCCAAAACCTGCCCAAAGAGATACAACCCTGAAACCAAAATACACGAAAACTCTAAGGTCAGCCCTTATCCGTCCCAATACAATATCTGATAACAAGGAATGGTGAAAATACACAAAGTTCTATGCCATGTGGTCAGGCTGCCTCGGCCCCCACCAACAGACTGCTCATCAGTCAGAGTCCACGACGAAGAGATGAATCCTGGGAAGCTCTCGTATTTATACTTCAGATGAGTCACCCGTCACCTGATGCAGCTGGGCCAATCGGGTACAGGAGCCTTTAACCCCTCGATTCCAGACTCACAGCCACGAGGCCTGTACTTGGGATAGAAACAGAGAGGTAAGTACATAGCATTCACCAGGAGGGGGAAGCGCCTAACACAGGCCCTTTGGCCTAGCTCATTCATGTCGTCCAAGAAGCCCCATCTATGCTAGTCCCATTTAACTCCATTTGAACCATACCCCTCTGGACCTTTCCTTTCCAAGTACCTGTCCTAGTGTCCTTTATAAGGTGTCATTTTACCTGTCTCCACCACTTCCTCTATAGACGAGAATTGGTTAAGATTTACTGAAATGGGATACACCATAGGTTCATTAATATTCTTGCGAACGGCAAAGAAGCAACTTTTTAGAATTTCATTCGATTAGCCTACTGTATATAAACCAACTTTTCAGGTTATTTTTCAATTATGGCCCTGCACAAAGGTTCCAGGGGTGAGGTGACTCGATAGGTTTTGTGCAGGGAATGAAATGGCACAAAACCAATAAAGACAAAATATGTGGATGAGATAAACCACATTGGATTGAATCCAATGTGGTGAGTGTGATGTGAATTATCTTGGATTTAAGGAAGATGAAGCAAATGTCTTTTATGAATGAGAAGTCTGGGAGCTCTGTTGAGAAAAATAAATTCTGTTGTCCACCAAGATGAATCACTAAAATCCAGTGCCAGAACAAAATCTAATTGCAGCAAATTGTGGACGCAGTCCAGACCATCACACCACAACCTCCCTTCTATTGACTCCATTTATACCTCACTCTGCCTCGGCAAGGCCAAAAGCATAATCAAGGGTGAGTCGCACCCTGGCCACTCACTCTCCCCCCCCCCTCCCATCAAGCAAATAGTATAAATGTGTGAAAACACACACCTCCAGATTTAGGGACAGTTTTTTCCCAGCTGTTATCAGGCAACTGAATCATCCTACGACAACTAGAGAGCAGAACTGAACTACTATCTGCCTCATTGGTGACCCTCAGACTATCCTTGATTGGACTTTGTTGGCTTAACCTTGCACTAAATGTTATTCCCTTATCATGTATCTATAGAAACATAGAAACATAGAAAATAGGTGCAGGAGTAGGCCATTCACCCCTTCGAGCCTTCAATATGATCATGGCTGATCATCCAACTCAGTATCCTGTACCTGCCTTCTCTCCATATCCCCTGATACCTTTAGCCACAAGGGCCACATCTAACTCCCTCTTATATATAGCCAATGAACTGGCCTCAACTACCTTCTGTGGCAGAGAATTCCAGAGATTCGCCACTCTCTGTGTGAAATACACTGTAATGGCTTGATTGTAATCATGTATTATTTTTCTACTGGCTGGATACCACACAACAAAAGCTTTTCACTTGGTACACGTGACAATAAACTAAACTGACTGATTGACGACTAAAATAAATCTGGTATATTTACTATAGTCCAAGGCATCTCATCTTAGAAAAGATATATCTCCTTGGAAAGAGTGCAGTAAGATTAAGTTATCAAGATGGTAATGGTCAGTTTATGAGGAGTGATCTTTACAATCGGCTTGTGTCACTGAAATACAAAGATCTGATCGAGATATCTATCTATCTATATATTACTAAAACACTCATCTTGTTTGTTTGTATGTACAGTATGCGTGCGTGGTATGTGTGATATTCCAAAACGGTACACGATAGTGCTACAATTTTTGGCCCACCTTACTCACCATTTTCCTGGGATGTAAAAGAAACAAGTTTTGTTCGGATTTATGTTATATTTTAAACATTATTGATATTTTAAACGTTATTGATATTTTAAACTTTACAAAAATCACTTTTCAAACCACTTTTCCACTTGCCTTGCCTGTCAGAAGCGTTCAACGTCACAATGACGTCACAAAGGGATCCCGAATCTCATTTACATAAATATCGTGATTTTCAAAAAAATCAGTTTTAATCAAATTCTTCCGTTTTCATTAACATTGTGTTTAGGTTCATTTACTTTTTGACAATATATCGTTTTGTAATGATTAAGAATTTAATTGGATGAGCTGGTTTTTTTTAATTTACTTTTTAGAATTTTAGTATGATGGTATCAAACAACAACTTTTACCTTTTCTAAGATACTGTTAATTTAATGTAATAGTATTAAATATTAATTTTCAAGATTTTTTTTGTTAGCCTTTCCATTTTTAAAATTGAAGGAATTTTTTCCCCTGTCTTTAGACAAACAAAATGAATGCAGCTCTTGTTTTTCATATTTTGACCTTGGATAAATAATATGAAGTAGCTCTTGTGTTAACACATACTTTTTAACCGTAACATTAATTTTGTTTTGGCTATTGAGTGGTAAATATGGCTTATTTTTACCTTGGGTGCTGTCGTTAGGAGAGATGGGGGTAGGGAAGTGATTAGGTAGCGTACTGACTGTCTATTGGTCAGTTTCGGGCTTTGCATGGGAGGGGGGTCTTTCGCTTCTAGCTTACTTTGTTTATCTGTGCAGAATCTGATCTACAAAAATGTCTGAAATGTCGTCACTTCTGGCTCCGCCCTAGATTTTTCTCCTCCCAGTATCATGAACTATTGCGCTTTAAGAAATTAACCCTTTATAGCGCTTTCTCACGGGGCGACTTGACGCAAGATGTAACCAGAGTGAAGTGGTCGTGGTCTAGCACGATATCACACGATATAACGGGGGGGGGGTAGATAAAGAGTTCCCACGGTACTCGGCATTTCTGTTATTTGTGCGAGTGACTTGTCCGTCTCCCGAGCTTTCCCGTTAAATCTTGAATGAACATTGTGAACTGTGAAGTGTAGTTAAATCATCACGTGGCACAAATGATGTCACTTTTTTTTTCACACACTATAAATATCCTCCCTTGGTTGAATTGGCTCATTTGGAGACATGCCTGTACTAACGCCATGACTTTACTGCAAGAAGATGCCACATTACTGAGGAGAGAGGGGGAGAGAGACAGAGAGGCAGTGTGATGTACTTCGGGGTGACTGGCGGAAGAGAAAGAGCGCACATGACCTTGGTCTATCTGTGTGTGTGGGAGCGAAGAGAGACTAAGCAGAATACATCGGTCTTATTGTGTGTGGGGGGAGAAAGAGAGAGGTGGGGGAGGGGGAGAAAGAGAGAGGTGGGGGAGGGGGAGAAAGAGAGAGGTGGGGGAGGGGGAGAAAGAGAGAGGTGGGGAGGGGGAGAAAGAGAGAGGTGGGGAGGGGGAGAATGAGAGAGGTGGGGGAGGGGGAGAAAGAGAGAGGTGGGGGAGGGGAGAAAGAGAGAGGTGGGGAGGGGGAGAATGAGAGGGTTGGGGGGGAGAGAGAGAAATGAGGGGAGACGTATATACACACACAAAGCAGAGTTTTACTGTGTATGTGGGAGACACAGATGGACTGAGCACAGTACCTCGGTCTTACTGTGTGTGGGAGAGGGGGAGAAAGAGACGTACACTCACAGAGGCAGAGTCTCTCAGCCTGTGAGAGGGAGGGAGGGAGAGAGAGAGAGGCACACACAAGGTGGATGTGAAATCTCACCTGCCTGTTTCAGTGACAGACACCCGCCGCCAGTAAATGAAGACACCCCCATCTGTCTCCCCCTCCTCTCCCTCGACTCCCCCACCTTTCCCTCCCAACTCCAGTCCCGTCCCGACCCCCTGGGAAACTGAAGGGAGCAACAATCAACTGCTGCCTGCCCGCTGAGTTAAAGAGTTCCCACGGTAGTAAGACGATGTTAGTTGCGCCCAAGTTTAAATTTCCAACGTGTGTTTCAGAGTAAAGAGTCAGCGCAGAATCCTTGATAATCAAAAACTGTCTGAATCAGCAAGTTAGACACAAAATGCTGGAGTAACTCAGCGGGCCAAGCAGCATCTCTGGAGAAAAGGAATAGATTCCATTTTTGGTCGGGACACTTCTTCGGGATGATTGTAGGGGGGAACTGGAAGCAAGAAAAGACCGGGACAAATCAGGGCCAACAACAGATGACCTCAGCAGGGTATTTTGAAGAGGGGTCCCGACCCGAAATGTCGCCTAACCCTTTCCTCCAGAGATGCTGCCTGACCCATTGAGTCACTCCAGCACTTTATGTCTATATTTGGTTCCCTGATAGGCCAATTGTTGGCTAGGGATAGTGTGATCCCAAGAGGGAACCATCGTTGCAAACCTTGGACTGGTTAACTGACTTTAAGGGACAGAAGTTTAGGGGTAACATGAGGGGGAACTTCTTTACTCAGAGAGTGGTAGCGGTGTGGAATGAGCTTCCAGTGGAAGTGGTGGCGGCAGGTTCGTTGGTATCATTTAAAAATAAATTGGATAGGCATATGGATGAGAAGGGAATGGAGGGTTATGGTATGAGTGCAGGCAGGTGGGACTAAGGGAAAAAAGTTGTTCGGCACGGACTTGTAGGGCCGAGATGGCCTGTTTCCGTGCTGTAATTGTTATATGGTTATATGGTTATTTACTGCATGGGGGGGGGGGGGGGGGGGGCAGGAGGGGGTGGGCGGGGGAGAGAGAGAGAGTGTAAGTTACCTAAAATTAAATAATTCAATGTTCATAGTGAACACAGACACAAAATGTTGGAGTAACTCAATGGGTCAGGCAACATATCTGGAGAAAATGAACAGGTGGCGTTTGTGTCTATCTTCGGTAAAAACCAGCATCCGCAGTTCCTTCCTGCACAATGGATCTCAGTGTCAGTCTCTGACTCCCGTTGGCAGGCCATTCGGCCCGAAGCCCGCCCAGCGATGACTAACCCATGTCACAGAATTAGACAGAGCTTGATTAATGTTACGGTTGGGGAATGGGCCATAATATGGCCAGGGAAACGCTGTTATTCGTGACGCCCCCTCCGTCCTTTCCCAGCTGTTCTCAATCGCACCCCTGGCCACACAAAAATTTATACTTTAAGAAGGAATACACGGAACATTTAAACTCAGAACGCTTCTAACAGAGTGAGCCATGTGAGCACTTTGATCATTCTCCCTGTATTTGCATTTGACAAAATAGTCGGATTAAAAAAAAAAAAGTGTTCATACCTTTTGCTATGCCTAATTGGCCCTTAACTCTGCGAAAATAGTCTGATATTCGTAGGTGAAATGTCACCAACAATAATTGATTCTATTATTAATTGACTAATAATTGACTATTAGCGGAAAGATGCAATTCTGATCTAATATTATCAGTGCCTCTGTCTTTGGAAGCAACACCAGCAATTTATTAAATCTGACTACATGCGGCACAGTGGTAGAGTTGCTGCCTCACAGCCCCAGAGACCGGGGTTCGATCCTGACCATGGGTGCACCGGTTTCCTCTCACACTCCAGAGATTACAGGTTTGTAAGTTAATCGACTTCGGTAACATTGTAAAATTGTCCCTGGAGTGTATAAGAATAGGTGGTCGGCGCAGACTCGGTGGGCTGAAGGGCCTGTTTCCGCGCTATATCTCTAAAATCTGAAGTTAGGTAATGTCTAAAGGAACTGCAGATGCTGGTTAATACGCACAAAAGGACACAAAATGTTGGTGTAACTCAGCAGGTAAGTCAGATCTGGGAAGAAAAACATAAAAAGCTGGAGTAAGTCAGCGGGTCAGGCAGCATCTCTGGAGAAAAAGAATAGGTGGCGATTCGAATCAGAACCCTTCTTCAGACATCCTAATCAGAATTGAGTCTGAAGATGTGTCTCGTCCCGAAACATCACCTATTTTTCTCCAGAGATGCTGCTTGACTCGCTGAGTTACTCCAGCTTTTTGTGTCTGTCTTCGGTTTAAACCAGCATGTGCAGTTCACTCCTTTACACGGGTCTCTGGAGAACATTGATTGGTAGCGTTCCGGACCCTGCTTCGGAAAGGCATCGATCGCTAGTCGGCGAGGACTCCGAGCTGTATCTCTCAAAGAAGTACATGTGAAAAATTTCTCACGGACCATAAAAATGCGGGACCTTTCAGTAAAGTCCCTTTTAAAGATTATAGTTATTTTCTTGAATCTCATTAACATAACTCATGAATAAGTTGATGTCCATATGCGGATGCAAATCTTTATTTTTTAAATTCAATCCCACAGGACAATTTTTACTCACCTTCTGTCCCCTCTGTCCAGCTTCCAGGTTCACCGTTCGCAGGAGTTCCCACGGTACACGCAAGAGTCAATACGGATATCGCACTGGCCACTACATCCATATAATGTTGCAATGTTCAACCACAAGTGTACAAGTCACTCTTGGAGAAATTCAAGCTTGTTTGAATTTTCTCCCGAGTCACCAAGTTACACGAGTACCTGCCGTTAGCGCCACGGTGGTCCACGGTGGTCAACGAATGCCGTACGGTTATCGCACGAGGTTCCCACGATGTTCAACTCTGGTTAACTCTTGCGTCAAGTCGCCCCGTGAGAAAGCGCTATTACACTCCACATGATTTTTACAAACAATATGGATAAAGTTATTAACTTCCTTTCATGGAATGTGAATGGTTTGAACCATCCCATTAAGAGGAAAACATTTTTTAAAGTTCTTTGTAGACTAAATGCTCAGATTATCTTTGTTCAGGAAACCCATGTAAGGCAAGACAACAATCAACGATTTTTCAAGTTTTGGAGAGGACAGCAGTTTCATTCAAATTCTGAAAGGAGTCTCTATTTTTATTGACTCCTCAATTCCGTTTGTTCATTATGCAACAATTTCTGATCCATATGGTAGATTTCTGGTGATTACCGGTGTTCTTCATAACCAAAAGGTTCTTATGGTGAATGGTTACGCACCAAATATTGATCACCCTGAGTTTTTTAAACAGTTAATTGCATCCTTTCCTAATTGAAATTAACATTTATTTTAATAATGGGGGAGATTTTAACTGCTGTTTGAACCCCTTGATGGACAGATCTGCATCTGATCATGTGCTTCCAAATAAATCAGCTAGTTTATCAATTATTTTTTACTTGACTCTGGAATGTTAGAAGTCCGGAGATTCTTACACCCAAATGACAAAGAACTTTCTTTTTTCTCTCATGTATATCATAGTTATTCTAGGATTGACTACTTTATAATAAATTCTCGGCTCGTTTCATTGGTCACTGCATGTGAGTATGATGCAATTGCTATTTCTGATCATGCACCATTGAAACTATCAATCAAACTACCTGATTCCAAGTTTAGTGCTAAACAATGGCGATTTAAAGCTACTTTGCTTCAAGATCTAAATTTTGTTAATTTTATTAAAGATCAGATTGCTTTTTTCTTCTTAACAAATTCTACTGAAGAAATATCCAATGACGTAGTCTGGGATGCTTTTAAGGCATATATTTGTGGACAAATTATTTCATACTCCGCGGGATTTAAAAAAACAAACTCAAAATGAAATACGTATATTGGCTGATGAGATTAAAGAAATTGATAAATAATATTCAAAACTCCTAGTTTAGAGCTCTATAAGAATAGAGTTGAACTTCAATTGAGATATGATTTGTTATTAGTATCACCGATTGAGAATCAGCTACTTAAAACCAAAAGTCAATTTTTTATACATGGCGAAAAATCTGGTAAATGACTCGCTAATCAGTTGAAAGCGGTGTCGGCCAAACATCAGATTACTAAAGTGAGTAAACGGGATGGTACATTGACTGTAGATCATGATGAAATTAATAAATCCTTTCAGGAATTCTATACCTCCCTATACCAATCAGAATTTCCTACTGATTCCAATATAATGCATGAGTTTTTAAAGAATTTACCACATAATGAGTCTCTGTTGTTAGACAAACCCATCAATGAGGAAGAAATACAGGAAGCAATCCTTTTGATGAATTATGGTAAAGCTCCTGGTTTAGATGGGTTTACAGTGGAATTTTAAAAGTATTTTTCAAGTTTACTGTCTCCCTGGCTATGCAAGGTTTTTAAAGAAACCTTTTTAATGAACAGATTACCACAATCCTTTAATGAAGCATCTATTTCTTTAATTCTTAAAAAAGATAAAGACCCTACTGAAGTGACATCATGTAGACCTATATCACTGTTAAATGTAGTTTCCAAAATTATTTCCAAAATATTAGCTATGAGATTGGAAAATATTTTACCGCAAATTATTTCTGAAGATCAGAAAGGTTTTATTAAAAATCGTTACTCATACTTTAACGTTAGGAGATTAATGAATATTGTATATACAGCATCAAATAAAACCTCAGAATGTGTCATTTCACTTGATGCTGAGAAGGCGTTTGATAGAGTAGTATGGGAATACTTATTCAATATACTTGAAAATTTTAAGATTGGTCCAAAATTTATTTCTTGGATCAAGCTGATATATCATATACCTCAGGCTTCTGTACTTACCAATAATCAGAGATCCCATTTTTCCAGGCTCTTTTGAGGTACTAGACAGGGCTGTCCTTTAAGTCCTTTACTGTTTGATATCGCTTTGGAACCTATTAGGGAATCCCCTAATATTTCTGGTATTGTCCTTGGGAATAAGACACATAAGCTATCTCTTTATGCAGATGATCTGTTATTATTCATTTCTAACCCTGAGAAATCTATTCCAGCAATAGCAGCTATACTTAATCAATTTAGTAGTTTTTCTGGTTATAAACTAAATCTTAGTAAGAGTGAGCTCTTTCCATTAAACAATCTAGTTTCGAATAATGGACAGTTTCCATTTAGATTGACTAGCGAATGTTTTACTTAATTAGGCATTAAGATTACCAAGAAACACAAGATTTATTTAAAGCCAATTTTACACCTTCAATTGACCACATCAAACAACAGTTCACTAAATGGTCACCAATGTCCTCATCTCTAATAAGCCGAATCAATGCCATTAAAATGTTTATCTAACCTAAATTTTAATATTTATTTCAGACGATACCAACTTTTATTTCTAAATCTTTCTTTGATATTATTGACTTCAAAATTTCCGTATATATATGGCAGAATAAAAATTCCGGACTAAGTAAAAAATACTTACAGAAATCAAAAAAAGATGGTGGTTTGGCACTGCCGAACCTTAGATTTTACTATTGTTAATGCTTGCTATTTAACGTTTTGGACAAAAGATTTAGAAGATACCCAATGTCCAGGATGAATAAATCTTGAACGTGATTCTATGCAAGGGCTATCATTGGCTTCTATTCTAGGGGCCTCGTTACCTTTCACAATTATGAGATTGAATAAATATACGACTAACCCAATATTAAGACGTACACTTCGAATATGGTTTAAATTTAAATTTTTTGGATTGAATTATTTTATTTTATCGAGTCCTATCATATCTATTTTATTCTTCCAACCTACTAGCCTTTCTGTTATGGAAGAGGAAGGGATTAGTAGCTTTTCGTGATTTGTTTTCAGATGGTTGTTTTATGTCTTTTGAACAACTTTCCAATAAATATAATCTACCTAACTCACATTTTTTTTAGATATTTACAAATTAGACATTTTTTGAGGGCTACTCTACCCATTTTTCTGTCACCACAGCAAACCGATATCTTGGGAAAAAAATTATATTTGAACCCTTATCAGAAGGGCTTAATAACGATTATTTATGAGTTGATTTTGAAATTTAAAAAAGATACATTTGATAAAATTAAGAATGACTGGGAAAGAGAACTTCAAATGTCTTTATCTATGGAAAAATGGGAGAGGATTATTCAATTAGTTAATACTTCCTCAATGTGTGCAAGATACGCTTTGATACAATTCAAGGTGGTTCACAGAGCACATATGTCAAAAGATAAGTTAGCTTGTTTTCATTCAAGATTCAAGAGAGTTTATTGTCATGTGTCCCTGATAGGACAATGAAATTCTTGCTTTGCTTCAGCACAACAGAACATAGTAGGCATTGACTACAAAACAGATCAGTGTGTCCATATATCATTATATCATCAAATAAATCCTACCTGTGACAGATGTAATTCTGAAGTGGCCTCATTGACGTGTATGTTTTGGTCCTGCCCACTTTTGGAAAAATATTGGAAAGAAATCCTTGATACTATCTCTGTAGTTTTAGGTATTGATTTACAACCTCACCCTATTACTGCAATTTTTGGGCTACCAATGTTAGATTCTATCCACCTGTCCCGTTCCGCCCATCGGCTGATTGCTTTTACCACATTAATCGCCACATTAAAAGATCTATTTTATTTAAATGGAAAGATTCCAAACCTCTGACTACACTCCATTGGTACTCTGAAACGATATCATGTTTAAATTTAGAAAAAATTAAGAGTGACACTGTTGAACCCTTGGTTAAATTTGATAGGACTTGGGGAAGATTTATTCAACATTTTCATACGACATAAACTGTCTCCTCTCCAACTGTTATAATAATTTTTTTTACTGGTATACGGTGGAACGGACTTGACGACAAAGAAGGACTTAAATAGTTGAAACTCTTTGCAGCACAGATTCTGTTTTTCTTTTTTTTTTCTATTTCTTCTTTAGTTTAGGGGGGTTTTGTTTTTTCGATTTCACTTTTTTTTCTTTTATCTTTTGTTTTTATACATATATGTTCTCTTTTAAACACTTAACTATATTTACATAGAGAACGGGAGGTCTATACTCAAGGTGTATTTTGACGCTGGACTCATATTTAGGTTATACCTGCCATTAATGTAACCTTGATCCCGATGTATCAATATCACTGTTATGTTTATCATTACTTTTTTGTTCTTTTGTTTTTGCTTTTGAAAAAAACTAATAAAAAGATTTTAAAAGAAAGAAAAGGTTATTTTAAAGAAAATCACAATTTTCATTGTGGGAAGCTGGGATAAGGGGGAAGTATCATTTTTAAAAAAAAACATTGCAATTTTCATTATGGGGGGTGGGATAGGGGGGAGGTTTCATTTTTTAAAATCACATCGCAATTTTCATTTTGGGGGGGGTGAGATAGGGGGGAGGTGAGCTGTGGGGGGGCAGGGGGATAGAGGGAGAGCAGGGGGTAGGGAGGGGAGAGGGGTTATGGAGGGAGGGATGGAATGACTGAGGATATGGAAAAGGAGAGGGAGGGAGAGGTGAGGGAGGGAGTGGGGGAGGGGAGGAGGAGAGGGGAAAGAAGAGGGAAGGTGAAGAAGAGGAGGAGGGAGCTTGAGGGATGAGTGGAATGGAGTAGAATAGGGGTAGGAAGAGGGATGGCGAGGCGCGGTTGGGGCAGGGTTGCCGTGACTCGCGTCACAACGGGGATCTCTAGCGTCACAACGGGAACCCCTCAGCCGTACCTGTGCAGTTGGGGGCTATGGGTCAGTGGTGGAATATTTTGTTGGGGGACGGGACCCTAATGGGTCCGCACTTGTCTATTATATTACTAAAACTCTCTGTTTGTTTGTTTGTATGCGTGCATGCGTGCGTGTGCATGATATCCCGAAACCCCGCCAAAACGGTACATGATAGCGCTACAATTTTTGGCCCACCTTACCATTGTCCTGGGATGTAAATGAATCAAGTTTTGTTTGGATTTATGTTATATTTTACAAGTTATTGACATTTTTAATTTTAGAAAAATCATTTTTCAAACCACTTTTCCACTTGCCCTGCCCGACAGCTGTGTTTGACGTCACAATGACGTCACAGTGGGTTCCTGTTCGACGTCACAATGATGTCACAATGGGATCCCGAATCTCATTTACATAAAAAATGAAGATGAAAAAAAACTCAGTTTTAATAAAATTCTTCATTAACAGCGAACATTTCATTAAAAAAAATTGTGATTTTCATTGTGGAGGGAGGTGGGATAGGGGGATTTCATTTTTTTTTAAATTGCGGTTTTCATTGTGGGGGGAGGTGGGACGGGGGGAGGTGAGGAGTGGGGGAGCAGGGTAATAGAGAGAGATGAGGGGGCAGGGAGAGGAGAGGGAGGGAACGTGGGGGAGATGAGGAGACTGGGGGTGGAGGGGAGATAGAGGGAAAGGAGGGGGGTAGGGTCGAGAGAGGGTTTATGGATGGAGGGAGGCAGTGACTGAGGGCAGGGGAAAGGAGAGGGAGGGAGAGGTGAGGGAGTGAGTGAGGGAGGGGAGGAGGAGAGGGGAAAAAAGAGGGAGGGTGAAGAGGAGGGGGAGAGCGTGCTGGGGATGAGGGGGAATGGAGGAGGATAGAGGTAGGAAGAGGATGGCGAGGCGCAGTTGGGGGAGGGTTGCTGTGACTCGCGTCACAACGGCGATCCCAGGCATCACAACGGGAACCCCTCTGCCGCGACTTCGCAGTTGGGGGCTATGGGTCAGTGCTGGAATATTGCCTTGGTGGACGGGCCCAATGGGTCCGCACCTGGTCTTGTTTTGAAATAAATGTGTCAGGTGGATAGGAGAAAGGTGGTCTACAAGGGAAGGATATGGGGACAAGGTCAAATAACCAGAGTAAAACATTCCTTGTGCGAAAGAGCATCACAAAGTGGAATTTTCTCCCACACAACGCAAAAACAAGGATCAATAGTCTGGCACCACTTCTCAATCTGAAGTCTGAAATCTAAGTGTGAAGAGGGTCACGACACGAAACGTCACGAAACGTCACCCGTTCCTTCTCTCTGGAGATGCTGCCTGTCCTGCTGAGATACTCCAGCCAGGCACGGAAATCGTTATCAAAATACGGAGGGGACCGGGGGACAGGGGGGACACAATTTCTTGGCGGCCGCTCGTGCATGCGCACACTCACACACACACGCGAGGCTTCGGAGGCTCAATCCAGCGCTAAATGCAGCTCAACTCTGCCTGTCTCGCTGGGTTAACCTACAGCCCTGCCTGGACTGATGGGACACTAGCGCTGCTTCTCCGCGCTGGCTGTAAACCTGGGCCATATTTCCCGCAAGTGCAGGCAGGGCTGTAGGTTAACCTGGTGGGACAGGCAGAGTTGAGCTGGATTTTGCGCTGCTTCTCTGCGCTGGCTGTGGGCCTGGGGGCACTGCACCCGTCTGACTCCCGACGTCTCTGGCCACCCCCGGGCGGGGGCACTCGGGTGGGGACGGGACAGCGCCAGAGAGCCGGGATCGATCCTGGCTGTGGATGAGGTGCAGGTCTGTTCCGCCCCAATTGCCTGCTGACCGACGTCCCTCTTGTCCAATCGGCGCCCTCGATCAGCAGTCCCACCCCCACTGTCTCGCGGAAAGCGGAGATTTCACCGGGTTTTAAAATCCGGATTACAAAAAATGGGGGGGGGGGGGGGAGAACTGTCCCCCCACCTCTCAAAACAGGGGGAGGGGGGCGTGTCCCACCTGTCCCCCCCCCAGGATTTCCGTCCCTGACTCCAGCATTTTGTGTCCATTTTTGGTTTAAACCAACATCTACAGTTCCTTCATACACCACTCCTTAAGTCGAGTTTCCCCTAAATAGGAGAGGAATCTATGTAGAGGAAGTAATAGCATTCCAATAAATGGAAAATGTTGCACTGTTTGTGTGGAAATTGTTAAAGTCCATTGAAATCATAAACAAAAGCCATCATGTGGGTCATGAAAGGGATGCCGTCACAAACGGTTCAACAACGTGAGTGGTGCGGGCCAATTACTTTCCCTCTGAGGGATTCTGTCACAAGAACTCCCTAACAAGTCATCATCTCAAAGAAAAATGACTCAATGATACATCATGAACATGATTCATGAACTAACCTCATGGTTCATCAACTGGTAAACTTGAAATACATTTACATGGTGGTATAGAGGTTCCCTAACATTTCCACGTTCAAAGTTCAAGATTCAAGAGAGTTTATTGTCATGTGTCCCAGTTAGGACAATTCTTGCTTTGCTTCAGTACAACAGAATATAGTAGGCATAAATACAGAACAGTGTGTCCATATACCATTGAATATATATATACACACATAAATAACTAAACAGATAAAGTGCAATGGGCTCTTAATGTTCAGAGTTTTGTATGAGTTGAGTTTAGTGGCCTGATGGCTGCAGGGAAGCAGCTGTTCCTGAACCTGGATGCTGTAGATTTCAGGCTCCTGTACCTTCTACCTGAGGGCAGCGGGGAGATGAGTGAGTGGCCAGGATGGTGTGGGTCCTTATAACCATATAATATAACCATATAACAATTACAGCACGGAAACAGGCCATCTCGGCCCTTCTAGTCCGTGCCGAACACTTATTCTCACCTAGTCCCATCGACCTGCACTCAGACCATAAGCCTCCATTCCTTTCCTGTCCATATACCTATCCAATTTATTTTTAAATGATAAAATAGTAAGATTAAACGAGAACTTACCAGTTTGAAGTTTGATCTTTATTTTATGAGGAGTTACGACGAGGGATTACGTGAAGACCCCGCCAGCACGCATGCGCGACATTCTTCAAAGCAGCGGTGTGGAATCACAGAAACAGCACAATAATTGATATAAACATAGTAAAGATAAGGAGAACTAAGATACCAGTTGACCTTTATAATTGAGGGTAGGAGCGGAGGGCACGTAATCCCTCATCGTAACTCCTCATAAAATAAAGATCAAACTTCAAACTGGTAAGTTCTCATTTAATCTTACTATTTTACTTTGGAGTCACGTGAGTGACTACGTGAAGATATTAAAGCTCTGTGATTTCAAACCGTGTAACTGTCCATGCTTCACTCACTGCCGAAGTCATCCAAGGGAGGAAGTATGTTATCGTAATCAAACATGAATCTGTTTATAAAAACAATAATGATATTTATTTGAAACAATAACAAAGAAAATAACGCTCCCCCGGACTTAAATTATATATTTGCAGAGTCTAAAATTCTCTCTGCAAATGAAACAGGTTTTACTATTGGCTTATTGTAGAATGTTTGGAAAGTTCTTTCCATGGACCACCTGGATGTTGCCAGGATGTGGTCCAATGGCACGTCCATTCTGTTAGCCATTCTGTTAGCCACCGATGTAGATGCTGCCCTGGTAGAGTGAGATGTGTAAATATCCACCCCAGCAGCTCCCAATACCTGTTTGAGCCATCTAGAGATGGTTTGACACGATGTGGCGTTTTGTAGCAGACCCATAGTGCCTTTTCTCTCCCTCGGGGATCTTTGGTTGTGTTGATATATTGTAGTAGGTGTGTCATGACACATAAACGGGGGTCAGGTGGGTACGCCCGGAATTCCATAATGAGTTCTGAAGTTCCTGGTCTGCTCTGTTTTTCCATAGTGAGGAATCTGGCTGGTGGCCATCCCCTTAGGTATGTCAGGACAACAGTGACATCCCAGATCTTGGTGTACCTAGGTCAAGGGGGGGTTTGTATTAAAGATCCCTCTCATTAATTTGACCACCAGCGGATGAGACCCTATGGCCTGTTGTCCTGGTGCCTGCCCCAGATAGGCTGACAGTGCACTTCTAGCACAATTGATAGTGTTATAGCTCAGACCTTCATCGTGGTGAAAGCTGGACAGTAACTCCAGTACATTAGTTATGGTTGTTGATCTGTATGTTGTCCCTGTTCTTGAGCAGTATGTTTCCCATTTTCTGATACTGGAGAGATATTGTTTCTTGGTGGAAAGTTGGTGAGATGCTGTCATCATGTCCATGGTCCTATTTGACAATCCCAGGTCCAGTTAAGGTCTTTTTGGAGCCTGCAACCCAACAGGTTTATTCTGTCATGGCATGGGTGACTTTCGCCTGAGATAGGGTGAATGAGTAGATCTGGTCCGCTGGGAATGGTCATGGGTGGTTCAATGACCCTGTCAAGGACCACTGGGAACCATGGCTGTGTAGGCCAGTCGGGTACTACCAAAATACCTGAAGCAGAGTCCATCTGTATTTTGCGTAGTACCCGACTGATGAGGCAGAAGGGGGGAAAGGCATAGAAAAGGTAGTTCCCCCAGTTCAGAGAGAATGCATCCATCGCCGCTGCCTCAGGGTCTGGTTCCCAAGCGACATATGTTGGTACCTGGTGATTCAGTCGGGATGCAAAGAGATCGATATCTGGTGTTCCATATTGCTTTGTAATTTCAGCAAATGCTTTGGGGTTTAACATCCATTCGGTGTTATCATTGAATTTGCGTGATCTGGTGTCTGCCACTGTATTTAGCTTACCTGGTAGGTAAGTTGCTGATAGCCAAATATGTTTGTCGACACACCATTGCCAGATTGTGTTGACCAGATTATCACATGATATCGATTTTATCCCGCGCATATGGTTAATCTAGGCCACCACTGTGGTATTGTCAATTTGTAAACGGACATGCAAATGGTGCATAGTTGAACAATAAGCTTTTAACCCATAGAACACACCCAACATTTCCAAATAGTTTATACCCAGTGTCTGTAGTAGTGATGATTCTAGATTATTCCATCTATCACCTGTACTGGATATAGTATTAGTTGCTCCCCAGCCTTGAGCACTAGCATCTGTTTGTATTGTTAATGTTGGATTATTGATAATGATGGGACTGGAACTATGCCAAATGTTTTCTTTCCACCATTGTAACTCTGATATTGCTTTGTTTGGTAATTTCATGGTTCGGTCAAAGTGAGCTGCATGTTGTTTTAACACTTGCACCTTTGCTCTTTGTAAATTTTGATAATGCAAAGGTCCAAACTGGGTAGCTGGAAATGCTGCTACAAATTTCCCAATAACTCTTGCCACTTGTCGAATGGTTGGTTGATTGCTAACCATTAATTTGTACAGACTTGTGCCAATTCTGCTGCTTTTTCTTTTGGCAACGTTACAGACATGTGGACTGAGTTAATTGTGAATCCCAGATAGTCCATAGTTGTGGATGGCGTCAATTTAGATTTATCTGGATGTATGACAAACCCCAAGGTTTCAAATAAATGTTTAGTAGCTAATACTGCTGAATTAGCTAATTCCATGGCTTTGCCTATTATCAAAATATCATCAAGATATGCCATGACAATATGTTCTTGTTTTCTTAGTATTGCCAGGGCCGGTTTTAATATCTTGGTAAACAGTCTTGGGGCTGATGTTAAATCATTAGGCAACGATTTGTACTGCCATAGTTGCCCCATCCAGTTAAATTTTAGGTATCTACGATGATCCTTATGAATGGGTACTGAATAGTATGCATCTTTTAAGTCGATGCTTGCCATAAAGTATCCTTTGGAAATCAATTGTTTGGCAGTTACAAATGTTTCCATTTTAAAGTGTATATACCTAACAAAAGTATTCAACGTGGTTAAGTCAATGATGATGCGATATCCACCATCTTTTTTGGTTTTAGTAAATATATTTGATACGAATTCCAAAGGTTCATGTTTAGATTTCTCTATGATTCCCTTTGTATGTAACCTCACCAGTTCTGCTTGTCCCTCGCATTTTTCTTTTAGTGAGAGGGTAAATCCCCTTTGGGGTGCATGCTGAATTGGTGGCATACTTTCTTGAATAAATTCAATTTTATATCCTTGAATACTTTTTAGTATATAATAGTAAGATTAAACGAAAACTTACCAGTTTGAAGTTTGATCTGTATTTTATGAGGAGTTACGATGAGGGATTACGTGAAGAACCCGCTCAGTGCGCAGGCGCGGCATACTTCCAAGCAGCGGTGTGGAATCACAGATAGACACAGTTATTTGAAGTAAACATAGTAAAGATAAGGAGACATCAATTTATTAGTTTGATCCATATAATGAGGGTGGGAGCGGAGGGCACGTAATCCCTCATCGTAACTCCTCATAAAATACAGATCAAACTTCAAACTGGTAAGTTCTCGTTTAATCTTACTATTTTACTTCGGAGTCACGTGAGTGACTACGTGAAGACTTCAAAGCTCTGTGATTTCAAACCGTGTAACAGTTCATACTTCACTCGCTGCCGAAGTCATTCGAGGGAGGAAGTATGTTATCGTAATCAACCATGAATCTGTTTGTAAAAACAATAATGGTGTTATTAACAACAACAAGACCAATTGCTCCCCCGGGCTTAAATTATATATTTTTTGCAGATTCTTTTTCTGCAAACGATACAGGTTCTGTCAGTGGTTTGTTATAAAAGTTTGGAACGTATACTCCCTAGACCACCCTGCAGTAGCCAGGATGTGATCCATAGGCTCGTCCATCCTCTTAGTTACTGACGTGGAAGCTGTCCTGGTGGAATAAGATTTTATACACGTTAGTATTTACTCCAGCAACTCCCAGTACCTGCTTGAGCCACTAGAGATAGTTTAGCTCGTCACCCGACCATGAGGTTTCCTGTGGCTGACCCATAAGGCTTTTTCCTCTCCCTCGGTATTCCTTATTGTGTCGATCTCTAAGTGGGTCATGACACATAAAACGTGGTTCAGGTGGGTATGCCCGGAATTTCATGACTGGACCTGATGTTTCTGGTCTGTTCTGTTTGGCCAACCCTTGAATGGGCATGTGACACTATCTGGTGTTATAACCATGTTGTCCCATCGCAGTAGATGGGAGAGCTGGCTCTTTGTGTTGATGTAAGGCCACCAGCATGTCCATCTTCAGGGTAGGCTGTTCCAGGGTGAGTGACCTGGCTGGTGATCATCCCCTAAGGTATGTCAGGATTTCACTGACATCCCAATTTGGGTGTACCTATTTCTGGGGAATGGATTGGTATACCTCTCCTGTATCTGATCACCAGTGAGCGGTACCCAAGTTGAGTAGGCTAACAGAACATGTCCTTCATTGTGGTGAAGACCTGCCAGGAGCTCCAGTACAGTTTTTTGTTATAGTTGAATGTGTAATTCCTGTTTTGGAAAACAGTGTACCATTTCTTGATGCTCCTCAGGTATGTTCCCTAGGATATGCGACGGAATACTGTCATCAGGTTGATAGTGCTGCTGATCCAAGCACAGCAATGGTCTTCCCAATTCTGCAATTCTTTTAATGACCATGTCGAGGATCACTGGGAACCATGCTTGTGGACTTGGTCCACTGTAATTTGCGTAGTACCCGACTGATGAAGCCATAGTACCTATTGAAGAGGTAGAAGGAAAGGAAAAACATAGAGATTAGGTTCCCCCCACCCCTCAATACGCGGGAATGTCTCCATTGCCGCTGCCTTGAGATTGGTTTCATGTGACGTAAGTTAGTACGTGGTGATTTAATTGGATATAAGGAATCGATATCTGGTGTCCATATTGCTTAGTGATTTCAGCAAATATTTTTGGTTTAAATGTATGTTTACAGTATTTAGCTCACCTGATAGGTGAGTTACTGATGGTCAAACATGTTTGACGACATACGGTTTCCAATTGTTAATAAATTGTCACCTAATATCGATGTTCTCCGCCCAAGTGGTTTGGTATATGCCACCACTGATGTTGTTATCTTATAAACGAACATGCAAATTTGGTGGATTACTGAGCAAATGCTTCACTAGAATTAAGTAAGTTAATATATAACATGTTTAAGTCAATTCATATTGGCATTAAGTATTACAAGCTCAGTAACACATCAGGACACATAAGATGTCACTCAAAACAGGTGGAAGTGTACAACCATAATCCTTCCTGCCGATAAATTCCATGATAACACTACAGATTAATTCATTTGCCCCCATATTACAGGTATGGAGATAGTTTTGAACACTAGTATCTCAGCTCATAGGAAAGGTACAAAGTTCAGTAGCTGGTAATGCTGCTATATCCCAATTACTTTGCCACGTAGTTGATTGGTGGTTAATGCACCATGACTGATAGTCTTAATGAATACCAGATAACAACGTTGTGGATGGTCAACGTAAATATCTGGATATATATTTTGTGCACCGTTCCCAGAGGCACTGCAATACTGGGTCGATGCGTGGAGTGGACGGAGCAAGCCCCTATTCCATCTCCCTGTTCCAAAATTCAATATATGGTCCCTAGATAAGGGCCGTATCAGATTATTAAACTGATAAGAACAGATACTACACTTGATCTTAGCCAAAAGGCCGAGAAGCGATGCAGCTAAAGCTGTATCCAAGGATAGTTTGTCGTTAATATATAGACATGCCATGACGGAATGTTTCTAAGTGTCAGGGCTAGTTGATTCTGGATAACTTTGACTTAAATGCCGCAACGCTCATCATGGTTACTCCATCCAGGTAATTGCGGTATATCCGAAACTTATATGAGAAGGTACTGAATAGTGTGCATCTTCAAGGTCGATGTCTACCATAAAGTATCCTTGGATCCATGGTAGTAGTTACAAATCCCATGAATGGGTATACCTGGTGAAATACTCAAGTGGTTTATCAACGATGGTGCGACATTCACCATCGTGGGAGGGTAGACCACTTGGGGTGCGTGCTGAATTGGTGGCAAGATATTAATTCTATTCCCCTTGTATTTATTTTTTGGTATATAACTACCAAGAGTGATAGCTTCCTAACCAGGCGTGATTCATCCACCCCTTGTTAGTACAACCCTTAACCTTTATGTGATGGTAGGAACCATACTTATCTGTCTTCATTGTTGTTTTCTTCAGTTTCTGGTTCCTTGTTCTTGTAGGGACGATGTTTGTTGGGGGGTGGCGCATTTTACCCTGGGGCCTGCTCTGGGCCGTGGCCTAAAATGCTACGGGTTTGGCATGCAGGCCCCGAGCTTTCACCAGTACCATGAGGAAGACGCCCCTGGTGGACACGTAGAGGTACTGCTGTCAGGTTTAGTGTGGTGCTCATTCCAGACTCTGCCCTCTTGTGCCGAATAGTTTGAACACTTTGCCCAGTTTTTTAGGACTGGTTTGGTAAGTGCCAGGTAGCAGGATCTGTGCTTGTGAGGTCGGCGTTCTCATAGTCCTGTTAATTTCATAGATTGAGGGCAGGTTTGTGAGTTCATTTCAGAAGTTATGAGGTATACCGTTGAACAGTAGGGTCAGGTGTTTTGCCATACTACCCTGCCCTTCTGGAATGAGCAGGTGGACATGATAGCCGACGTCAGGGTACCAAATGCATTTTTAAAATATTTAGGTTAAATGCGCTGCTCAATGTATCCCCCAATAATGGCGGGCACTTTGAGTAAATGCAATTTAGGGGAGGCGTGATAAAACCAACGCCTCATGGCTACCTGTCTTAGAGAGGTTTTTTGGAAAAGACAGGTAGTAAGCTGGCCATCAGTTGAGGCTTAAAAGCCATCTCGCTAGTGGTGGAGCCACATAGCGGCCACACCCAGCAGCTCTTCCTGATCCTGTACCTCAAGCATACTCCCGATATTGTTCAGCCAGTGACCCCTCTTCATGACCAGCCCAGCCACTGGTCACCCCAAAGCTAACCACACTAAGGAGGAAGCGATGGGCAGTGCCTAGGCACTGTGGAGGGTATGCCTGAACCCTCCAGTGAGACTGCCCCTCACGTAGCGTGTCTCGCAGGAGCTCCTGCTCCAGGAGCCGCTCCAGCGGCTCAGGCGGCTGTCTCTCTCCCATGCGGGTGGAGAGACGTCCCCTCCGACAAGTCGGAAGCCACCGGCCGGATGCCTCTTCGGATGGCTGAACATCCAGCCCGCAGCTCAGGCACTAGCGGGACTGGCTTCGACGCGGTGTGGGGATAGCGGGGTGCCCGGTAAATGTTCCTACCGCCTTCTTCTGGAGCTTTTGTGCCTTGTAGTAGCGAGAGCGCCCCTCTAGCAGCGCGTCTCGCAGGCACCTGCTCCGAGAGCCGCTCCAGCGGCTCAGGCGGCTCTCTCTCCCCCCGTGCGGGTGGAGAGACGTCCCGCCCCAAATCGGGAACACCTGCCGGATGCCTCTTCGGGTGGCTATACATCCAGCCCGCTATCGGGCTGGGCTCGGCACGGTGTCGGGGAATTACGGAACACCGGGTAAACGCTCCTACCGCCTGTTGCTGCCCCCCTTCCCCCCGACGGGAAACGTTCCTCCTCGAACGGGGGACAGTTTTGTTCCAGAGCCTTTTTCTCTGCCTGTAAAACACAAGCAGAAAAAGGGGCTCCCCTGTAAAAGAAACCCGACCTCAGGATACTCACCTGACGGTCCGTTTCTCTGTTGCGGGAGTGCCTAACTCCCGCTGCCGCTGTTGCACTGCTGGCGTAATGCCGCGCCTGCGCACTGAGCGGGTTCTTCACGTAGTCACTCACGTGACTCCGAAGTAAAATTGTCAAGTGTGATAGTCCTCCATGCTTCCAAAAACAGGTGTAGCCTCCCCCCTGTTAGCAAAGGCCCCCCACCTTTTATGTACTGGTAGGAACCAGACCCACCTACCTCCATTGTTATTGGTAGAATGTTCACTTCTTGGGCTTCTGGTTCCTTGTCTGTCGGGGTGGTGCTGTGTGGGGGTGGCGCATCTTCCTCTGGGCCCTGTCCTAAAAAAGACCTCCGGGGATAATATGCGGGCCCCGAGCTTTCACCAGGACCATGAAGTAGACGCCTACTGGAGGATGCGTAGGGGTGCTGCCATCTGGGTTGCGTGGTTTTGCTTGTTCCGGGGCCTGCCCTCATGAGTCCAAATGCCTTGGACTCTTCATCCAGATCTTTCACTTGCTTTGGTAGGCCTTTGCCAAATAACAGGATCTGTGGCTGTGAGGTCGGCGTTTTACACAGTCCTGCAAATTGTGGGTTGAGGGCAGGTCTTATGGCCTCCTTCCGGAAGTTGTTGATCTCATACTGGGTGTTGCACAGCAGAGCCAGGGTGTCCTGTTGATTGTTTGTCATGTCAACCCGCCGACGTCAGGAGCTTCAGTATTTTTTGTAATTTGAGTTCTTGGGTTCGGATACCCTGCCCAATGTACCCCCAGATTTGACTGTTAACAGCTGGTGCATTGAGCGATATGCAATTTTCAGGAGGCGTGTATAGATCCATCGCCTCATTGACTATCTGTTCTGGGGTGGTTTAAAGGACAGGTAGTCAATACTGGCCGCCAGTTTGGGCTGTAACGGCCGTCCCGCTCGCGGTGTTGCTTCGTAGCGGTTCACCACTTCCTTTTTTTTTTTTGTGTTTTTTTTTTTGTTTATTTTATTAGAAGTTAATACAGTACAAAACAATACAGTGGCACCTAATTTTAGGTGCCAACTATGTCATACCGTAATCCATTCTATGTACAACCTCTAGTTTTATGTTATGAGAAGGAAGTAAACAAGACAAGAAAAAGAAAACAATAGAAAGGGGAAAAAGTGGAAAAATAGATGGTAGAGAGTAGAAAAACGTGAAGTGTGTATATAAAAAATAAAAAAAGAAAAGAAAAAAGAAAAAGTGGAAAGTAGAAATAGAAGAGAAGGCCCCTTAAAAGAGAGAATTTTTCAAATCTATATTCGGAGATGTAAATCTATCCACGTCATGAACTGAAATCAGCAATCCTTATGGTACCGCTGCATCACATGATTCCAAAAAGTCGATGAAAGGAGACCAACTCCTTAAGAATTGGTCATATTTATCTATTAGTCGGAGTCTCATTTCTTCAAGGCGTGCTATGTCCATCATATTCCTAATCCACATTTTAACAGTTGGTATGGTTGTATTTTTCCAAAATTTAAGTATCAATTTCTTTCCAATTATTAACCCATAATTAATAAAAACATTTTGGTCTTTATTTAAATTGGTATCTTCTCCTATTATTCCAAATATAATCCATCCCATTTTGGGTTCTATTCTTAACTTGAAGAGCTTTGTAAATATATCAAATATATCACTCCAAAATTTATTCAACTTTGTACATCCTACAAATGAATGTGTTATATTAGCGTTTTGAAACAAACATTTATCGCATCTGGGAGAGACGTTTGGATAAAATTTATTCAACCTCGTTTTTGAATAATATAGTCTATGTAATAATTTGAATTGAATTAAATTATGTCTTGCATTAATAGAACAGTTATGTGTATTCATCAAATACTTTTCCCATCTATCCTTCGAGATCTTTATCATTAGCTCATGTTCCCAATCTTCCCTTAGTGCTTCTGTTGAGGGTGATTCGCTATATAATATATTATTATAAAAGTATGATATTAATTGTTGTGAATCAGCCTTAATATTCATTGCTTCTTCTAAAGGGTCTAAAAATATAGTTTGAAATCTATGTGTATATTTCTTCATAAATATACCTGTATATATTTAAAATATTGATTATCCTTCAATTTAAATTTAAATTTTAATTGTTGAAATGATAACAGTTTGCCCAATTCATACATATCCCCTACTTTCCTAATCCCCAGTCTATCCCATTGTTGATATGTGTTGTCGATGAGAGAAGGTTTGAATGCGGGGTTGTTCAATAGTGGGGTTAGTACTGATAAATTATTTAATTTCAAGGATACTTTTATTTGTTTCCAAATTCTTATTATATTGTGAATAATTGGGTTCTTCTTATATATTATACTATTCAATTTTATCGGTGAGAGCAGGATCGTTCCTATATCGTGCGGATAGCACTCCTCTTTCTCCATTCTTATCCACTCCAACTGCTGAGTGGAACTATCCAGCCAGTACATTATGTTCTTAATATGCACTGCCCAGTAGTAATACATAAAGTTAGGTAATGATAAACCCCCAACTTCTTTAGATTTGCACAAATGCTTTCGTTGAATTCTATGTGTTCTGTAATCCCATATAAAATTAGTGATAGTGGAATCTAGTTTTTTGAAAAAATATTTTGGAATATATATTGGGATCGCTTGAAACAAATATATTAATTGTGGTAAGAAATTCATTTTTATAGCGTTAATTCTACCTATCAATGAGAGCGGAAGCGTTTTCCAAAATTTAATCATATCATTCAGTTTATTTAATAGTGGTATAAAATTGGCACTAAATAATGATTTGTGTCTTCTCGTAATTTGAATACCCAGATACTTGAATTTTTCTGTTGCAATTTTGAAGGGGAATTTTAGTAAGTGTCTCGAATCCTGTGGTTTTAAAGACATAATTTCGCTTTTATTCCAATTTATTCTATATCCTGAAAAAGAGCCGAATTCCTCAAAGTGTTAATAAGGTGGGTATACTCGTTTGTGTATTAGTAATATATAAAAGGATATCATCAGCATATAGTGACATTTTATTCTTTGAGTCCTTAGTGTTAAATCCGTGAATATTCGGGTGATTTCTAATCTTTTCGGCCAACGGTTCTATCATAAGGGCAAATAGCAATGGTGATAAGGCACACCCTTGCCTATTACCCCTTGATAAGTAACATTTTGGAGATAGCGTATTGTTAGTTAGTATTCTTGCCGTAGGTCTATCGTAAAGTAGTTTAACCCATCTAATAAAATTCTCTCCCATATTGAATTTTTGGAGTATCTTGTATAAATACTGCCATTCTACTTGATCAAATGCCTTCTCTGCATCCAGCGTGACAACTGAAATATCTTCATCGTCCTCATTATGAGAGTACATTATATTGAAAAGCCTTCTCAAATTATTAAATGATTGTCTTTTGGCTATAAATCCCGTTTGATCCATATTTATTAAATTGTTAATATAATTATTTAGCCTTCTAGCTAGAATCTTTGCTAAAATTTTCTGATCCGTATTTAGTAGTGAAATAGCTCTATAAGAACCCGGTTCATCTAAATCTTTATCTTTTTTTGGTATAAGTGTTATTGTTGCTTCTGCTAGGGTTTCTGGTAGTTTATTTTCAGTATAAGCCTGCGTGTATAAATTGAATAATCTTGGTACAATTGACTCCTGAAATCTTTTATAAAATTCATTACTAAAACCATCTGGTCCTGGGGTCTTCCCATTTTTCAGTGAGTTTATTATTTGTTTTATTTCTTCATTAGTAATTCATGCTCCTAATTGCTCTTGTTCTAAACTATCCAATTTTGGGAGCTTGCAATTATCTAAAACATTTGTAATTTTACTTACATCTGTATTTATTTTAGATGTATATAAATTGTGATAAAATTGGGCAAACCTCTTATTAATATCCTTAGGCAGTGTTAAAAACTCACCCTTATCCGATTTAATTTTAATAATCGTTTTTTCCTTTTCTCGTTGCTTCAGTTGCCTCGCAATTAGTTTATGTGGCTTATCCACAAATTCGAAGTGTGCTTGTTTTGTAATTTGGAATAATTCACCACTTCCAGCAGCTTTTCCTGATCCTGTACCCCCAGCACACTGCCGTG
The DNA here is from genome assembly GCF_010909765.2 of Amblyraja radiata. NCBI lineage: Eukaryota > Metazoa > Chordata > Chondrichthyes > Rajiformes > Rajidae > Amblyraja > Amblyraja radiata. The sequence continues at coordinate 44,214,283 of NC_045975.1, forward strand.
TTCTTCAGCCAGTGAACCCTGTTCTTGACCAGCCCAGTCCTGGTCGCCAACTCTCCCCTCCGCTGAGGGTGATGCGATGGCCAGTGCTTGGTAATGCACTGGAGCGGGAGTGCCTGTGCTCCCTTGGCGAGCTTGCCCCATCTCCCGGAGCAAGTCCCGCTGGAGCATTTGCTCCATGAGCCTTTCCATGCGGCCCAAACGGTCACCTCTGCCGCTCTCGGGCGTTGAGTCTTCCGCACCGGACTCGTCCGAGTAAACCGGTCGGTCCGACTTCCGTTTAGCCTTGCCTCCAGCCCGCTGCGGTTGTTCGAGCTGTGGTGCTAGCGGCGCTGGGCTTGGCTGTACAGAAATGTTGTCGGTGACTGAGGACCTCAGCGTGTGCGGTCCAGGTGCCGCCGGTCCACCCCACTGCTGGGACCCTCCTGGTCCATCGCAGTCGGACGGGGTACGACCTTCTTTGGTTGTCTTCCCTTGTTCATTGCGCTGTAACGAGAAGCAGAACAAGGATTTCCAAAATACGACCTCAGAGTGGTTTACTTACCTGGAGGTCCCGTTTTTAAACTTGCTGCGGGAGAGCTCGTTCTCCCGCCCGTCGCTGTGTACTGCGTGAGATGCTATGTTGCGCATGCGTGCTGGCGGGGTCTTCACGTAGTCACTCACGTGACTCCGAAGTAAAATCAAACCTGCCTCCACCACTTCCACTAGAAGCTCATTCCACACAGCCAAGAGCGGAACCCGCTATCAAAACATGGAGGGGATGGGGGACACAATTTTTTGGCGGCCACGCGTGCATGCGCACACTCACACATGCATGCGCGAGGCTTCGGAGGCTCAATCCAGCGCTAAAAGCGGAGATTTTAAAATCGGGATCACAAAAACATGGCGGGGATGTCCCCCATCTCTCAAAACATGGGGGGGGGGGGGGGGGACGTGTCCCCTCTGGCCCCCCCGGGTTTTCCGCCCAAGGACACAGCTACCACTCTCTGAGTAAAGAAGTTCCCCCTCATGTTACCCCTAAACTTCTGTCCGTTAATTATCAAATCATGTCCTCTTGTTTGAATCTTCCCTACACTCAATGGAAAAAGCTTATCCACGTCAACTCTGTCTGTCCCTCTAATAATTTTAAAGACCTCTATCAAGTCCCCCCTTAACCTTCTGCGCTCCAAAGAATAAAGATCTAACTTGTTCAACCTATCTCTGTAACTTAGTTGCTGAAACCCAGGTACCATTCTAGTAAATCTCCTCTGTACTCTCTCTATTTTGTTGACATCCTTCCTATAATTTGGCGACCAAAATTGTACACCATACTCCAGAATTGGCCTCACCAATGCTTTGTACAATTTTAACATTACATCCCAACTTCTATACTCAATGCTCTGATTTATAAAGGTCAGCACACCAAAAGCTTTCTTTACCACCCTATCTACATGAGATTCCACCTTCAGGGAACTATGCACAGTTATTCCTAGATCCCTCTATTCAACTGCATTCCTCAATTCGCTACCATTTGGAGGAATGACATCAATGAAAAAATTGCTTTAACAACTAATGAATCATTTATATTATCTGCACCATGCTGTGGCAGGTACATTACATGCATTCCCACCACTGTACATTGACTGGCTGAGGAGTGGTAGACCCCATGGCCAGTTATATATCTCCACTGCTGGCACTGGGGTGCATTGCTCACACATCTTTGATCGGATGGTGCCCAAGCCGGTGACCAAGCGTGCTGGTCCCAGAAATGGATCTGCAATCGCGCATTACAATCGCTCCACTCTTTTTACCTGTCCACGGTGGATGGCTCGAATGTAATCATGTATAATCTTTCCACTGAAATGGATACCACACAACAGAAGCTTTTTACGGAACCTCGGTACACGTGACTAAACTAAACCAACTTCATGGCAGTAACTTGTTGTGACAATGATCTCTTATGGGAAATGATCCAGTGGGGAGGACAGCACCAAGTCAGCCTGCGCAAGAACACACTAACCCATCATTACAGCCGAGGCTGGGAGTGCATGGCCCACACACCACATATCTTCAGGGCAGTAACTCGGTCTAACAATGATCTAATATTGGGAATGATCCAGTGATCCAGGCCGACAGCTGGCCCAAGATCACACTCGTCCATAATTAGTGCAGAATGCAAAGTGAACAATGTTAGGGCTTTAATGCCAGCTCACGGAGAGGTCAAGCAGCAAAAACAGATGGTGCAATGAATTCTCAGCCCAGGTGGGGCAGGAGGCATCACTGTGTCGCTTGTTGCAGGCAACACTCTGTGGTCATCGGTAAACAAGGTTAGATAAGTGAGCAAATGCTTTCCACCATATTCACGTTACGGAAGAGACAAAACAAATCATGGTCTGGACTTGGAACGATGACAAAATTACAATTTTGTTACAATTAACTCTCCTCTCAGAATTGTCCACTGGCATGTTGTTGCTTCAGTGCAGCAGCGTGCAAAGTGTTCAGACTGAGTACATTGAAAGCAGACTAAAATGGTTCCTGTATACAAAGCAGGCACCATCAACAGTTTAGCTCTAAGTTGTCCCTGCATTGTATCTAATGAAATGAGAGGTGAGGAAGAAGTAGAACAAATGAACTGCAGATGCTGATTTACAAAAAATGTCACAAGGTGCTGGAGTACCTCAGCTGGTCAGGCAGCATCCCTGCAGAACATGGATAGGTGTTGTTTCGGTTCTCCAGACTGTTAATCAGAGGTGAATGTTGTAAATATTTTGCAGTATCAAGAGCCATCGCCCCATGGTGGTTAGGTTATTGGAAGAGCAGCTGGAATTCTGAATCAGACTCAGGAGTCTGAATGCCACTCTTGTGGTTGGGGAAATTAACATCGAGTCATTAAATAAATGTGGAATATAAAACAAATCTTTTACAAACTAACTTGATTCATTCGTGCCCTCCAGGCAAGGAAACCTGTTCTTATCCAGCCTGGTGTATGTGTGGCTCCAGACACAACAAAGTCATTGTCTGTCTCTTCAGCTGAGGGGCACTTGGGGATGGGAGTATCTGCTGGCATTTGGAGCCACGTCAGTCACCCATGAATGAGTGAAGGCAAACGCAGACTAGAAACTGAGCCGTGGCTGTGCGGTATTACAGCCACAACTATCAATAAACTCTGCATCTACTGTATCTGCATAGGAAAGGAAGAAGTTACTGAATCACCAGAATTTCTTTGAGAAAATGGAGGAGCCGGTGGATTGTGAAGAGCCCATCAGAATAAGATTGAAAACTGAGGTGATTAGAGATACTTATACAATACAATTTATTACAATACAATTTATTTGTCACTTGAACCTCATAGAGGCTCAAATGAAATGTTGTTTCTGCAGTCATACACACAAGAAAAAAAGACCCAAGACACAACACAATTTACACAGACATCCATCACAGCGCATCTCCTCCTCGCTGTGATGGAAGGCAAAAAAACTTATCTCTCCCCTGCACTTCCCATTCCCCTCCTGATGTCAGAGTCAAAGTCAAAGCCCCCGGCGGGTGATGGCAATTGTCCCGCGGCCATTAACGCCGCGCTGGGCGATGCAAGGCCGCGCTCCGGGTCTTGTTGTTGGAGCCCCCGGTGGGCGCTAGCAAAGTCCCGCAGCCATTCCAAGCCGCGCCGGGCGGCAATGTCAGGCCCCGCTCCAGGTACTCCTCGACCCTGCGACTCGGGCGGGAGAAGTTGCTGTTGCGGAAGACCCGACAAGGGTTCTCCGTGCAGGGGAAAGATTTTAAAAGTTTCCCCCCCACCCCCGCCCCCCCCCCCCACACACACACACACACACACATACCCCATCAAAAAAAAATAAAAACTACATTAAAACGGGACAAAAAATAACAAAAAGACAGACGGACTGCAGAGGCCGCTGCGACGTGAGTCGCGCCGCCCACCGGGACTTCATTGGAAGGTGTAAACAGGCAGGCTGCATGGTTGGAAACAGCTGATGCACATGCATGGAATCGTGTCAGATTGAACACAGGAAGGGTGGATGTGCCTTCAGACTTGTGGCCCCAACTTCTATTGCATCTGGATTCAAAATTATTCAGGGATTGGACGAGCTAGAGGCAGGAAACATGTTCCTGATGTTGAAGGAGTCAAAGAACAAGGGGCCACAGTTTAAGAATAAGGGGTAGGCCATTTAGAACGGAGACGAGGAAAAACTTTTTCACCCAGAGAGTTGTGAAGTTGTGGAATTCTCTGCCTCAGAAGGCGGTGGAGGCCGATTCACTAGATGCATTCAAAAGTGAGTTAGATAGAGCTCTTACGACTAGCGGAATCGAGGGATTATGGGAGAAGGCAGGAACGGGGTACTGATTGTGGATGATCAGCCATGATCACAATGAATGGCGGTGCTGGCTCGAAGGGCCGAATGGCCTACTCCTGCACCTATTTATTAAAAAAAACTTCAAAACCATTCAACGCAATCGACATTTCATTTGACACTGAACAAAAAAAACCCACAGTGAGATTGCAATGAAGCAATTCGTAAACCAACAGATGTTAGACAAAATATATTACAAATATAAAATATGTAAAATATATAAAATAGCAGAGCAACCAGCAACCAAACTCAACAACCAAACGTCTTTAGCCTCCTTTTGCTCTGGTATTTTATTTCATTCTTCACATGTTTAAATTATGTTTTATTCTTAATTGTTTACTGTATGTCGTATTGTTACTTGCGAGCAAAGCACCAAGGCAAATTCTTTGTATGTGTACATACTTGGCTAATAAAATTGATTCAATTCAAGTGAGAGAGCAAGGGCAGATTTAGCACAGAGCGGTGTAGAGAGCAGCACATACTATATCGACACATTCACTCCCAAATTATCAACGTTAAAGACAAAGTTCATAGATCCTGGTTGGCACGGTGGCGTAACGGTAGAGCTACGGCCTTACAACGCCAGAGACCCCGGTTCGATTCTGACTAGGGCTGCTTGTCCTGCATGGAGTTTGTACGTTCTCCCCATGACCTACGTGGGTTATTTCAGAGATCTTTGGTTTCATCCCACACTCCAAAGATGTAAATGTTTGTAGGTTAATAATAATAATAATAATAATAATAATAATAATAATAATAATAATAATAATAATAATAATAATAATAATAATAATAATAATAATAATATCTTTTATTGTCATTGCACATAAGCGCAACGAGATTTGGTATGCAGCTTCCAACCGATGTCATAACATAAATAACTAATAAAATTTAGATTTAGATATCCCGAGAACATGGATTGTAAAAAGAACAGTAAAACAGTCAAACCAGTTCAACAGACTAAAGTGCAGATGTGTCTGTGATACGTGACCATCCGAGGGAGACAGTCCAGGGGGGGTGGGGGGCACTCAGCAGGGCCGGTTCAGAGCCGCTATATCTCTGGGAATGAAGCTGTTCCTGAGTCTGGAGGTTCGGCCGTAGAAGGCCTTGTAACGTCTGCCGGAGGGAAGTAGTTCGAACAGTCCATTACAAGGGTGTGAGGAGTCTTTATGGATGCTGACGGCCATCCTGAGGCACCGTGTGTGGTAGATGCCCTCCAAGGCTGGAAACTGTGTCCCAATAATCCTCTGCGCTCTGTGGACGACGCGCTGAAGAGCTCTCCTCTCCGCCTCTGTGCAGCTGAGATACCACACAGAGATGCCATACGTTAGTATGCTCTCTGTGGTGCAGCGGTAGAAGGTTGTCAGCAGCTGTTGGGGCAGACCAGTCTTTTTTAATGTCCTCAGGAAGAACAGTCGTTGCTGTGCCTTCTTGACCAGCACAGCGGTGTTGGTGGACCATGTGAGGTCCTCTGAAATGTGAGTGCCCAGAAACCTAAAGCTGGACACTCTCTCCACACTTTCCCCGTAAATGGAGATTGGGGCGTATTCTCCATTATGGGACCTCCTGAAGTCAATAATCAGCTCCTTAGTCTTGGAGGTGTTTAGTGACAAGTTGTTACGTGAGCACCAGTCCGCCAGGTTCTGCACCTCTGCTCTGTAGTTTGTTTCATCACCGTTGGTGATCAGCCCGATCGCTGTTGTGTCGTCTGCAAACTTCACGATGGTGTTGGTGTCGAATGCAGGAACACAGTCGTGAGTGAAGAGGGAGTAGAGCATGGGGCTTAGTACACAGTCCTGTGGTGTGCCGGTGCTCAGGGTGATAGTGGAGGACAGGTGCGGGCCCAGTCTCACTGCCTGCGGTCGCTCCGTCAGAAAGTTCAGGATCCAATCGCATATCGGCGAGCTGAGGCCTAGCTGGTGGAGTTTGGTGGTGAGTTTGATGGGGATGACCGTATTGAATGCAGAGCTATAGTCAATGAAGAGCATCCTCACGTACGTGCCCTGTCTATCCAGGTGGGTCAGGACAGTGTGAAGAGCCAGAGAGATGGCATCCTCTGTTGATCTATTTGCCCTGTATGCAAATTGATGAGTCCAGTGAGGCAGGGATGCTGGATTTGGCTTGGTGTAAATATAAAATTGTCCCTAGTGTGTGTAGGGTAGTATTAATGTGCGGGGATCGATGGTCGGTGCGGACCTGGTGGGCCAAAGGGCTTGTTTCCTACACTAAATTAAACTAAACCCTGGAATCAGAGATATTCACAAGTCTAACCAAAAAAACAGGAAGAAAGAAGCCATTGCACTGTGCTCCGGTTGGAATACACAGTGGCATTGTTTGGTCATCAGAGTTATAAAGTTATGCAGCACAGAAATGGGCAATTTGTCCCAACTTTCCAAACTGACCAGGGTGCCTACCTGAGCTAGACCTGCTTCCCAGCGCATGGTTTATTTTCCTCAAAACATTTCGTATACAAGTTCCTGTCTTTTGAATATAGTAATTTTCCCTGCTTCTACCACTCCCTCTGGCAGCTCGTGCCTTCTACCCACCCCGTAAGAAAAAAGACAGTGTCAAAAGAAATGAGGGATATTCCCAACATCAAGGGTGTCGGATACATGGAAGATTGGAATGTCATCCCTGTTCAGTAGCTCTAAGGGTGGCCATGTCAGCGTGTTTACTCTGTTCCTGTAGTGCATTCTACTTGAGGTGGTCAGTCCATTACTGGTAGCTAGGTCTCAGGTCATGGAAATCCCATGGACCTCCAACAGCTTGTGCTCTCTGTTCAATTCTCCCTCAATGTCTCTGATGGCCACAAACATTTAATGGATCACTCAATTAATAAAACAATGCACTATTGAGTTAGACTGTTTGCTGCTATTGAATACTTTTAATGTCATTGAAAAATATTAAATATCAATATAAGCTCATTTATCATTGATTATCTCTCGGAGAACAAATGTTGTTGAAATCAGTTGTGTCTCCATTCACACAGTGACTGACCAAATATAGAATCATTGGAATGAAGGAAATTTCAGAGTAAAATGATAATCAGACTGTGAGAGTTTGTGAAAACAGATAACCAAATGGATGATTTTACTCTGAAGAATGATGTGCATATGACAAAAATGCACCTTTAAAATAAAATGATTACTTGTCATTCCCAATAAATTACATTTGATAGGTCATCGCATAATGTACACTAGCACCAAGGAATATTCAATTAAGTTTGTTATATTGACTAAGCAATAACTTTAGATCAACTACAAATCAGGATGTGTTATAAAAAGATAATTGATTAATATCAGAAACTTAAGCATGAAAGGGCTGGGTGGATTGAACGGAGAGCTGCCGAGTGTCAGGCATCTAAAAAGGGTCTGAAGAAGGGTTTCAGCCCGAAACGTTACCCATTTCCTTCGCTCCATAGATGCTGCTGCACCCGCTGAGTTTCTCCAGCATTTTTGTGTACCATCTAAAAATGCTGTTTTGGCCAATAATCCTCACCTCACACTGTCGGTCTTCAGCATTAAATGAGTAAGCTGTTTGCTGCCACATTTTATGGGGTTTTCATTTCACTGTAACATTTCTGTGACTAAAAGGGTTTATATGAAAACTGGGTGTGATCGCAGGGCAGTAATCTAATTGAAGGATTCAGATGACATCATTGAGCTGCTGCAGTCTGTAACAGTCATCCAAAGGCTTGATTACTGACAAATCACCCCACAGTGTTTTATGTACAAAATACAGACTCTACCCTTGGTTTGAGTTTCACCGTAGGCCATGGACGGCCAGTGAGGATGAAGGAGAATCTAGTCACAGTTATCTTCTGAGCAATTCATTGGGCAATATCTAAAACCTCTTCTGGCATTCACAGTGAATTTGCAACATCATCTAAGGGCATACTGGAGAATACTGGAGTAAGGTCATACCAATAGGAATCTGAGGGGTAACCTTTTCACACAAGAGTGGGTGTATGGAACAAGCTGCTAGAGGAGGTAGTTGAGGCTGGGACTATCCCAACATTTAAGAAACAGTTAGACAGGTTCATGGATAGGACAGGTTTGTCGGCAAACGCAGGCAGGTGGGACTAGTGTAGCTGGGACATGTTGGCTGGTGTGGGCAAGTTGGGCCGAAGGGCCCGTTTCCACACTGTATCACACTGACTCTTTGACCCTGTGGAGATGTCAGCCACACAAGATGACTATGTTTAGAGAGATGGGATGAAAAATGTGACTCCATGATAGTTTTACCCACAAACGTTTAGACCGGTGCCGTGATTCCAGTCTCTACCTATGGACTCTGTTGCCCAGATATTGTACACCTTACAGACTTCGATAACCTCTGCTGTTCCATTACATGGTGCATGCTTTCCTTCAGTGATGCACTGTATAGCAATGTTACAAAATTTTGAGATTTAAAAAATCAAGTCTGCAATTTATCCCATCAGATAAAGTATAAAAAGAAGTTCAATTTGACACCTAATTCACTTTCATATCTTAAGTATTAAAAAAAGTTATGGCCATTTTCATACTCTGAAATTAGCATCTTGTTCCCTATTGCTTTTCCATTGACTTAACTCAAAAGCTGTGATCGAGGACAGTCAAAAGCCCATAACTTTCTTAAAAATTAAAAGAACTGAATGACATTTTCAGTTAACCATATAACCATATAACATTTACAGCACGGAAACAGGCCATCTCGGCCCTACAAGTCCGCGCCGAACAACTTTTTTCCCTTAGTCCCACCTGCCTGCACTCATACCATAACCCTCCATTCCCTTCTCATCCATATGCCTATCCAATTTATTTTTAAATGATACCAACGAACCTGCCGCCACCACTTCCACTGGAAGCTCATTCCACACCGCTACCACTCTCTGAGTAAAGAAGTACCCCCTCATGTTACCCCTAAACTTCTGTCCCTTAATTCTGAAGTCATGTCCTCTTGTTTGAATCTTCCCTATTCTCAAAGGGAAAAGCTTGATCACATCAGCTCTGTCTATCCCTCTCATCATTTTAAAGACCTCTATCAAGTCCCCCCTTAACCTTCTGCGCTCCAGAGAATAAAGACCTAACTTATTCAACCTATCTCTGTAACTTAGTTGTTGAAACCCAGGCAACATTCTAGTTATTATAGATTGAAGCATTCTGAAACAAATATGAAACAATCTTACTTGGATTACCTGAAATTAAAGCATATAATTAGTTAGTTGCCTAATTGTAGCTAATTACAAAATTCAATTACTAGATCTAAACATAGGTGTGTTACAATACTTACCTTCAGTGGCGCTGCAGTTCTGCCACTGGCCGTGTGCGTGACTTGGCGCCTTTGAGGAGGGGGGGGGGGGTTGGGGTGGGATTAAAATGTCGTTTTCTCCTGCCCGTCCAAGATATATTTTCTCGGGCTGCTAGCTAATGCTGAAAAATCGTTCCGACTTGCATTCTCGGAAGTTTAAAAAAAAAAATCATGGGACAATTTAATTGCTGGAGTAAAATAAAAAAGTGACTTCTAACGCCATCAACACCGACAATGGGATGGATCTCACGTAGAGGACAAAACATAAGGTCAGTCGTCTATTTTACATATAAACTTGCTTCTTAGGATGACTTTAATCAAAATTTCCTTGGCGAAAATGTGATTATGGCCCCATACAAACCGGCAGTGTTTTTCCTGCCGATATGGGGTTCAAATTCACTGCAACCGCAACATTCCAATCTATCGCCTTCCACAAAAACCCACTCGCAAGATGATTTAAATGGCCATTAATTTACAGGAATTAAACATTAAATTCCTTCCATTTGGCCTATAAATTCATGACAATTAGATTTAAAAATCATGTTATATTGTGAATTCTTGTGTGAATGTTATTTGGACACTTAGGCTATTTTAAGATGTTAATCTTTTCTTAAGAAATGGATAGATGTTTAGATCTAGTAATTGAATTTTGTAATTAGCTACAATTTGGTAACTAACTAGTTATATGCTTTAATTTCAGGTCATCCAAGTAAGATTGTTTCATATTTGTTTCAGAATGCTTCAATCTATAATATCTGAACATTTCTTTCAGTTCTCTTAATTTTTAAGAAAGTTATGGGCTTTTGACTGTCCTTGATCACAGCTTTTGTGTTAAGTCAATTAAAAAGCAAGATGCTAATTTCCGAGTATGAAAATGGCCATATCTTTTTTTAATACTGAAGATATGAAAGTGAATTAGGTGTCAAATTAAACGTCTTTTTATGCTTTGAACCCCATATCCAATGAGTTTAACCTGTTCTATAACAGGTTTGATTTGGTATCCCCTCCCACCTCTACAGGTGCAGCCTCTCCCCCACCATCACCTCCATGAGGCAGCCCCCCCAACACCACAGCTGCAGCACCTCCTATGCCGGCATCTCCTCAACTGTTCTTCACGGCGGATGAGGTGAGAGCTGAGCTGAGGAGGTTGCGCCCTGGTAAAGCAGCTGGCCCTGATAGTGTATGTCCCAGGCTACTAAAAGACTGTGCGGCTCAGCTGGCGGAGCCGCTCCAGACCATTTTCAACCTGAGCCTCCAGTCAGGGAGGGTACCAGGTATGTGGAAAACATCATGTCTCGTGCCGGTTCCCAAAGCAGCGCGGCCGACCGAGATCAACGACTACAGACCGGTGGCCCTTACATCCCATATCATGAAAACAATGGAGCGGCTACTCATTCGTTTCCTGAGACCACAAGTCCAGCACGCACTCGACCCATTACAGTTTGCATACCAGGAGAACATTGGGGTGGATGACGCAGTCCTCTACATGCTGCACCGGATCTACTCCTTTTTGGACAAACCCGGTGGCTATGTGAGGATTATGTCCTTCGACTTCTCAAGTGCGTTCAACACCATCCAACCCCTGATTCTAAGATAGATAAATCTTTATTGTCATTGTACAAGACAACGAAATTTTGTTGGAGCAGTCCTCCAGCTGCACAGGAATATTAGTATAAAAATACGTTTAAAAAAAGAACTATTAAAAAATTAGACTATAAACATACAGGAGTATGGGCGGGTGTGTGAGAGAGAGGGGGGGAATCAGTGTGGGAGGGGGATAGAGTTCAGTAGTGTCACAGCTCTATGGTAGAAGCTGTTTTTCAGTCTTGTCGTGCGGGCGCTCAGTGTCCTGTATCGTCTTCCTGAGGGCAGGAGGGTGAAGAGGCAGTGTCCAGGGTGTGTGCTGTCTCTAATGATGCCCTTGACCCTCCAGATGCAGCGGGTCCGGTAGATGTCCTCCAGTCTGGGGAGCTGGGTGCCAGTGATCCTCTCAGCAGTTTTAATGACAAGCTTAAGAAGATGGGGGTGGATTCCACATTTATCTCCTGGATATACGACTACCTGACGGGTCGACCACAGTTTGTCAAGCTGGGGGACAGTGTCTCTGGCACAGTGGTGTGCAATGTTGGAGCCCCACAGGGAACGGTTCTGGCCCCGTTCCTCTTCACCCTGTATACAGCAGACTTTAACTATGTCTGACACATGCCACATACAGAAATATTTAGATGATACAGCGATTGTGGCATGTGTAAGGAACGGGCAGGAGGAGGAATACAGGAACTTGACCAGTTCCTTTTGTGCCTGGAGTGAAGAGAACTGTCTCATCCTGAACACAACTAAGACTAAAGAGATGGTGGTTAACTTGTCAGGTCCAATCTCCCCCTTCAGCCGGTCAACGCTGCAGGGGCTGACATTGAGGTGGTGCAGACATATAAATACCTTGGAGTGCACCTTGATAACAAACTGGACTGGTCTGTCAACTCTGACTCCCTCTACAAAAAAGGCCAGAGCAGACTCTTTTTCCTCAGAAGGCTCAAATCCTTCAATGTGTGTAATGAGATGCTGCACATGTTTTACAACACGGTGGTTGCAAGTGTTATTTTCTACGCTGTTGTCTGCTGGGGCAACAGCATTAGTGCAAAAAACAACAAGAAGCTGGTCAAACTGGTTAAACGAGCTAGCTCAGTGCTGGAGGGGAGAGTAGATTCTGGGATGGATGTGCTTGAGAGGCGTATGAGGCACAAGGTGCAGGTCATCCTGAAAAACCCCGGGCATCCCCTCCATGTAATTCTGGAGAGTCAAAAGAGCACTCGGAACAACAACCGGCTCCTCTCCCTGCCCTGTAGAACGGAGCGGTTCAGGAGATCCTTCACCCCTGCAGCCATTAGATTTTATAATTCGGACCGCTAGGCTGTAGGGGGATGCATTTTGCAATTTTTAATTTTTAACTCTTAATTATTGGTCTTTCTAAGTATTTATTGCTCTCAGGTAGTGTCCACATTGTATTCTATGTATTTTCTGTCTGCGTTCGTTTTGAATCTGTGGGTTTGTTGGTTGGGGGCTTCTGGACATCTGAATTTCCCTGAGGGGATCAATAAAGTATTTATTATTATTATTATCATTATTATTGTTATATTGGCAGGAAAAACACTGCCGGTTCGTATGGGGCCAAAATCACATTTTCGTCAAGGAAATTTTGATTAAAGTCATCCCAAGAAGCAAGTTAATATGTAAAATATACGACTTACCCCGTGTTATGTCCCCAACTTGAGATCCGTCACGTTGTAGGTGTTGACGGCGTTAGAAGTAGCTTTTTATTTTAATCCAGCGATTAAATTGTCCCGCGATTTAAAAAAAAAACATATCAAGAACGGAAGTCCGGTCGATTGTTCTGCAGCAGCTGGCAGCCCGAGGAAGTTCGCCTCCGACAGGCAGGAGAAAACGTCATTTTAATCCCACCCCCCCCCCCCGCCTCAAAGGCGCCAAAATCACGCACACGGCCAGTGGCAGAACTGCAGCGCCGCTGAAGGTAGGTTTTGTAACATCGCTACCCTGTAGTAAAGATGGCAATTATATTTTAGAAACATCAGTACTATTTTATAATGGTCCTCACAGTTATTGTGTGGAGTCTGACAATTGCTGTTCTATCCCATAGCACAAACCGAGGTGTGTGTTATCCGTATTCTCACAGGTGAACCTCTGGAATTTACTCCCCCAAGAGTGGTGGAATCTGGATCATTGGACGTAGTTGAAGTATCAGGATGATCCTGAGGTAGGAGAGGTCATAAAATGTATAGGTCATAATGAAAAACATTTGTGATTATCCAAAACTAAGTGTAAAAATAGTCTTATAACAAGGCTATAGAGCTAAAGGCATCCATAGAAAGGGGCAATTGCAAAGTAAATTGATTGTAATTGTTCTGCTGTTCTGTTACTTAGGATCCAGTAATAAAACACTAAATAAAATACAATATAAAACAAAAAACTTAGTAGGGGCCTAATTAATAGTTAGCTAATAGCTAATTTATTTTATCCATGTAAAAGAGAATTCTAACATTAGGTTGGTTACTTTTTTTTTGTGTGTGTCTTAAAAGTATTGCTTTTGGCATGCTAGCCTTAATCAGTCAGGGATTTGAATATAGAAGTTGGGATGTTATGTTACAGTTGTACAAGATTGTGATGGGGCTGGAAGCTGGAAAACAATTAAGCTGGAAAAGGTACAGAAGGGATTTAGGAGGATGTTGCCAAGGTCCGAGGGCCTGAGCTGCAGGGAGAGGCCCAACAGGCTAGGAATTTATTGTTTGGAGCGCAAGAGGATGAGGGGTAATCTTATAGAGGTGTAATTAATTGCTTCATATTTATCCGTAACACTGCATCTGCCATTTATTCTAGGTAGGATCAGCACATGGGAGTGCAGCACCTTGTCACCAGAGTTAACGGGGGTCATCTCTGGACAGATTGCTCGGATTGGATGTGTTTGCTGAAGGATGGTCCCATTGAGGTGCATAAGTGTTAAATACATTGTGGAGAATGGAAATCTTCTCTCCCGATGGGGTGGATCCGAGCAAGGATGCTTAACGTGGAACTAGATGTAGTTTCAATCCCATTAGTCCCTCAGTCCAGTTGGAAAGGGATTGGGTGGGTTTGGGTCGATGGTTCGTGCAAACTGACCAAAGCAAATGGATGTGTGTAAGGCAGGCTAAAGCAGTGCCTTCATTGAAATCAAAGTCACAGCGATTGAAGTCATACATAACAAACAATACTGCCTACCATCTTTCCACGAGTGTATGTAATGATAACAGTGAGATGGGGGGATCTTATAGAAACTTACAAAATTCTTAAGGGATTGGATAGGCTAGATGCAGGAAGATTATTCCCGATGTTGGGGAAGTCCAGAACAAGGGGTCACAGTTTAAGGATAAGGGGGAAGTCTTTTAGGACCAAGATGAGAAAATCATTTTTTACACAGAGAGTGGTGAATCTGTGGAATTCTCTGTCACAGAAGGTAGTTGAGGCCAGTTAATTGGCTATATTTAAGAGGGAGTTAGATGTGGCCCTTGTGGCTAAAGGGATCAGGGGGTATGGAGAGAAGGCAGGTACAGGATACTGAGTAGTTGGATGATCAGCCATGATCATATTGAATGGCGGTGCAGGCTCGAAGGACCGAATGGCCTACTCCTGCACCTATTTTCTATGTTTCTATGTTTCTATGGTATTTACTAAACTGCCCTGCCGTGTACAGTTGAATGTCAACACAGATCATCAGGTGACCATGAATGAACACTAAACAGCCCTCTCATACACAAGGCTATGCTGTGGAGTCAAATGTTCACTCAGAACTACAGGGCATGCTTAATAATGCTGATTGCCTAGCGCATAGAAGAACGACAGAAGCCAACAGCGAGCTATATGTCGTCTAACACAGGAGCGAACGAAATGCATAGAAGAACATTTCATTGTGAAGGAAGTGCCCAGGAGGTTACATGAGCACAAAGTTCTCATCTAATCTTGTTGCAAACTTTTAAAATGAACCAATATCAAATATATTATTGTTCCTGCATATCATTTAGCTTCAAATGGAGTAACTAAAGAGTCAGCCAGGACTGATAAGGACAATCTCAAGATACAAGGAACACAGGGATAATTAAAATTCAGAACACAATATTGCTTGGCCAGTTTCATGGTGAAGTAAAAACAAATGCACATGTTGACCCAATGATACCTGTAGAATTTCTGTTGGAGAAATTGAGAACTCTTGAGCCGTCTCCAACCACGTCTTGAACAGAAACCTATAAATCAAAACCATCACTCTGACACCAATCAGAAAGGTATAGTTTGAAGCAACAACAGCATATTACTATGCTCACCCCATCCACTAAACTGATCACAAGCAGGTCTGAGGGATGAACAATAGTAAGGACCTGGAGAAACGAAAGATATTTGCCATGAAGCCATGTTCAGAAGAGTCTCGACCCGAAACGTCACCTATTCCTTTTCTCCAGAGATGCTGTCTGACCCGCTGAGTTACTCCAGCATTTTGTGTCTATCTTCATATTTAGGTGTAGTTGGTTACAGCACAAAGCACTGATGGGATGTCAAGTCTGGAATGCTTGATAATGAGGTTGTATCTGAGGTGGATCCAGTGCAGAAGAAAGGAACTAAAGAAGCAATTCAAAGCAAGTCTGACAAAGATACTGAACCATCCCTGGGTTCAAATGCAGAAGCACACAGTCCAAGAGTTGATTCACCATCAGAACCTCCAAGGAGATCAGAAATAATCAGAAATACTCCAAGATTCCAATAATATTCATATACCTCCTTTGGAAGCTGTCAAAGTCACTGACAAGAAGATTTGTCACCTAATGGGCCTGTCCCACTTAGGCAATTTTTTAGGCGACTGTCGGCGACTGTCAAGTCGTAGCAGGTCGCTGAAAAACCTGAAAAACCAGCGACTGGAATGGCGACTGTCACAGTGTAACACACGCACACACACACGCACACACACACACACACACACACACACACACACACACACACACACACACACGCGCACGCACGCACGCACGCACACACACACACACACACACACACACACACACACACACACACACACACACACACACACACACACACACACACACACACACACACACATCGCTTCCTTCACCAGCCAGTTATGCAGGCGGGGGACAGGGCAAGCAGGGGGAGCGCTGTCTGAATGAAATTCACATGGTACGAAGCCAATGTGATACAGACACACACCACGATGAACAGGAAGGTTGGCGCTGTAATTAAGACGTTGAAAGCACAGTGTACGGGAAGGGTCACGCAAGTCCTTTAAAAGAGGGGGGGAGGGGGGGCGGAGATGGGGGAGAAGGGGGGCGAAGGGGGAGACGGGGTGGGGAGAAGGAGTGGAGACAACTTTTAAGAAGCCAGAGATACACGGCTGTGAAGCTCGGCGGACATTAACATAACCGGTCGGTTTCCCCAATGAGCCAATGGAATTCCGGTACCGGTGACAACCTACGAGAAGCTACGACCTCCTGGTGACCCACTACCACTGCACTTACGGCACAAGAATTCTCGCTACTCTCCATGGCGTCAAAACTCTGGACCAGAATGAAGCCGCGACTAGTTACGAGAATGCGGGAACTACTCACCACCATGCAGGCAACACCCCGGCAACCTCCGGTAAACATGTGGCGAACTTGTGGCGACCTCATAGTCTCATGTAGTCGCCTAAAATGTCACGTAAGTGGTACAGCCCCATAAGTGTTGCTTTTTGAGAAGTCAAACCAGGGCAGGACCTTCACAGTAAGTGTCATGGCTCTGGGGAATGTCATAGAGCAGAGGGATCTAGGAGAGCAGGTACATATTTACTTGAAAGTGGAGTCACAGATAGATATGGTGGTCAAGAAGAACTTCACTACATTGGCCTTCATCAGTCATGGTATTGAGTATAGAAATTGGGATGTTGTATTACAGTATAAGACGTTGGTGAGGCTGCATTTAGAATATTGTATCCAGTTTTAGTCACCCTGATATAGGAAGGATGTTGTTAAGCTGGAAAGAGTGCAGAGATTTATGAGGATGTTCCTTGGACCTGAGGGCCTGAGCTATAGGGAGAGATTGGGCAGGCGAGGACTTTATTCCTTGGAATGCAAGAAGCTGAGCGTTGATCTTTTAGAGGTGTATAAGATCATGGGGGGAATAAATAGGCTAAATGCAAAATCTTTTACTTAGAGTAGCAGAATTAAGAACCAGGGAACATAGGTATCAGGTGAAAGGGGAAAGATTTAATACCAACCTGAAGGGCAACTTATTCAACAGAGGATGATGGATATATGGAATGAGGTGTCAGAGGCAGTGTTGAGGCATGGACTTTAACAACTTTTAAAAGCCATTTGGACACGTACGTGAATAGAAAAGGTTTAGAGGTATGTGGGACAAATGTAGGCAGATGGGACTAGTGAGGATGAGCTGTCTTGGTTGGCTTGGGCAAGTTGGGCCATAGGCTAAGTTTCCATGCTGTATGTCCATGACTATGACAATGACTCCATGACGCTTTGACTGTATGACTCTAGGACTCTAGGACTCTATGACTATGACTATGGCTCTATAACTCTATGACTATGAGGACATAGCTGCAAAATAAGGAGCCAATTATTTAAAGCAGCAATACAAAGAAATTCCTTTTGCTACAGGGTAGTGAATCTCTGGGATTCTCTGTACTGAGTGTAGTGGAGGCTGGATCATTAGAGATATTTGAGGAGGAGATAAATAAACATTTGAAACATTGAGGAGTTGAGGTTTATGAGGAACTGGCAGAGAGGAGTTGATGGCAGCGTAGACCAGCTGTGATCATCTCCGGCAAGGTAAGAAACTGAAAAAAAAGTTTCCCCCAACCCCGACCCCTCCTCCACATAAAACAAACCTCCCCCACATTAAACGAACTTTAACACACACTAAAAATTTTAAAAAAGACGATAAAACACACAGACTGTTTGCGGGGCTGCCAATCGTACGGTGTCTCTGAGGGTTCATACTGTGAACTTGACTGGAGAGATAGATTAGACAGTGAGTCTACTTTGTAACTTATTAGCAGTAAGAGTAAATTGCAGCATGTGTATTCTTTAAATGCCGCCTTAGAAAATAAACTATTTTGCCGTTAAAATTATTAGGTCCTAATGTACTTACGAAGAAATACACAACTTTTATACATAATAGACACAAAATGCTGGAGTAACTCAGCGGGACAGGCAGCATCTCCAGAGAGAAGGAATGGGTAGCTTTTTCTGGTCGAGACCCTTCTTCAGATCGGGTCTCGACCCAAAACGTCACCCATTCCTTCTTTCCAGAGATGCTGCCTGTCCCGCTGAGTTACTGCAGCATTTCGTGCCTATCTTAGAAATAAACCAGCATCTGCAGTTCTTTCCTACACATCTTACATATAATAATCCATTGACAAGGTTCACAAGTCCCAGAGTAAGTTACTATCAATTAAGTGAGTCTATATGCACGTACACAATATATGTAGTTGGTATTTGATACAGTCAGAATGTAACAAGTTCACACAACTGAAAATAAATCACATGTGACAACTAATTCACTTTGTCTTGACAAAAATGAACACATGGTGCATGGAGCACTTTGGTGGATGTGACAGCACACCTTTTGAGCTCTTCAAAGGTTAAGATCTGTTTCCCCCCGCAAACTGTCAGCTTGCTAATGCAGTTACATTAAAGTGCTTTTCTGAATGTGATGCTGCTTTAACAGGGTCCTGAGGGCATTGTTAATTATCATTGCCAACGACTGCTGAAGTTACAGGCTGGTAAAAGCAATTTCAGTTTTGGTCCCAGTCATCTACAACATGGACCGAAGGTGGAGTTTGCAGAGAGAGCGCTTCCTCTGTGACAACCTCACTGATGAGTTTATCTTGTTCTGCATGCAATTTAGAGCAATCTAAAGATTTGGTGCTGCCCCAAAAAAGAGAGAATTTCACAAGGTCACATCTGTCGTATGTCAACTGCAGACAAAGTGCATCAGCTTTTAAGTGCTTCAAGTTGTACCGAGTGAGTGTGTAACAGTAGAACTGAAAAAATAATGATTTTCAAGTATTTGCTAGCGGTGACTCATTTAAATTGCCAGGTCTGTTGGAAACAAGTTTCACTGAGTTAACAATCACACCATGTGAGCTGAAAGATATCTTACAATATCAGGAGTCTTGAGCAAAATTCAAAGTGCTGGAGAAACTCGGTGGGTCATGTAGCAAGAAAGGTCCCGATCCAAAATGTTGTCTGTCCATTCCCTCCGCAGCTGCTGCCTGACCCATTGAGTTCTTTCAGCACTTTGTGCTTTTCTCAGGATTACGGCATCTGCAGTTCCTTGTGTCTCCATCTGGATTATTGAGTTAGTCATGGAGTAATACTGCTTGGAAACTGACCCTCAACCCTTCACTTCTGAGGTCTGAGGTCCCCACCTGCTTTAAAAGGGCACCAATTATACCAGTGCCCAAGAAGAGCAAGGTGACGTGCCTCAATGACTATCGACCAGTGGCACTAACGCCGGTGGTGATGAAATGCTTTGAGAGGTTGATCATGGCGCAAATCAACTCCTACCTCGACAAAAACCTGGAACCACTGCAGTTCGCTTACCGCCACAACAGATCAACGGTGGATGCGATCTCGCTGGCCCTCCACTCCGCTCTGGAACACTTGGACAACAAAAACTCATATGTCAGGCTGTTATTCATTGATTACAGATCGGCATTTAATACAATCATCCCCTCCAAACTGGTTACCAAACTCACAGAACTGGGTCTCTGCGCATCCCTCTGCAATTGGATCCTCGACTTCCTCATTCACAGACCACAGACTGTTCGTATTGGTGGAAAGGTGTCAGCCTCGATAACAATCAGCATGGGAGTACCTCAAGGCTGCGTGCTCAGCCCCCTGCTGTACTCACTCTGTACTCATGACTGCGTAGCCGGTCTTAGTGCGAACTCCATCATCAAGTTCGCTGACGACACCACTGTTGTGTGACGTATCACTGATGGGGACGAGTCAGAGTATAGAAGAGAGATCGACCGACTGACCAAATGGTGCCAGCACAATAACCTGGCCCTCAACACCAGCAAAACCAAGGAACTGATTGTGTACTTTGGAAGGGGTAGGATGGGGACCCACAGTCCCGTTTATATCAACGGGTCGATGGTGGAGAGGATCAAGAACTTCAAATTCCTGGGTGTGCATCTTTCTGAAGATCTCTCCTGGTCCGTGAACACTGATGCAATTATTAAGAAAGCACATCAGCGCCTCTACTTCCTGTGAAAATTACGGAGAGTTGGTATGTCAAGGAGGACTCTCTCTAACTTCTGCAGGTGCACAGTAGAGAGCATGCTGACCGGTTGCATCGTGGCTTGATTCGGCAATGAGTGCCCAGGAGCGGAAAAGACTACAAAAAGTAGTAAACTTTAAATTGGAGGAGGAGCCATCTTGGTGAACGGCTGCTAGCCAGCAGCCGTCCGTTTTAATTCGTTTTTTTTATAGTTTTTAGTGAGTCCTGTTTTTCGTTTGTAGGGGATATGGACTTTTTAATGTGGGGGGTAGGTCTCAACTTTATTTCTAGGTCCCTACCTGGTCGGTGAGGCAGCTTTTTCTCCGGGCTGCCCGCTGACCCGTCCTCGTGGCCTACCAGCGGGCTTGGAGCGCCGTTTCCTGGCGGGCTTTATTACTTATTTTATTCTGATTATATGTTTTACTATGTAAGGTGTCCTTGAGATTTTGTATGAAAGGCGCCCATTAAATATAAAATTTATTATTATTATTATTAAACACTGCCCAGTCCATCATCGGCTCTGACCTCTCTACCATCGAAGGGATCTATCACAGTCGCTGCCTCAAAAAGGCTGGCAACATCATCAAGGACTCACACCATCCTGGCCACACACTCATCTCCCCGCTACCTTCAGGTAGAAGGTACAGGAGCCTGAAGACTGCAACATCCAGGTTCAGGAATAGCTACTTCCCCACACCCATCAGGCTATTAAACCTGGCTCGGACAAAACTCTGAACATTCACAGCCCATTATCTGTTTATTTGCACTTTATCTGCATGTGTGTATATATTTATATAATGGTATATGGACACACTGATCTGTTCTGTATTCATGCCTAGTATGTTCTGTTGTGCTGAAGCAAAGCAAGAATGTCATTATCCTATCTGGGACACATGACAATAAACTCTCTTGAATCTCTTGAATCCATGCTGGCCAAAATACCCATCCATTGGTCCAGTCTGGCCCATATCCAACAATTTGGATGAATATATCAGTCAAAGCATAAAACAAACTGAAGCAAATCAATTGTGTGATTTGTTTTGGACTTGTTTACTGTAACTAAAATGAAAATGATATGAATTCATGGACAATAGGATCAAACAGGTGAAACATTTGTTTGGAACCTTGTAAACACAATGAGTCAGAATATGCTGGTTGTGGAAAGCCTTGGACGTGGCAGCCAGCTGTGGGTTTAGACGTAGTAAGCTGCTCCGGACTGCTAGGCATAGCGTGGCTGGGATACATACAGATCTCTGGGATGCACACAGTTGGGATCCACACAGTTGGGATCTACACAGATCTGGGAACTCTGCTCTCATCCTGCATGGGGACTGGCCCAGTTCAGCGACTGAAGCTCCACTCACTTCCACACGCCCGCAGAATAAAGGCCCAAGTTAAGGGGAAGCTATTTAATTATTTTGCTTCAATTAAAAAAATTATTTCTAATTGTTTTTCCACATTTTTATTTAACTTTCTTTTTTAATTCTTTTAATCAATGACTTCACTTTTACTCGTTTTTGAATGAGACATTTAAAAACTTTCAATATCATTGTCTACTTTGCTTGCACTCAGAAATTTGGCTTTTTGAACTAGTATTTGGATTATTCATTTATTGAATTTGTGTTTGTTATATACTGTCTGTGTACATTGTGTTTACGGGCCAGTTATGCTGCAGCAAATAAGAATCCCACTATTCCACCATCAATATGTATGAGAAACGTTGAAGAAGGGTCTCGACCTGAAACATCACCCATTCCTTCTATTCAGAGATGCTGCCTGAGTTACTCCAGAATTTTGTGTCTAACTTCGGTGTAAGCCAGCATTGGTGTTCCCAAACCAGCATGAGAGTAGGTGTTCCTTCCTACACACTTCACATTCTATTGCCTAAAGATGGATAATTCATACTGGGATTCAGGGAGCAGCCACCTTGTGGAATCATGTATAGACCCTGGCATGGTTTCATCAATGGCCTTCCCACACATATGTCGCCTTTATATCATGGGACCCACACACATCATGTTACTCTGCAGATTCACATCATTTGCACTGGTTGTGTTTTCTCACCAACTGCACCAGTTATTCAAAGACATCAAACAAAGATCTGTTACGTCACAAGTTAAAATGTTCCCTCCACTATTGGTTCTTGGGTGCAGATATTGACAGTGATATGACCAGACATGCCAGACTACAAAAGACATGGTTCCATCTCAGCACCCCTGTCCTGAGCGGAGGTCATGACTCCATATACTCTCCACAATGGGAACCATCTCTGTTCACTCCACATCACTCGTTGCTTCATCTCACTCCATGTTGCTCCCTTTATTTGCCACCTGTTACTCTGCTGCTTTTCCTGCTTAGCCTCCTATTTTTCACCAAAAGTGTTGAGCTGATCAGAAACTCTGCTGCCCGTACATGAACTCCTGTGGACTCCCACTAACCTACATGAGCTCCCTCCCATGTTCCTCCCTCATTGATTCTGCAACCACCATGAACCTTGAAATCCACATCAAACCCCACCAAACGTTGCACTTCTCTGAGTTTAGACTCACAAGAATTCCTACCTCTTTTGTCTCCAGCTTTCACTCCTCTCTAGATCTTCGTTATAAACTTTTAGCCATTCCTGCGAATACCTCCTTCTATAAATTGGTAATGTTTTTGTTTAATTATGCCTGTTTGGGGATCTGTGACATTTTCCCAAAGTAAGATGCATTATGAATACAAATTTGATTCAATGAAACAGAATAAACACCACCATAATCAGTACGGAGACAGATTTGCCTCTGAAGCCAGTGTCAGTTCTGGAAGCTGAGGCAACAAGAGATTATTTCCCAGTTGCAGTTTTAATTAGTTTAGCAGAGTGCACCTTTGACTCATATTGGGCCAGTTATTGTGAGTTCACAACATACGCACTCTCTGAGGACATGGCTGCTGCAGACAGAGGCACGGATCACTGGTGTGTAGAATTACTTCAACAGCTGGCGAAAGGAAGAAAAATAACAGACTGGAGGAAGGTGTGAACACAATGGCATCCAAGCATGATTCTACAGCACCATTGCTGCAAATAGACAGAACAACTAGCACTACTGGCAACTGAAACATTATTTATCAGTTGTTGGACAGACCAGCAGGATGCCTGTATCATGTTGGCAGCTGCCGGTGAACTAGACGGGGAACACTTATTGAACCACAATGCAAGGGTGAAGAGAACACCATGAGGTGCTTGAAGATTATCATTAGTCATACATCTGGTTTGGAAGTGGGATGGTTGGCCAATGGTCTGTTGTTGTTACCATCCATTGTGACGGACTAGACTAGACACCTGACTGGGTCACCACTTTCTTTGCCAGGGGAGGACAATAATTCCAGAGCCTTGGTGAAGTTGTGATGGTTTTCACTGGAATTGAAGTTTATTTTATTTTATTTTACTTTAGTTTAGAGATACAGCGCGAAAAAGTCCTTAGGCCACCGATGCTCCGCGCTGCCAGCGATCCCAGCACACTTACACCACCATACTCCACACTAGACCAATTCCACTATAGACCAAGCCAATTAACCTACAACCTGGACATCTTTGGAAGTGCGGGAGGAAACCGAAGATCTCGGAGGAAAAACCCATCGGTCACAGGAGGGACCGTTGGGTGAGTCCAGACACCAGGGGCCACCGTCTTAGAATATAAGGGGATGTTCATTTTAAGATGAGTTGAGAAAAACGTTTTCACCCAGACAGTTGTGAATTTATGGAATTCCCTGCCACAGAGGGCAGTGGAGGCCAAGTCATGGCTGGAATTATTAAGAGAGAGTTAGATAGAGCTCTAGGGGCTAGTGGAATCAAGGGATATGGGGAGAAGGCAGGCACGGGTTATTGATAGGGGACGATCAGCCATGATCACAATGAATGGCGGTGCTGGCTCGAAGGGCTGAATGACCTCCTCCTGCACCTATTTTCTATGTTTCTATGTTTCTATAGACTCTGTACAACAGCAACCATAGTCGTGATCGAACCCGGGTCTCCCAAGCTGCAAGTGCTGTGAAGCAGCAACTCTACCGCTGCGCCACCGTGCTGCCCCTTGAGGTTCTCGAGATGCTGAGTTAAGCAGCTACCTTCCTTTAGCAAAACATAAAGTACTGGAGCAGCTCAGTGGGTTAGGCAACATCTGTGGAGGGAATGGGCAGGTGATGTTTCGGGTTGAGATCCTTCTTCAGATATTTTCCTTTGGTCCTTACTTGGTGGATATGCCAAAGGATTCAGATATGGTGGGCGGCGCGACTCTCGTCAGCAGCGGCCTCTGCAGTCCGTCTGCGTTTTTTATTATTTTATGTCTATGTTTTTATGTAGTTTTTGTTATTTTTTGTTGGGGTATGTGTGTGGGGGGGTGGGGGGGTGGGGGTGGTGTGGGGGGGGTTGGGGGTACTTTTAAATCTCTCCCTGCACGGGAGACCCGACCTTTTCTTTGTCGGGTCTCCGTTGTCGTTGGGGCTGCAACGAGGAGCGGCCTCCAACAGGAGACGGGGGCTGTGGTGCCGACTACTTACCTCACCGTCGCGGAGCTGGCCGAGTCCAGAGCGGGTGGATCTGTGGTGGGAGCGCTGCTGCGGCCCGACCTCCGGAGTTTCGGTGGCTGCAACTGCGGGTCTGGAGGACGGCGGCACCGGGGAGCCCGCTGGTCCTGGAGGGAGCCGCTTTTCAGGGCTCCCGCAATGGTGACTTCTTCCCGCCCGAGTTGCGGGGTTGAGAGCGCCTGGAGCGGGGGCCTTACATCATCGCCCCGTGCGGCTTGGAATGGCTGCGGGACTCTGCGAGCACACGCCGGTGGCTCTAACCCAAGAACCCGGTGTGCGACCTTGCATCACCCCGGCGTGGCTTTAATGGCCCGCGGGACAATTCGCCATCGCCAGCCGGGGGCTTTGGCTTTGACTCTGACATCCGGGGGGAGAGTGCAGTGGAGAGATAAGTTTTTTTGGCCTTCCATCACAGCAATGTGATGGATGTTTATGTAAATTATGTTGTGTCTTGGGTCTATTTGTTTGTGATGTATGGCTGCAGAAACGACATTTCGTTTGGACCTCAAGGGGTCCAAATGACAATAAATTGAATTGTATTGTATTGTATGATTGCTGACCCATGATCTACTCACACTCTGCTTTCATCTTGTGTCGTCTTGCCATGAGAATTTTAAAACCAATTCTACACTGGACTTGGACTATACCACTCCCACGTTGGAATGCCAGCTCATTCATTGAGTTGCTTTGCCTCTCCTTGAGTTCCCATGAAATGTTCCCATGAAGAATTATTTTGTTTTCCTCTGTTATTTTTGTGCTCCTGCAGTCTTTGCTGCACTTTAATCTGAATGGTCTGATTTCTGAAGATTTAACAGACCATTTGCTTGGCTTAAGATTGCACATAAATGTTTCATACTACTCTCAGAAATCCGTCAGCAGGAAAATAAATTATGAAAATCCATTTAATAAAAATGCCAAAAGAATAAAAGCCCACAGTAATCTAAAAACTTAAATTAAAAAAATAATAAATGGTGTTAAACCTATTGTCTAATTAACAGTTACATTGCACCTGGAGCTTTGAGCACTTTCCCATGGATAATCTGAGCAAATAGTTGCAGATCCTGCTATGGCTAATCAAGCAAATTGTAATATTAAATAAAGCTGTCACTCTCTGCAGGCAATAGAACTCAAGGACATGCCCACAGTAAAGAGGAACACTGCAGAGGAGTTTGTAGAACCAGGGATGATTTACATGCTCCAAATTGCCCACTCTGTTCCTGTGCCATTCACTCTGCAACTTGAAGATATGCCTCCAGATCTTCATTCAAGCAGTTGCCTCTAATTAAAGTGGTGATTGCATCATTAAACAAATCAAATGGCTTTCAGTTCCACATGGGGGGCAGTGTTGGCTTTGCATCCATTACAGAAAGAAAATGCTCTCGGCAGAAATCTGGGGACAATCCTGGCGATTATATTTAACTCTTTTAGGAAACTTTCTAAAATGGTTTAAGAGAAGGCATCATTTAAAAGTAATTTGGACAGATACATAGATGAGAAGCATTTAGAGGGATATGGGCCAAACGTGGGCAAATGGGACTACAGGTATCTTAGATGGGGCATCTTGGTCATTGTGGACAAGATGGGCTGAAGGGCCTGTTTCCGTGCGCTATGACTATGACTATGACTATGACACTATCTCCATGGGGCCAGCTGGTGACCCCATGGAGATGGTGACTACTGCACAGATTTGCAGCACTGGAAGTCTCACCTCCCGTCCACCCTGAACTCACCACACGTGGTCCACGTGTTGTTGCACCGAGTGGATGCCTTTGTATCTAGACCACACCTTAGGGCACCTTTGCTACTGCATCTACAGCAATAGGTGGAAGGGCATGTTGTGACCAGCAGGTTGATTCTGTCTCGGTTAGATGGAATGTATGGGTGGAAACCTGGCACTTGAGATTCAATGTGGAGAAGTGTGAGAACCTTATTATCTAAATGGAGAGAGACTGCAAGTGAGTGAAGTGCAGTGGGATTGAGGGGAACTAGTGCATAAATCACACAAAAACTAGCAAGCAGGTCTAAAAAGGATTTAACTAATACTGGGTTTTAACAAGCAGTTAAGGAGGCAAAAGGCATATTGGCTTTGTTTGGTCTGGAGTTTAAGAATTGGTAGTTATTGGTACAGTTCTAACGCATGTTGAGGCCACACCTGGAATAGTGACCACAGTTTTGGCCCCTTTACCAAAAAGATTTCACAGTAACACTGAAGGCAGTCCATTGGGGATTGTTGTGGGATGAGAGGCATGTCCTATCAAGATAGGCTGAAAGGCTTGAGGGTATATTCCTTGGAGATTAGAAGAATGAGGGGCGACCTTATTCAAAGTTTCATAAGACCCTAAGAGTAGGTATGTTGCAAAACGTACCTGAAGTGTCGCTGAAAATCTGTCCCAGCCCGTGTGCGCGATTTTGGCGCCGTTTAGAGGGGGGCGGGTTTAAAATGCGATTTTCCCTAGGCTGTTCAAATCGAGGTTTTTCAGCCTAGTTAATTATTAACGAAATATCGCTGGAAGATTCCCTCGCTTGAGCTATTATTAGTTTTAAGGGCTTTATTAAATTGTTATAGTAGGTTAAAAATTAACCTCTAAACCCCCGACCGCCAGCAACGGGCCGGATCTCATACAGGGGAAAACGGAAGGTAGGCTGTTTATTTTTACATTAAAAAGGGCTTCTTAAGATCCCTTTATACAAAGTTTAATGTTGCGAGTAGCTAATTTTGGCCCTATTATATCCCGCAGGTATTTTTCTGGGCATTTGAGGCACAAATCTACCGCAATGTGAACGTTCTAAACCAGCGCGTTCACAGGATCCCACTAGAAAGCTGATTTAAATGGACTTTAATTTACAGCAATTAACACTAAATTCCTTCCATTTGGCCTATAAATTAATGTAAATGAGATTTAAAAATCATGTTTTTACTGTGAATTATTTGTGAATATTATTTGGATACTTAGGCTATTTAAAAATGTTAATCATTTATTAAGAAATGGATAGATGTTAGATCTAGTAATTGAAGTTGAATTAGCTACAATTAGGTAACTAACTAATTATATGCTTTATTTCAGGTCATCCAAGTAAGATTATTTTATATTTGTTTCAGAATGCTTCAATCTATGATAACTGAAAATTTCATTCAGTTCTCTTAATTTTTAAGAAAGTTATGTGCTTTTGACTGTCCACGATCACAGCTTTTTTGTTATGTCCATAGAAAATCAATAGGGAACAAGATGCTAATTTCCGAGTATGAAAATGGCCATAACTTTTTAAATACTTGAGATATGAAAGTGTCAAATTAAACTTATTTTTATGCTTTATCTGATGGGATAAATTACAGACTTGATTTTAAAAATCTCAAAATGTTGTAACATTGCTACTAAGAGGGCATGACAGGGTGGATGTTGAGGTGTTTCCACTCCTGCGAGAGTCATGAACAAGAAGATGCAGTAGCTGAATAAAAAGTAAAATTGAGGTGGCGCAGCAGACGAGTTGCTGCCTTACAGCACCAGAGCCCGGGGTCCGATCCTGACTAAGGATGCTTGTCTGTATGGAGTCTGTACATTCTCCCCGTGACCTGTGTGGGTTTTCTCTGAGATCTCCGGTTTTTCCAACACTCCAAAGACGTACAGGTTTGTAGGCTAATTGGCTTGGTATAAATGTAAATTGTCCCTAGTGTGTGTAGGGTAGTGTTCTTATGCAGGGATCGCTGGCCGGCGTAGACACGGTGGGCCGAAGGGCCTGTATCTCTAAACGAAACTAAAAACTAAAATGTGCGTGGAAATGTCTTCTCTGGAGTTCTCTGATCTCAAAGATGGTGAGTGCAGATTGTTAAATATATTTCAGATGGAGTTAAATATTACAAAGATCGAGAAATTGATGGTTCTAGGGACTGGCACAGAAGAGGAGTTGACGTCATCTTGAGAGGCCGGGCAGGATTGAGGGGCTGGTGGCTTCCCCGTTTCCTGATGTTGTTGTGCACTGTCAGGACCATCTGCTTAAACTCAAACTCACCACAAAGCAGCCGCTGAAAACAGCCAGCACAAAGAATGTGGGCTCAGCACATCAGCAGGATTTACTTCATTTCTTCCACAATTAAATAAGGAAATGAAATTCACAGAATTTCACAGAGTTTGGAATCTAATTACAGTCCATTAACATGAATCCCACAACTTAATCTCAACTCTTTAGCAAAAGAAATTCCCAAATTACCTATTGGTAAATTACAATGAAGATGATGGTGAATTTTTCCATTCAGTAAACAGATTCCTGACAATCCTGACACGCAAGTGCAACTCAAAATCATGGTAAAACGAACCAAATTCATCTGAAATGACAACGGCCTGAGGGAAGAATGGAGATTGTCACATAGTTTTATAAATAAAATAATTTATATTTAAGTTTGATATTGGGAAACTATTCTGCAAACTGATTCTGATCACATGTTTACGAATGCGAGTCCTTCAACATTACAGCTCACATTTCAAAGTTAGAAGCTGAAAGAAGCAAAGCAATGTGTAATCATGGAGATTTGTATCTTGCTTTCTCTTTAAATGCTTCAACAGAGTGACCCAGCCATGACTTATTTAAGTCAAGTACTACTTTGTCTGTATGATTCTCTGAGCTCATTTTGTGGTCTCATCTTGTGCTACTTCCAGTTGATTGCAGCTGATACGATTATTTTTCACGAGCTTTCCTTATTTGCTTTTGCATGTTTCATTATTTCAAAAGTCCCATTCTTGATTGCTAACCAGATTTAGTTTGAAGCAAAGATGACCAAAGATAACATTAGTGGACCATTGTAATAGATGATTAATAAAATATTCATTGCAGTACCTAACAATGAACGGTGGGCCAACATTAACTCCCATGTTTGATGGCTACATTGGTTCCAACATGAAGGAGCTGCGGGAGTCTGAAGACGGGTCTCGACCCGAAACGTCACCCATTCCTTCTATCCAGAGATGCTGCCAGTCACGCTGAGTTACTCCAGCATTTTGTGTCTATCTTCGATTTAAACCAGCATCTGCAGTTCTTTCCTGCACAATCTATTCACTGAATTCTGTCCAGATTCTGCCTGATTGAAATCTCTGTTCTGGGTCAGTGCTGCCACAGAGGCCAATCTGCAGTTCACCCTCAAGTAATATTTGTCATAATTATATGGTGAATAAGAGACAGCCAATGTGTTCAGGGATGTGGTGCAATTAAGTGAGCGCGAGCAAGGTCATAAAGTGCACATGTGGCTCTGAGCTGGAAATCACGATACAATCTCTAACACACTTGTGGCTATCTTTTTACAATCTGCACCATCTTTAATCTAATACTACTCTTCTTTTTCAAACAAAAATATTATTTTTAGAACAAAACATCACCCATATGTATTCTTAAAAATGAAATATCTGCTTTAGGGAAGGCTTTTCATTTTGCTTGTGATGATATTGTTCTCTAAATGTACCTCATTGAAACTTACCGAATAGTGAAAGGTCTAGATACAGTGAATGTGGAGAGGAAGTTTCCACTGGTGGGAGAGTCTAGGACCAGAGGCTACAGGTTCAGAATAATAGGATGTACTTTTAGGAAGGAGATGAGGAGGCATTTATTTAGTCAGAGGGTGGTGAATTTCTGGACGGCTGTGGAAGCCAATTCATTGGGTATTTTTAAGACAGAAATTGACAGATGTTTGATTAGTAAGGGTGTCAGGAGTTATGGGGAGTAGGCAGGAGAATGGGGTTGAGATGGAAAGATAGATCAGCCATGATTGAATGGTGGAGTAGATTTCATGGGCCGAATGGCCTAATTCTGCTCATAGAAATAATGATGTTATGAAATTATTTAATTGCCTTCCCCTCACAGTGGGAAACGTTGATTCTACTGTGTGGGGATGTTCATGTTAAATTCTAACGAGTATTGTGTTCTTTTTATTCGTATGGCTGTATGGTAACGCAAATCTCACTGTACCAATTGGTGCATGTGACAATAAGTGTAACGAACTTGAACTTGGGACTGCTATTAACAAGGCTGCCTTGTGATTGCCTATCCCTGGTTAATGATGAGGAGGTAATGTGGACCAAGGCAGATGTGATTCGCAGCAGAACTTCACATGATCTATTGCCCGTCCACCTGATGCCACCATAGTCCAGGACTGGACATCATGGATTAGGAGATAGTCCAGAAAGCTCAGCAGCTTGTTTGGTGCATACTCAGCACACGCTACAGTCATATCCATGAGTGGTACAGGAACTGGAGGATCACGAGACTGCAGATAGTGGAACCTTGAGCCAAACGCAAAGTGCTGGAGGAACTCAGCACATCAGACAGCATCTGTGGACAGACATAGTTTCAGGTTAGGATCCCTCTTCAGACTGTTCTGTCACGGAATGCCATCTGTCCATTCCTTCCACAGATGCTGCCTGTCCTGCTGAGCTCTTCCAGCATTTTGTGTTTTGCTCAGGTGTGGTAACATCATATTTGTGGAAACAAGCCATGGGCTGGACTGCTGATCAGATGGATAGTTTTCACCTAAATGGTTCCAACCTTTACAGATGTCCTTGCAGCTGCAACTAAGTGAAGAATATGTCTTCATGCTCTTGACTTGTGCCATAATAAGTTGATGAAGATGAATCACGGATCAGGTTGTTTCAGGAGCTGAGTTATGGATGCAGCTGCTGCCAACCACTACGTTAATGAAGTGTGCTTGGTTCCCTCATCCTATTAAATATCTAAAGGAATTTTTTTTTTCTTGTTGGAGTTATTAATTGTCTGACACTTCAATGCATGAATGTTGCTTATACCACTGGCCCTACTGTTGTCCAGGACGTGGGCATGGATCTCTCTGTAACATATGAACTGCCAGAGACAGGGAACAGCATTCATTCACCCTTGTGGCCTCACAATGTAGAGAACTACACTGAGCCAGTGCATAAAGTTCAGCTCCGTTCAGTTCAGTTTAATTCAGTTTATTGTCACATCGAGGTACAGTGAAAAGCTTTTGTTGCGTGCTAACCAGTCAGCGGAAAGACAAAACATGATTGCAATCGAGCCATTTATAGTGCATTTACATGAAGAAATGTTGCTGTAGGAATAGAGATTTTAGATTGTAATATGTTTGTAGATCTGCTTCTGTGGCTAGCACATAAATAGTCGCTTGGGTTGGGCGCCATCTTGGAAGACAGGTGATACCCTGGGGACTGCTTTGGGGCAATCATGTAAAGTTGTTGTGGGGCTGAGATGATCTCAAACCATTGCGGATATCTTCCTTTGGGTCAAGTATTCTCCAACCAGTGGAAAGATTTCCCCCAGATGAAAACATGTACAATTCAATAGGGCATGAACGAAAGCTTGCGGGGAATATAAAAACTGACTAAAAGTTGCTATAGGCATGTAAAAAGGAAAAGATTAGTGAAGACAAATGTAGGTCCCTTATAGTCAGATACAGGTGAATTTATAATGGAAAACAAGAAAATGTCAGAACAGTTAAACAAGCACTATGGTTCTGTCTTCACTAAGGAAGACACAAACAATCTCTCCAAAATACTAGGGGACCGATGATCTAATGGGAGGGCGGAACTGAAGGGAATCCACATTAGTCAGGAAATGGTATTAGGTAAACTGTTGGGACTGAAGGCAGATAAATCCCCAGGGCCTGAAGTTCTGCATCCCAGAGTACTTAAGGAGGTGGCCCTAGAAATCGTGGATGCATTGGTGATCATTTTCCAATTTTCCCTCAACTCTGGATCAGTTCCTGTGGACTGGAGGGTAGCCAATCTAACTCCACTTTTTAAGAAAGGAGGGAGAGAGAAAACGGGGAATTATAGACGTTAGCCTTACATCGATAGTGGGGAAGATGCTGGAGTCGATTATTAAAGATGTGATAACAGAGCGTTTGGAAAGCAGTGACAGGATCGGTCAAAGTGCATGGATTTATGAAGGGGAAATCATGCTTGATTAATCTTCTGGAATATTTTGAGGGTGTAACAAGTAGAATGGATAAGGGAGAGCCAGTGGATGTGGTGTATCTGCACATTAAAAGCCTTTAACAAGGCCCCACACAAGAGATGAGTGTGCAAAATTAGAGCACATGGTATTGGGGGTAGGGTATTGACATGGATAGAGAACTGGTTGGCAGACAGGAAGCAAAGTGTAGGAATTAACGGGTCCTTTTCAGAATGGCAGGCAATGACCAGTGGGGTACCGCAAGGCTCGGTGCTGGGACCCCAGTTGTTTATAATATATATTAACAATTTAGATTAACAATTTATAATATATATTAACAACTTAAATGTAACCTCTCTAAGTTTGCGGATGACACAAAGCAGGGTGTCATTGCGAGCTGCGAAGAGGATGCTATGAGGTTCCAGAGTGACTTGGATAGGTTGGGTGAGTGGACAGAAGCATGGCAGATGCAGTATAATGTGGATAAAATGTGGTGGCAAGAACAGGAATGCAGATTATTATTTGAATGGTGTCAGATTAGGAAAAGGGGATGTGCAACTAGACCTGGGTGTGCTTGTACATCAGTCACTGAAAATAAGCATGTAGGTACAGCACGCAGTGAAGAAATCCAATGGCTTGTTGGATTTCATTGCGAGAAGATTTGAGTCTAGGAGCAAGGAGGTTCTACTTAAGTTGTACAGGGCTCTGGTGAGACCGCACTTGGTGCATTGTGTGCAATTTTGGTGTCCTAATTTGAGGAAGGACATTATTGCTATTGAGGGAGTGCAGTGTAGGGCAGGGCTGACGTATGATGAAAGAATGGGTCAACTGGGCTTGTTTTCACCGGAATTTAGAAGGATAAGAAGGGATCTTATAGAAAAATATGAAATTCTTAGAGGATTGGACAGGGTAGATGCAGGAAAAATGTTCCTGATGTTGGGGGAGTTCAGAACCAGGGGTCACAGTTTAAAAATAAGGGGTAGGCCATTTAGGACTTAGATGAGGAAAACCTTTTTCACCCAGAGAGTTGTGAATGTAGAATTCTCTGCCACTGAAGGAGTGGAGGCCAATTCACTGGGTGTTTTCAAGAGTGAGTTAGATTTAGCTCTTAGGGCTAAAGGAATCAAGGGATATGGGGAAAAAACAAGAACGGGGTACTGATTTTGGATGAACATGATCATATTGTATGGCAGTGCTGGCTCGAAGGGCCGAATGGCCTACTCCTGCACCTATTTTCTATGTTTCTATGATTCCATATCTGTGGACTAGCTCCTTTGAATTAACACAGCCCCGGAGGCTATGCAGATGTAACGTGAAATAGTGCAGTGAATATACAGTGAAAAAAATTGCCCATTTCCTTGCAGTATTTCGGAGTCAGCCAGAACAGCTCAGACAGATTTTCAATTTTCAAATCTATTAACACTCTTCTCTATTGAAAATTACACAATATTTCTGAAGAGCATCCTTTTGTCTGGCAAATTAATACTGACATTTTTTTGTTTTAAAGAGCATTTCTCCATTCCTCGGATATGTTGAGTTCACATCACTGGCTTAATGCCATAACCTCTATTTGTAATACTAATTGGGACACCTATCATCTGTGAGAAATACCAATTAAACCAATGAGTTCCATCAATGTGGACTGGGGCATAATCACTAAAGCAGTTTTGTATTCATCGATGGCCACAATTGAAGAATGACGTGTCTCTATGCCGCACAACGCACTTTGCAAGGCTGGGTTATCACCTTCTCCACAGCCAACAATGGACCATTGTGGGCTCCACCTTTCCTTGAACATTGTTGCTGGTTTAGATTTGTCATTTTCCATGCCTTTCATTCATTTGTTCTTTGTTCCTTTTCATGTTTCTTGTGTCCCTCTCTCGACACTCAGTCTGATGAAGGGTCTCGACCCGAAAAATTACGTATACATTTTCTCCAGAGATGCTGCCTGAGCCACTGTTACCCCAGCATTTTGTGTCCATCCCCATTGCAAGGGACTGAAGAAGGGTCCCGACCTGAAACAACACCTATTAATGTTCTCCAGAGATGCTGCCTGACCCGCTGAGTTACTCCAGCACTCTGCGTCTCTCTTTGCAAGACATCCTCTCGAGTTGCTGCAATTTCCCAGAGACCTGTTTATACAGTTCAGTAAAATTAGGGGAAGATGTGGTGGAGGGGATTCTGGATAGACCATGAAGTGTGGCTGCAACAAATGATTACCCTACCGTGGTTCACTGCAAGATGGGTAATACGCCAAGCTCACGATGCCCAGGGGCATTCCTGGCAGAATGTACCCATTGGCGATCAGCATCAGAACCAGTTACAGAGAGTCTGCAACTTCTCCGTGGATTGTCACCTTGTCGTGGTGGAGAACCTTGTGTGGACCTGAGATCCTGAGAGCGATGCCGTCTGGAGCTATGCTCCTCGTAGGGTCACCCATGGCGGTAAGGTCGAGGGGGAGGTCTCTGACAATGAGCACTCTAATCAAGGCTTCATGGTGGAACAGGCGGAGGACGATGGCTGACCTTAGTGGAGCGTCACAACGGTTGAGAAGGCGGATGAAGGCTGCAGCAGAAAATGCTCTCCGGTCGTCTTGGACTCCATGACACTGGATCCCGACCCAGATCCGTCTGTGCACCAGTCTCCCCACGTTAAACAAAGTCACGCACAGGCGTCCTCAATATAGGGAATAGCACCCTGGAGACACCCATGGTCAGCCATGACCGAAGCAGTGCTAATGCTGGTAGCTGTAAAAGGTGTCTGAAGAAGGGTCTCAACCAGAAACATCACCCATTCCTTCTATCCAGAGATGCTGCCTGTTCCGCTGAGCTACTCCAGCATTTTGTACCTATCCACCTTCTACAGAGATGCTTCCTGTCCCGCTGAGTTACTCCAGCATTTTGTGTCTATCAAGGGTGAGATGCAGCTGGAACTGGACATGCGTCTGATCACACAATCCATCAGGTAGCAAAGACTCTGATGTCAATTACTGGGCAGTCTTGCCACTGATTAGACCACCTCTAGCCACCTCTAGCCACTCTCCCCCTTCCCCTCATTTCTGAGATATTACATTGAGTTTTTACGACAAGTTTATGACTCATTATGGTGAATCTGTGGAATTCTTTGCCACAGTAGCGTGTGGAGGCAAAGCTAGTGGATATATTTAAGGCAGAGATAGATAGATTCTTGATTAGCACAGGTGTCAGAGTTTATGGGGAGAAGGCAAGAGAATGGGGTTAAGAGGGAGAGATAAATCAGCCATGAATGGCCGAGTAGATTTGATGGGCCGAATGGCCTAATTTTGTTCCTATCTCTTATGAACAAGAAAAACAACAACAATTAAATAGCCAAAATGAAAGTGCACAACGGCATCCAGATTGGATCTCCCTGCTGTATGGAGACCGCTGTATTGTGAGCTGTCTCATGTGAGAAGAGATTAGTTTATTGTCGGCCCCTCCAGGGTGCACTGACCTTGGAGCACACGTGTTTCTGTCTGCTCGCTACAATCACTTCAATATCCACATCACACCAGTTACCACTACAGAAGCTGATCATATATCCGATAAGATCAGGCCCGTCCTGGAGTAGACCCTTTGCTCCAACACCAGATCAAGACACATTCGGAACATTGCTTGTCTTTATTTTCTCCACTTAAAGTGATGGGACCAGGTCAATTGTAGTTTGTGGCAAGGAGTGCATAGTGCAATGTAGCCAGTGAACGGGAACATATCTGATGGGCCTAATGGTTCTCTGCTCTAAGTATTTTGTAAAATTGCTATCTGCATATCCCATTAAACAGCCACAAATCCAGTTCAAGGCAATGTTAAATCTGTGAAAATAAAGCTGTGAACTGAATGCATTACAAACTAAATCTTAGCTCTGGCTGGATTTGAAGGGTCCACTTTGGCTTGCACACTAACACACACCCGGTATCTACTCGTTCTGCAGGAATATTGTCCTGTGGGGTTTCAGTTATAAAACAAATTATTTAATTCTGTTTGATTTTATTTTATTTTTGGTTGGCTTGAACCCTGTGCACTGATTCACCAAGCTCCACCAAGGTGTAAAACACTATTAACTGCACAGAATGATGTTGAGACATAAATCCAGGTTACCGGCGTTTGCAAGGGATTTTGTGCAGACCTTTAGAGATGAATGTGCTGCTGAAGAGATCGAAACTCACCATTCAGATCAGAGGCAATTCAGATTAAATCTAAATTAAAAATTCCCAGGACCCTTTTGCAATTTGAAAGCACATTTGCTAACACTGAACCCATACAAGTGAATAATTCAGGAAAAAAAAGCTGCCTTGTTTATTCCACAATACTAAGTCCCCCAGGTCTCACTGATCTTTTTGGTGAGTTTGATGAAGAGCTCCACAAAGGGGCACACAATTTGCATGTTAATTTGTTAAACCAGATACGTTCAGAGAATGCCAGAGCTCTGATTTTAACACCAGGTTTACAACTGGGAGGAGGGTGGGAAGGACTCATACATTAGGCTGCGGCCATTTTAAACCCCTGCGTTCTCCCGATAAATCCCAGAAGTGACTCCTTCCTTGAACAAGTGAGTGTGATGCTGAGGCTTGTAGAGCGGGTCAGCAGAGGTCAGTCCGAGGGGGGGGGGGGGGGGGGGGGGGTGGACAGCAGAGATCAGTCCGGGAGTGAAGTGCAGGGCAGAAAGCCTGGGAATCGCCTTGTGTTTTCTGCAGAATGGTGCGGAGAGAGGTGTTGCCAAGGTTGGATGGTTAAAATTAGCAACAGAGAGCAGGCACTAATGACAAAAGGAGACAAAGTGCTGGAGTAACTCAGTGGTTCGGGCAGCATCTCTGGAGAACATGGATAGGAGACGTTTCGGGTCGAGATACCTTCTTCAGACACACTCACCCAGGCCTGCAATGGACCAAAACTTTAATCTATGCCAGATTATTCTTTGTGACATAAATTAGTCATTTTCCATTTTGTTTAGTTTAGTCTAGAGATACAGCGCTGGAACAGACCCTTCGGCCCACCGAGTCTGCGTCAACCAGCGATCCCCATACTTTAACACCATCCTACACATACTAGGGACTATTTACAATTTTTACCGAAGCCAAATAACCGACAGGCCTGTCGTCTTTGGAGTGTGGGAAGAAACCTGAGCACCTGGAGAAAACCCATGGAGTCACGGGGAGAACCTACAAACTCTGTACAGACAGCACCCGTAGTCAGGATTGAACCCGGGAGCTGTAAGGCAGCAACTCTACCGCTGTGCCAAGGTGTTGCACTATTTGGTGAGATTAACAAGTAGACTTCTCCAAGGTCTGGCACTGGGGCAACTACTTTTTAGAATTTATATAATTGACTTGGATGAGACACCTAAAGTGTGGTTAGACACAAAATGCTGGAGTAACTCTGCGGGTCAGGTAGCATCTCTGGTGAAAACGATGGTTTGTTTGCCAGGTCTGATGACACGAGTAGAGGTAGGAAAACATGCTTTGAAGAGGTCATAAGGAGATTATGAAGGGATATAGATGGTTGTAAGTGGATAAGGATCTGGCAAATGGAGTGCAATGAAGGAAACTATGAAGGTGTTCACTTGACTGGAAAGATTATTATTGAAATGATGCAGCAGGTAATGAGAGAAGTTAACAGTATGCTTGAGAGGATGAATGCAACAAGAGAGAGGTTTACTTCCCGCAGAGGGTGATGGTGAGACCACGTCTGGGTGGTGAGCACAGGATGGGACCCTCAGAGGGGCCAGTGATGGGGAAGGGGGATGAGGGGTGGGGAGGGGTGGTGATGGGGGAGGGGTGGTGATGGGGGAGGGGTGGTGATGGGGGAGGGGTGGTGATGGGGGAGAGAGGTGGTGATGGGGGAGAGAGGTGGTGATAGGGGCAGGGGTGTTGATGGTGAAGGGTCCCGGCCTGAAGTGTCACCCATTCCTTCTCTCCAGAGATGCTACCTGACCCGCAGAGTTACTCCAGCTTTTTGTGTCTATCTTCGGTTTAAACCAGCATCTGCAGTTCCTTCTTATACATCGCACAGCTTCTCTTTCAGCCAACGGGACCCTGTTCCAGAATCTGTCTGCAGACGGTCTTCGAGCAGAACTGCTGATTGGTGATGTTGACACCGGCTTTGTGTGGGGTAACACATGTGTCATATCCACCAGATTCACACCTCCCTGTGTGTGATATCACAGACTTGCCCGAGGTCTCTTGTACCCACCAGCATCACACCTCTGTGTATGGGGTCTGTCGTAACCACCAGCATCACACCGCTGTGTATGGGGGTAACACAGACTTGCCCGTGGTCTCTTACACCCACCAGGGTCACAGCAGCTGGCAAATGCGGGGGGTCCATCCATGCCAAGGATCTAAACGTTACATGTTCCACACATCACCTGGAAACTGGATGCCATGCACTGCTAAAGATTCACTTGGCAATGTTGGTAATGTTTGTCTTCACAAAAAGATCAGCTGTTTTCATTCGTTTAACAAAAAGGATGTGTGCCACAGTTAAAATACAAATTGTGGGTAAGGGCTATAATAGACTTATTCCAGAAGCCATTTTGTATTATTTATCTTTTTTTTCAAAAGGAAATAGATGAGGGATTAGGTTTTCAATGTATTATCATGGTTGATGAGAAGTGTAGATACTGTGGCTTAGTTTAAATTGTTTGCCCCAGGATACCAGCTTCCTCGGTAAGTTAAACCTGATCCACCACATGTTTTCCAGTTCATTGTTAATGTAGTCTAACTCTCCCCCTATCCCATTATTCCCTGCAAGAAACAGCACGAATGAGTACTATTGAATATTTATAAACCACAGAACTGTTTTCCCTGCAGTATTGTTTTATCTTAATTTTCTTACTTACAGATGAACTTCATTAGTAAGAACTCCACTGGGACCAGCTAAAATGGTTCTCATTATCGAGGTTGTACAATAATCCGTTAAAACATTCTGGGATTGATGGATTTGAGCTCATGTTTAACACTGTGAGATCTGAAGGGTATTTGTCGCTTTTTATTATTTATTTCCTGTCTTTTAAATATGGTAAGACTCATAGTCACGAAGTTCATTAAAACATTTTCTTCTGCCAAATTCTCATGTCAACAGCCTAGGGACTGAGTTAAAAAAAATCCACCAGGATCTCACGGTGCTTTTCTTTTCCCAAAGTCTTTAGTCTCAAGTTAAGAGATAAAACTTGTTCCTTTCCCATACTGAACAAACTGCATTTGGATTTCTTCACTGTGTGACACTGGTTATTCCCATTGTGAGTTAATATTAACTTGGAAAACAAAGGCTTTAATCGCAGCTAATTTCCTCAGAGATTTCAGCTCAGAGTTCAGCAATTGTTTCCCTCTGATCCCCGTTGATGTTATAATGCAGTGCCTCGATCTTCCAGCCTTGTGCCTGCTTTCTGATGAAAGACCTGCACTTTCTACTGGAGATAATCCAGTCACCTCCATCCATACCTTGCTCAGTATCCCGCCTTGAAGGAGAGGGATAGATGAACTCAAAATGCCTGAAAGAGTTTTATATAATTTTATTGTTTCAGTATCTACAAAATAAACAGGACAATGAGAAGCAGAAGTAGATACAAAGTGCTCGAGTAACAGCAGGCCGGGCAATATCTCAGGGGAACATGGATAGGTGGCATTTCAGGTCTGGACCCAGATATCAGTGATGGGTAAGTATGTAGCCCAAGGAACGGGTCAGGTCAGGGAGACCTGGGTGAGTGACTCATACACCTATAGAGTCATAGAGTGATACAGTGTGGAAACAGGCCCTTCAGCCCAACCTGCCCACACTGGCCACTTGCCTGCATTTGACCCATATCACTCCAAATCAGTCCTATCCATGTTACTGTCTAACTGTTTCTTAAATGTTGGGATAGTCCCAGTCTCAACTACCTCATCTGGCAGCTTGTTCCATACACCCACCACCTTTTGTGTGAAAAAGTTACCAATCAGATTCCTATTAAATCTTTTCCCCTTCACCTTTAACCTATGCCCTCTGGTCCTTGATTCACCTACTCTAGGCAAGAGACTCTGTGCGTCTACCTGATGTATTCCTCTCATGATTTTATACACCTCTATAAGATCGCCCCTCATCCTTCTGCGCCTATAAGATCACCCCCCATCCCAGCCTACTCAACCTCTCCCTATAGCTCAGATCCTCTTGTCCTGGCAACATCCACGTAAACCTTCCAGCTTTTCCAGTTGCGTTTTTCACCTCCCAACACACCAAGGGCCTACCGCCACCTGAGGACAAGGGTGATGACAACAATTTTCAAAAAGCTTGATACCATCCAGAATGAGTCATCTTACTTGACAGGTTCATGACACCTGCCCTGATCTACCCTCCCCTCCACCAGCAGTGCACTATGGCCTTGGTACATCCATAATCAACACCACAGCCGCACGCCTGGCCAGCATCACCCAAACCCACCTCCTCATCCATCAGCAGGGACAAGGGTTACCATCCCATGTGGTCACCCCCACCTACAGATCCCATCCCCTGCATGTTGCACACTGGACCTTCCCCGACGCTTCCCCGAGTCCTGGAACTCTGCACAGTGGGAACCTTCAGCAGAAGGACAGTTGCAGGTTAGAGTCAGGAACTCACCTTCTGCCGACAATTCGGGATGAACAATAAATGCTGGCCACAACTTGGATATTCCCTGGATACCTGGTATCCTCTAGGTCCAGGCAGGAATCCCTGGTAACAAAGCTTGAGACGAGACTGCACGGAATTTGCAACTATGTAGATGTTAATCCTTCTCACCAACATGACTCTCCACCCCATCCCCCTCACTCACTTACTCACTCACTCACTCACTCACTCACTCACTCACTCACTCACTCACTCACTCACTCACTCACTCACTCACTCACTCACTCACTCAACCGTGAGTTAAATTACATGTGAACTCACCAAACAACTTCTTCGTGCATGGATGGTTTGAGTCAACTTTACAATGTAATAATGGGGAACTAGTCTTGTTTATAAATCATGCATAGCCACTTGTATCCGTGTCCCCTTGAAAACAATGGAAACACTCTGGGTGTTGTGTGGAGGAAGGAATGTTCTGCTCTCCTCTCTCCTCCTCTATTGTTAATAGAAACCTTCAAGGAAATGAATGGAGATTTAACGCACAAAGTAGCTGACTGCTGAGAATCTGAAACAAAAGCAAAGGGCCTGGAAATAGCATTTCAATGGGACAGTCAAGATCTCTGCAGGAAGTCAACGACCAAGGTCACAGATGTGGACTCTTCCAAATATTAGCGAGAAGGTTGCTGTGATCAGCAGATGCCCATCATTCAGTAGTTTCATCAGACACCTGCTCTTGCCAGTGTGATGAGATTGGCTTGGTCAGTTTCAGTTTTAATTTTCATAGATTGTCACGTGTACCGAGGTACAGTGAAAAACTTTTTTGTTGCGTGCTAACCAGTCAGTAGAAAGCCAATGCATGATTACAATCGAGCCATTTCCAGTGTATAGATACATGATAAGGGAATAGCGTTTAGTGCAAGGTAAAGCCAGCAAAGTCCGATCAAGGATAGTCCGAGGGTCACCAAAGAGGCAGATAATAATAATAATAATAATAATAATAATAATAATAATAATAATAATAATAATAATAATAATAATAATAATAATAATAATAATAATAAACTTTATTAGGGACTCGAGGTCCAGACAAGGGGCAACATTACATTAAAATACATTGCATATTAAAAAAATATCATAAATATATAAAAAATCTTAGTATATCACATAAAAGCATCATAAATTATATTTAAAAAAACACAATACATGAGTTAAAAATCCAGATTAAAAGAATGATCAATGTCCTACAACGAGACAACGATACCAGTGTCTCCACAGCTGGGATTCGTAGCGTGTAGTGCGAACCCTTATGTTTGACAAGGCCACAATAATTACATTTTTAGAGTCATTTATCCTGCAAATGAATTTATACATGTGATTTCTTAGGATAGCTTCTAAAGTACTGACTCCTGCAGCCACAAACATATTACTGGCACTACACCATCTAGGGTTCCTTAGCAGTGTTCTCATGGCATCGTTATATGTCACCTTTAGTCTCTGGAAACTTGTCTTTCCATTGTTCGACCACAGGTGCGCAGTGTAGAGTGGTGTGCAGTATGCTCTAAATAGCAACATCTTCACCACATCTGCACACGCACCAAATTTACGCAAGAGAATATTTGCCTGTACATACAGCATGCGTCGTTGCCTATAAATATCCTCATCGTCTGTCATTTGTTCTGTAATAAAATGCCCTAGATATTTTACCTTATTACAGACACTAAGATTATTGTCAGACAATTTAAAATCAGGAAATTTTAGACATTTATCCTCTTTGGTTCTACAGATCATAACAGCACTCTTACTAGCATTATATTTAATGTCATATTCCACACCAGACACAGAACATATAGTAAGGAGCTGCTGGAGACCAGCGCTAGATGGACTAAAGATCACAAGATCATCTGCATATATAATATGGTTCACTAAAATATTACCAATCACACACCCAAATATTACCAATCACGCAGATAGTAGTTCAGTACCACTCTCTGGTTGGGGTAGGAAGATTGCTGTATTGTTTCTCTG
This sequence comes from Amblyraja radiata, assembly GCF_010909765.2. NCBI lineage: Eukaryota > Metazoa > Chordata > Chondrichthyes > Rajiformes > Rajidae > Amblyraja > Amblyraja radiata. The sequence goes on from NC_045975.1 coordinate 44,257,859, forward strand.
GTGAACGATGTCCAGAACGATGTGAACAATGTCCAGAACGAAGGCTGCTCACATGGGAACTGCAGACCTGCACAGCCTTGGCACAGTAACGACAATTAGATCTACGTCTTCCTGCCATCAGTGAGCTGTGTCAAGCCTCAGCTCTTCAACGATGCAAGTCTGGTGAGAAAGATGCCAATGCCCATCAAATCTCTGCTGAAAGTGTCCACCGATTTCAATTCGGGATGTATTCCCACATTTATGATTCCAAATTATTTTCTCTTCAGGATGGCAAGTGATGTGAACCATTCAAGACCACGTGCGGCAATCTGGAACATAGGACAATCAGTGGAAAATGAAACAAGGACACCATTAAAGTGACAAAGGTTGTCAGAAGAGTTCCGGATGTACATGGGGAAATAATGGTCAAGGAAGACAAAGACTTACATTAAGATACCAGGAAGTAATTCCATGCATCAGGAATGGGTTTGTGTCTATTGGGGAGCAGTAGGAACATACCATGTGAGCTGGTGTCAGATCTCCAGGTGATCAGGTGGAAATAGACACAAAATGCTGGAGTAACTCAGTGGGACATGCAGCATTCTGGAGCGAAGGAAAGGGTGACGTTTTGGGACGAGACCCATTCTTCAGACCCGAAACATCACCCTTTCCTTCTCTCCAGAGAGGCTGCCTGTCCCGCTGAGTTACTCCAGCTTTTTGTGTCTATGTTCGGTTGAAACCAGCATCTGCAGTTCCTTCTTACACAGGTGATCAGGTGGATCAGGTGATGAAGTGGATCAAGTGGATCAGGTACATCAGGTGGATGGGGTTGTGCTGGTGGGGATAGAATGAAGAGGAGAGAGCTGCTAATCAGCCTAATGTGAAATGAACAATGAATTGATTTGCAAACAGCAAGTTCTAGTCACTGTATTTCATGGCAAGTTCCTAGTTGAGATTGGAGTACTTCAACATTTGAGGGAGACAGGTGTCGTTGAGTCTGGATGTTGGGGAAAAAAATCATCAGCCGAGATCACAGCCTGAAGATCTAGAGATCCAGAACCAGGGGCCACAGTTTAAGAATAAGGAGTAAGCCATTTAGAACGGAGACGAGGAAACACTTTTTCTCACAGAGAGTGGTGAGTCTGTGGAATTGTCTGCCTCAGAGCGTGGTGGAGGCAGGTTCTCTGGATGCTTTCAAGAGAGAGCTAGATAGGGCTCTTAAAAATAGCGGAGTCAGGGGATATGGGTAGAAGGCAGGAATGGGGTACTGATTGGGGATGATCAGCCATGATCACATTGAATGTCGGTGCTGGCACGAAGGGCCAAATGGCCTACTCCTGCTCCTATTGTCTATTGAGAATGTAAGCAGCCAGAGGGAATGAGAGAGAATGAGAGAGTGGAGAGGGGTCACGGAGGGAGGGGTTTCAACTGGCTGAGGGGTGGGTGTGGAATGAAGAGAGTTTAGAGACATGCTGAGGTAAAGGACTCTGAGCACGGGCCCAGGTTCGCTGAGGACTCAGGATCGGGGGGAGACTGCCGGAGAGCACCGGAAAGCAAAGCATGGGATTGTGAGGAAGGAAGGGATCAGAAGAGAGTAAAATATACGAATGTGGATTTATTGATGCTTGCAGGATTCACCGCCTGAATAAAGAGAATGTTTACAGGTGAAGCAGCCACCATGTAATGGAAGTACAGATAGATCTGGTCCTCTCTGAAATAGAGTGAGCCAGCTGAGATACACACACCACGTGCACACACATAGATACATGCATGTTATCTACAAAGATACATTACAATTGCTCGCATATACATGGAGGCTGTCATTCGCATCAATGCCAATGAATATACAGATAATTGCAATTGGAGCATTCAGCAATAAAAGCAGCAACACGCAGACAAGATCTGATGGGTGGCACAGTGGCGTAACGGTAGAGTTACTGCCTTACAACGCCTTCGGCACCAGAGATCCAGGTTCGGGTGCTGTCTGTACGGAGATTTACGTTCTCCCTGTAACCGCGTGGGGATCCTCCTACACTCCAAAGAGGTACAGGTTTGTAAATTATTTGGCTTTGTATAAATGTAAATTTTCCATAATGTGTGTAAGAGAGTGTTCATGTGTGGGGATCGCTGGTCAGTGCAGACATGGTGGGCCGAAGGGCCTGTTTCCACGCTGAATCTCAAAACTAAACTAAACCTATGAAGGTGAAGGTTGACAGCACTCCTGGACCTAGCCAGCATGTTGTACATCCTCATCTGCACAGATACCGCAAACCTTCAACAGTTTTCCATCAATCACTCGAAAGCAATCGTGGAAATGAGCCACTTTGAACTTTGGTACAAATCACCCTTTCAATCTCATGTGAAAGCTTCCATTTGAACTTTTAATGTGAAATAACACAAGCAAATGTGCACATTTGCAAGCTCGACGTGTAGTCTGCAATGTGAATGACCAGAACTTGCTTCACATCATCTGCTATTTTGGGATCAGGTCAGCTGAACATTCCAGTGTTGGAAACATGAAGTGGGAGACTGATAATCTAAACCAGGAGCTGGAATGTCTTCCCATTCACTCGGAGAAGCACCACCTGGGAGCAAAGATCAGCAATGAACATCAGAAAATGCAGGAGAAAAAAACATCCCACATAGTAAAGGCAAAACCAAGTGCGTGTGAAGAGAAAGTTAACAAGAGGCCTTTAAGCAAGGAGGCTTGGACACAAGGAACTGCAGTTCTTAGAAACATAGAAACATAGAAACATAGAAAATAGGTGCAGGAGGAGGCCACTCGGCCCTTCGAGCCAGCACCGCCATTCATTGTGATCATGGCTGATCGTCCCCTATCAATAACCCGTGCCTGCCTTCCCATATCCCTTGACTCCACTAGCCCCTAGAGCTCTATCTAACTCTCTCTTAAATCCATCCAGTGACTTGGCCTCCACTGCCCTCCGTGGCAGGGAATTCCATAAATTCACAACTCTCTGGGTGAAAAAGTTTTTTCTGACCTCAGTCTTAAATGACCTCCACTTTATTCTAAGACTGTGGGCCCTGATTCTGGACTCGCCCAACATTGGGAACATTTTTCCTGCATCTAGCTTGTCCAGTCCTTTTATAATTTTATATGTTTCTATAAGATCCCCCTCATCCTTCTAAACTCCAGTGAATACAAGCCTAGTCTTTTCTATCTTTCCTCATATGACAGTCCCCGCCATCCCAGGGATCAATCTCGTGAACCTACGCTGCACTGCTTCAATCACAAGGATGTCCTTCCTTCAAATAATAAGTGGGACCTCAGGGCAACTTTTTCACTCAGAAGGTAGTCCGTATCTGGAAGCTATGGAAGCAGATACATTTATGACTTTCAAAAGACATGTGGACAGATATATGGAGAGTGTTCAAGAAGGAACTGCAGATGCTGGAAAATCAAAGGTACACAAAAATGCTGGAGAAACTCAGCGGGTGCAGCAGCATCTATGGAGCAAAGGAAATAGGTGACGTTTCGGGCCGAAACCCTTCTTCAGACTGAATATATATGGAGAGGAATATACATGGAGAGGAAAGGTTTGGAGAGCTATGGGCCAAATGCAGGCAAATGGGATTAGCCCAGTTGGCCAACTGGGTCGGCATGGACAAGGTGGGCCCAAAGGCCTGTATCCTTGATGTCCAGCTGTATGCTTCCTTGAGTAAACTTGAAATGAGGCTTAGTTCAAGGTTAACAGACAGAGTGTTAGGATGGAAAGTTAATGATAGTAATGAAGTCTTTCAGTCTCAGTAAACATGGTGAACCTTTCGTTTGAGGAGCTTTTGTGCTTTATTTTTTCCTTTTACAAGAACTAATCCTTTCTTCCATGTGATAAAGCCACATTGAAGTGGTGAGATTTGTTGCCTTCCCCTAGACTATCGTGATGGTGGCAGCAAGCACACACAAGCAGAAATCAGTGTTTCCATCGAATATTTCTTTTGATTTTTAGTGTCTGCATTTTGTTTGTGAACCATTCTGAAGTGATCATTAGTTTGTTCAGTAATTCCATCCGCTCTTAAATATGATGTATCCATTAAGAGGCCCCACTCCGGCACATCAACCCGTTCAGCTGTATAACGTACGCATCACTGATAATGTGCCAATTTGTATTTGAAGATAAGCACTTTTTTTTTGCATCTCCAATTATCTAACAAAACCTTCCCAGCTCAGCACTACAGGCAGCATTTGTTTTTAGTTTTGCATTTGCAGTGAGATGATCATTTATCTGGTGACTCTTTAAGAACTGGTTATACTTAATTAAAATGGAAAATCAGAGCATTATCTGGTTGACTGCGGATGCTGGTTATCTGAGCTTATTGTCCACTTCAGTTGGTCTAGTATTACTCACTCAGTTTGCTTGCTATGACTCTGCCTTTTATGCACTATCAGTTAATCTAGATCACCATCACCAAATAACACACACATTAAGTCTGGAGCTCTAATTATGATATGGTAAATGAATGCGATATGTCTTTCAATACCTCTGATAAGAAAGAATTCTCATACTAACTGAAAAACAATTTAAATTAAATTAAATTAAAACACTCCCCCTCCATCTGCATTCCTTCCTTCGGCCACGCAGTTCGCAACTTTTCTGTCCTCATGCTTCACAAATCTTTATCCTTTTGGCTTACACCTGTGTTTTCATCTCTGGCCTTTGTCTAACAATCTGCCCAAGAAAACCCCCCTTCACCTGTGTTCACCAATCTGCAGGAAGGAACTGCTGGTGCTGGTTTGACCCAGAACGTCACCCATTCCTTCTATCCAGAGATGCTGCCTGTCCCACCGAGTTACTCCAGCATTTGTGTCTACCTCCTTCACCTGTGTTCACCTATTACTGCCCATACTCAATCCTGCCCCTCCTCTCACCCAGCTTTCTTTCCTGCTTCCTCTGTAGTTCGGAAGAAGGGTGCCGACCTGAAACATCACCCATCCATGTTCTGCAGAGAAGCTGCCTGAACAGTTGAGTCACTCCAGCAATTGGTGCCTTTCAACAGTAAAATAAATGTTCAGCATTTGTATTTGGTGTGTTTGAAGTGAATTGGTCATGTTGAAAGGGGCTGAAACGAAGGTTCCATTTTGGGCCAAGCCTCGATCGTTTAGTTCTGGCCAATTTAAAACCAGGGTTCAACCTAAATGACCATTTTAACATGGACTCCTCCTTCAGACCTCTGCTGGACTCATCCGTGTCGAGGTGGTAACCAGCTCCAGTATTTACACTGGAGTATAGGGGAGGGAGCCCATCCCCCTGATAGTCTGCACCCTTCACAATATCAGCACCCAGATCCCTGCCCCACCTGCTCTGTGCCCATATTCCTGTATTTTTCTGGATTCCACATATCACTCAATTCCAGTCTTTCATCCACATCCCACTGGGGTGGAATATGCAGTAGCTTCACTGCTCCGAGTCTCTCCCTCACCGAGACTGACCTCATGCCCTCTACATTCTTCCGTTAGCATCCCGTGTTTAAATGAGATCACCTTTCATTCCTCCAAACCCAGGGAATTAAGTCAATTTTACAATCTTTCTTTCACAGGACAGCCCCGTCATCCATGGGATCATTCTCATCCCCCTTTGCTGCTGCTTTCCCTGGACAAGGTGCCCTTTCTCAGACAGGGAGATGAAAACTCAGCTCTGAACACTGGGTGTAATATAGTCTGTTTCCTTACACTTCCAATCCATCTCCTTCCCCACCAACCAGACTTCACATTCCTTACTGGCATACCTAGAATTCACCCTGCTACGAGCATCAGTAACATCCTGATTTCCCTCATTAGACCCATTACGCTGCACAATTATTACTTGCTTGTTTTGATCTATTAAAATTCACGCTCTAATTTAACACCACATTGGACTGTCGCCTTATTAGGCTTCTGAAGCTCATGCACAAGGACTGACTCTTTCATTTGTTTTTGGTGCAGAAGGCAGCAGCAGTTTGAAGGCAAATTGCCCCCAGTTTCACTTTTCGCGTCCCTCAGAACTGTAGCTGGAAGCAAATAGCAGCATAGCAGGGGCTGGCATGTATTCAGCAACTCCACAGACCATTTATCTGTCCACTGCCTGTTCAAAGCTTTTTTTTATCAGCTGCAGTGTCTTGTTCGTGTAAATTGTTTCTGTCTGCACATAATGACTGAGGATATTTATTTGAATGCAGTTGAAAGGAGGGAAAAGATACAACGAAACTTTAAGAAAGTGTAAATAATTATTAGGCAATATTATTTGAAAATATTATAGTGAGCTATAACCATTCTTAGCAAACATAATTGAAATAAAGCACTTCAACTGATTAATAAAACTTTGTAAAAAAATCTCAGAACACAAAAGTGATCACAATACTGTTTTCTCCAGAGATGCTGCCTGACCCGCTCAATTGCTCTCGTTTTTTGTAACGATCTTCAGTGTAAACTAGCACTGTACGAGGTAATTCAAGAGTTCTCCCGAGTTTCCCCTGATTCGAACTCAGAGAATTACAGTAATAGCTGCTCGGAGGTACTCGGGGCTCTCGTGGACATTTTTCAACATTGAAAAATCTTCAGGAGTCATTCCCGAGTACCTGCCGTTAGCGTTACGAGCCGCTAAGAGACGTCCCGAGCTCCGACGTACCCGCTACGTACATTCTACGCGCTTACCACGAGTTTGATTTTTTTTGTAAACTCGGGAGAGCTCTTGAATTACCTCGTACAGTGGGACAGGCCCTTTATTGCTGACTTTCCTCAATATCACATGCACAACAGCAATGCCACGTCAACATACCAAAGTAACTAAGTAACAAAGCAACTAACGAAAGTAAACTGCAGCAGTTTAAACTCATTTTACTTCTGCCTAATTCCTACAATTTTTAAACCATAAATCATAGCTTTCTTTTCTATTACATTCAACGCAGTCACTTGAAATTAGACTAATATCCATTCCATTCTTAATTCTTTGTAGTAACCCAGTCACTGCCCCCTTTCATCCTGACTTTAGCATCTAATCAGCTGCAGCTGAATTCATTATCTTCATTGGCATTTCCCTCAATATACCACCTCAGAGAGAACACATATAACAAGTCTGAAGTCTGATGAAGGGTTTCAGCCTGAAACATTGCCTATTTCCTTCACTCCATAGATGCTGCCGCACCTGCTGAGTTTCTCCAGCAATTTTGTCTACCTTTGATTCTCCAGCATCTGCAGTTCCTTCTTGAACATATAACAAGCATCCACACTCACTTTCCCTCAGTTAGACAGAGTGGGGACAAAATGAAAGTGCCCACAGGGTTACACGTTACTCTCTATCTGTGGTGATGTCAGTAAATGACAACCTTTGGAAAATAAGTGCTTCTTGATACATCTTCCAGGAGGAATCTGTGAAGTTTGTCATTCTTCCTGCATGTGGAGGGAGGTCATTATTCTTTAAATGAATGTCCTCAGACATCAGATGTCACAGCAAAACCTGTGTACACTAATACTTCAATCTCCAGTTAACAGCAAATTCAGCAATTCAGAGGAATCCTAGACTGCTTACCGAATGATGCCAAATTCATCTGACCATTCTTCTTCACAATTTTAAACAAGCTCTTCGAGCAGACTCACCTGTCAGAATGACCTAGCACAGGCCTTCATTGTTAGTCAAGGTGCAATGGAGAGAGGGTGTAGAAATGTTCAAGGCACTGTCCAAATGTCGGTGTTGCTCAATGTGTTGACCAGTTAGAGTGCCAGGATCGATCCCTGGCCTCTGCTGGGTGATCTGAGCGCAGGTGGATTCAACGATGCGAACCCTGGCCTGAAGTGACCGGCTGTGGATTCCAGTCTTTGGTTCATCTGCATTTAATCTCTCACCCCAACATTCCTCACATCACTAAATCTCCCATATATATTCCAAACATAGAGTCAGCATAGACGTAGAACAGTACAGAACAGCAACAGGCCCTTCAGCCCACAATGTCCATGCTGAACAAGATGCCAAGTTAAACTAATCTCCGCCAGTACGTAATCCATATCCCTCCATTACCTGCGTCCATGTGCCTATCTAAATGCCTCTTAAACATGACTGACGTATATGCCACCACCAAGACAAGACAAAACGCAAGACAATTGACAGAAAAGTTCCATAATTCAAGTATTTTGTTGCAAACTTAGTCTAACCCCTCGTGATCCAACAAACAGTATATGAAGGCGCTACTCCTGGTACAGAAACGACCCTGTTGCTGCAAACTCTTTATTTGATTATGAACTTTGGTAAATCTCCTCATTACACAGAGCACCATGTGCTCATTCTGGCCATAAGCTGCTCAGACATTCTCTTTGTGTGCCTGTCCTTGTTTTTTTACCTGAATCACTCCATTAATTCCGTCTGCTTGTCTTGAACTTGGTCTTGTTTTGCATTTTGTGTCCTGAATAAAAGGCAAATGAATGAAACGTGGTATGGATGGTCATGAGAAAGTTGGATGTTTAGTAATTAATCTGTGTTAGGGATATGTATTGAGCCATGCTAAAGAAAGTGGAGAAGGAGTCACCAGTAAGTTACAATTGACCTAGAACATCAGCCAAGTTATTGAAAGGCAAAACAAACTCTGGGGACCACATGAACCTTCTTCCTGTTTGAGTTAAACTACACGAGGAAAAAACTGAAATGTTATGTGTAACAGTTGCATCAGATGCTGGTGAGGCTGCATGTGGAGCACTGTGTTCTTTCTTGGTCACCCTGCTATAGGAAGGGTGTTGTTTAGCTGGAAAGAGTGCAGGAAGATTTATGAGGATGTTGCCAGTACTCGAGGGGCTGAGCTATTCGGAAATATTGGGCAGGCTAGGACTTTATTCCATGGAGCACAGGAAAATGAGAGGTGATCTTATGAAGGTATATAAAATCATGACGGAAATAGATAGGGTCGATACAGATATTTTACCCAGGATAGGAGAATGATAAATTAGAGGATTAAAATGAGAGGGGAACAATTTAATAGAATTTAATTTAAAGTTATTTTTTTAATAACTTTCTCCACATATGGAATGAGCTGCCAGAGAAGGTTTTAGGCCATCTGGAAGAATGGGCTGAAAGATGGCAGATGGAGTTTAATGCTGATAAGTGTGAGGTGCTACATCTTGGCAGGACAAATCAAAATAGGACGTACATGGTAAATGGTAGCGAATTGAGGAATGCAGTTGAACAGAGGGATCTAGGAATAACTGTGCATAGTTCCCTGAAGGTGGAATCTCATATAGATATAGGGTGGTAAAGAAAGCTTTTGGTGTGCTGGCCTTTATAAATCAGAGCATTGAGTATAGAAGTTGGGATGTAATGTTAAAATTGTACAAGGCATTGGTGAGACCAATTCTGGAGTATGATGTCAACAAAATAGAGAGAGTACAGAGGAGATTTACTAGAATGTTGCCTGGGTTTCAGCAACTATGTTACAGAGAAAGGTTGAATAAGTTAGGTCTTTATTCTCTGGAGCGCAGAAGGTTAAGGGGGGACTTGATAGAGGTCTTTAAAATGATGAGAGGGCTAGACAGAGTTGACGTGGACAAGCTTTTCCCATTGAGAGTAGGGAAGATTCAAACAAGAGGACATGACTTCAGAATTAAGGGACAGAAGTTTAGGGGTAACATAAGGGGGGACTTCTTTACTCAGAGTGTGGTAGCTGTGTGGAATTAGCTTCCAGTGGAAGTGGTGGAGGCAAGTTCGATTTTATAATTTAAAAATAAATTGGATAGGTATATGGATGGGAAAGGAATGGAGGGTTATGGTATGAGTGCAGGTAGATGGGAATAGTGGAAAATAATTGTTCGGCACGGACTTGTAGGGCCGAGATGGCCTGTTTCCGTGCTGTAATTGTTATATGGTTATATGGTTATATGGTTAAGGTAGTCAAGGCAGGTACCATAACAACATTTAAAAGACAATTAGAAGACAGATTTATAGATAAGAAAGGTTTAGAAGGATATGGACCAAATGTGGGCAAATGGGACTAGCTTAGATGGGGCAACTTGGTTGTCCGGGATGAGTTGGGCCGAAGGGCCTGTTTACGTGCTGTATGACTCTGTCTATCAGATCTCAGTTGTGAGAACGAATGCAAGTGCACGGTTTCAGGTTAATTACACAGAACTGTGTCATTGAATGGTAAAACAAACTCTGGGGACCACATGAATCTTCTCCCTGTTTGAGTTAAACTGCAAAAGTAAAAAACTTGGGCGGCACGGTGGTGCAGCAATAGAGTTGTTGCCTTACAGCGCCAGACTTTCAGAGCCAGAGACCCAGGTTCGATCCTGGCTACAGATGCTTGTCTGTACGGAGTTTGCACGTTCTCCCCGTGACCTGCGTGGGCTTTCTCCGAGAACTTCGATTTCCTCCCACAATCCAAACCCCACAGGTTTGTAGGTTAATTGGGTTGGTATAAAAATGTAAACATTTTCCCTAGTGTAGGATAGTGTGCGGGGATCGCTGGTTGGTGCGGACTCGGAGGGGTTGTTTCCACATTGTATCTCTATACTAAACTAAACTGAACTCCAATCTCAACTCTCCTCTCAGCTTAGTTGAGCAGAAATGTACCACAGATTTGTGGTCCTGCCCCAGACCCTCTGCTGGGACATGTTGGTGCACAAACCCGTCACTGGGACATTCCCACATGTCAGCAGGGATGCATGCCGCATGCAGCGGAGTGCAGCATTGGGGCAGTAACGGTGTCAGTAAGCACTTCCCATGGACTGGGGACCCACCATCGCTGTCCCACATACTAACTCTGCCGTCGGTACAGCGGTCCCATCACCATGGCAGGGACAAGGCCGCTGTCAAAGGGAATCAGAGTCATTGTAACGAGACCAAGTGGGTAGAGCAAAGTGTTTTTTGTTGTCAAAACAACACTTGAACTACACGAGCATTTAGTCGAGAGAAAATGTTTAAAGCTCTTGGCGTCGTGAAGAGCACTAGCTACGTAACACACTGAAAAGCCCGCGAACGGTCCCTGTTAATTGACAGACCTGACCTATAACGAGGGTTCTGCATACACAGTTTAACCACTAGGTGCCGCTACACCTTCTTATTTTATTTTGTTAACTTAGTTTAAACAGTTTCTTTTTTTTTAAGGCAGTATTGGATTTTTAGTTTTTAATATTTATTGAATATTTTTAACTTTTTCCGATCTTACTTTTGCTTTTGTAACAGTGTTCGGGTGATTTTGAATGTTTGGAAATCCTGGTCATCCATGTTCAGCAACAATTGGCGAGTCTGAAGAAGGGTCTAACCACTAGGTGCCGCTACATGACCCTCCCCCCCTCCCCCTCCCCCACCCCAGAACCAGAGGAAGGAAAACGAGCGGGAATCCGAATAAGGCAGCGGAACCACGTGGACACGGGACCAGTGAACAAAAGCACAACAGGTGCGGGAAGGCCGGCGGGTTTACCGGATGTCGCGAGTACCTACCGTTACTCGTACGAGCCGCTACGAGACATCCATGAACTCCTATGGACCCGCTACGGACATTCTCCGAGTTCGAATCAAGGGAAAACTCGTGAATTACCTCATACAGTGGGACAGGGGTTTAACAATCAGACTAATCCGACTGCAGGAGGACCTGGTTGGCAGAACAAGAATCTTTCCCTTTTTCACCAGAGGTTTAAACATGGGTTGTAGAGAACAGGGAGAACAAAGTTACAGCAAAAGATTAATAAAGACCATGGAGGTTTTGGTGTTGTGGGGTGGGGCAGAAACTCATCTGTGAAGCTCGTAACTCACATCAATGTGACACATAAACTTTCTCAGTAGTGCCGGGGAGAAGTGGCATCACTATTGGAGTGAAGCAGGATGGTGACATCGATATGGTGCTTTAAATTTCCAATATCCTTAATGTAGATTACAGTTTAGTTTAGAGATACAGCACGGAAACAGGCCCTTCGGCCCACCGAGTCCGCACTAACACTATCCTACACACAATAGGGACAATCTTACAATGTTACCAAGCCAATGGATCTACAAACCTGTAAGCAACAATAGTGCAGCCCTTCGAAGTCTAAGAACAAAATGAAGAGGCACACAGGTGTTACGCAAATTACATCATCAATCCTGTCAGGCAAATGCCATTCCAAATCCAGCCCTCACAACTTGACTTATATCAGTGTCATTTTGTTGCGTTTGGCTTTTATCAATAGCAGACTCAGCAAGTGACCCATGTTCAAATCAATTCTTTGCAAATAACACGACTTCCGCTGGCAAATTGTGGTTGCTATTAAGAGCAAAACAACGATGACTCAGCTCCAAATCAGCATCTGAATGTAATTCATCTGTATTGAGAGACCTGTATCGCCGCCTTTAAATTGGAGTTTGGGGCAGATCCTGAAGTACCTCGTGGTCCCCTCTACACAAGCAATTACTAACCCTGGTACATGCTGTTGCTATTACATACCACTTCATGGACCTGAACCCACAACTTTCCCATCTTCCCAGTACATCTTACCTGTACAAGGGATTTCCTCTTCTATATAAGTGTTGTGCAGTTCAGTTGGCCACTGCCTTAACCCATAATCTGAACGTTTTTGGGTTCAAAATCAAGTTCCAGATTAAAGCTGCCCACGGAATTATTGAATGAGGTTATGTGGCTCCTCGTATCCATGGTAACTGGGCAAGGACCAGAGAAGCTAATCTCATTTTCTACCTGGAACAAAAATCTCCATCTCAGATCAACACCAACCCCTGTCTTTGACCGCCTACACTGCTCCAACCAGGCCTGATGAACACTCAAGGAACAACACCGCTTACCAATGGGTTTTATTGCAACTCTTTGCGCCTCAATATTCAATTCAATTCAATCAGCTTTACCTGTTTGTTTCTGAACAGTCCCGTACTGGTATAAGGTCACCCACCGATAATGTTAGCTATTCAATTCTTAGAGTGCACCTTGCTTTCAGGCAGTAATCTCTCAAGATTATCACTCTTTGGGTGACATGACTATTCTTCTCTCCTATCCATTTCATGTTACTGACCCTACCTAGGCTTTCAGAAAAAGGCTCACCACCATCTCGACTTTCTTAAATGTTAAAAAATATTTAGCATGTCACCGAATATTTGCATATACTTCGACAGATGGACTGTGAAAAGCAAAGATCCTATAGTGGAGCAAGATAGACCACTCCTGCTCAATGCAATGGGCTGACGTGTAGTACGCAAGGGAGTGGAACATGGGCCTTTTTTTCATCCATTTCAGTAACCCGACCCGACCCGACCCGACCCGACCCGACTCGCAGTGTAATCAACGTTGCGGGGGAACAGTTTGTGTTAATAAATTATAATTCTGAAAATGAGGAGAAGATTTTTTCCAAAGAACTTTTATTTTTACGAGGATGTTTCCGTAACCGGCTTCCGTCTCCGCACTAGTTATCTTTGCTCCGCTACGGGATATTTGGTGCGGAGACGGAAGCCGGTTACGGAAATGGGGCCGGAAATTACCCATGAATCTGCCCATGACTGTACTACGTCTTTTTCGCCGAGTGATCTATCTTGCTCGCTATAGGATCTTTGGTGAAAAGTACCTGACTAGTTGCAACATTGTCTTGTATGGCAATTCCAACGTACAGGATACAAGAGGTTGCAGAGTGGTGAACTCAGCCCGGACCATCACTGGCACAGCCCTCCCCACCATCGAAAGCATCCTCATGAGGCACTGCCGCAAGAAGGCAGCGTCTATCTTCACGGATCCCCACCATCCAGGCCGTGCCCTCTTCTCACTGTTACCATCAGGTAGGAGATACAGAAGCCTGAGGTTTTTGCAGGAAAACTAAAACAAAGCATATTCTTTACAGGTGCAAGATCTGAGTGTTGCAATGCAGCGATCAGAGGATCCTAGTGCACGATTCACGCAAGGCTTGCAGGTAAATACAGCAAGTAATTAGCAAAGCAAACAGAGTTATTGTTTATTGCTGTGGGAATTGAATGTAAAAGTTGAAGGAAGGTTATGCTTCAGTTATATGAGATCACACCTGGAGCACCATGTGTTGTACTGGCTGCTCTTTAACACATGGGGAACAGTTTGGAGAAATTTATCAGTTCAATACTCAGAAATGGTGCATTGTCTTATGGCAAAAGGCTGCAAGGGATTCACTGAGGTTCAGAACAAGGATAGGCCTCGATTCCACAAGGGGTCTGGGCACATGGATGTGGAAGGCTGTTTAACCTTAGGGGGGGAATCTAGAACACACAGTCACTATTTGAAAACAAGGAGTTATTCATTTAACACAGTGGTGAGATTATTTTTTTCTCTTCGATGGTTCCAAGTTTTTGGGATGATCTTTCTCAAAGCACTGTAGCAGTAGAATTCTAGCAGATATTTATGCAGTCGGATGGACATATGATCAGCAGCAAGAAGGTTAGAGGTGGTAAACGGGAAAGTGGAGTGAGCTTACAATCTAATCGGTCATAAATTTAATCATTGCTGATAAGGTCTGAGGGATTGAGTGACCTACTCCAAACTCCTACGTAGATCAGTAATTTCCATCGATCCTCAGATCTTTTACTGTTGTGATCACTGGCATCTGCCCTGAGGGAACCTTGCAGCAACTTATATGCCTTCCTTTTCATATGACATGAAACAACAGCCAGAATGGGGCAACATTTACAAGGAAGGCCAAAGGCAGCAGGATCTCATGTAATACACTTGGCCCCATTGCCTTAAGATTTTCTTTCTCCCCTTTCCTTTGGCTTTCTAGTCTGTGTATCAAACATCACACCCACCCTTCCATTGCCCCCTTCATAGTTAACGTTGATCCATAGTCCATTTAACCAGGGAGTTGGCACAACAAAACCTTTCTTGGTACCTTTGTACAATGTGGGCACATCAAGCCGCTTCCCGAGTTCCTAATGTGTAGGAAGGAACTGCAGATGCTGGTTTCAACTGAAGATAGACACAAAAGGCAGTAGTAACTCAGCCAGACAGGCAGCATCTCTGTAGAGAAGGAATGGGTGACGTTCCGGGTCTGAAGAAGGGCCTCGAACCTGAAATCTCACCCATTCCCTCTCGCTGGAGACACTGCCTGGCCTGCTGAGTTAACGGCCTGTCCCACCAGCATGTGACTGGATGCGGCGAGCGCGACCTAACGTGGTCACTTGAGCCATACGGCCTCGCGGGGCCAGTCCCACTTCGATCGCCGGAAACGTATGGAGTTGTGCGGGGCTCCGAAAAACTGACACTGTCCAAAAATTCAGCGCGACAACAGCCTGTCGGCCCGCAGCCGCATTGAGGCCGTACGCAGCGCCTCGACGGGCGTACGCAGCAACTTGACGGCGTACGCCTAGCGTGTGGCATTGCGCAATGACGTCACCACCTGGCGTGCCGTTGCGTGATAACGTAACCGCCGTGCGACGTCCAAATTCAGTCAGCCCGCCTCCTGCCCAGTTGATTGGTGAGTATGATGTCGGGACCAGCCCTGCACAACTCCAGACGGCTCCGCGGTTGGAAGTGGGACCGTCCCCATGAGGCCGTACGCCTCAAGCGACCACGTTTGGTCGCGCTAGACGCACGGTGGGACAGGCCCTTAACTCCAGCATTTTGTGTTTATCCTCAGTTCCTAACGCTCTTCCCCCAGAGGATATAGCAGGTTTGAAGCTTGGCGGCGATGCAGTGACACTTCTGAAAGGTCTGCACTTCGGCACATTGAGAAATGGGATTGATCAGCTTCTGGATGCCTGATGGGGGCAAGAACAAGTGATGTTGTGACTTTGCTTCACACATGAAATGTGATCACCACAGGCTTAGGAGCAGATTCAATTGCAGTGGAACAGACCCTCGGCAATGGAGGGCGTTTATATTCATTGATAGAAACAAAACTGAAGACTGAACTTGAAATGAAGTTAACCTATCTGACACAAAAGCAATATGGTTAATAAAGAAAAGTCAAACACAAATAATAGTTTCTGAGCATCCAGGAATAAGAAATATTAGTTTCTTAGTGAGTAGGAAATATAAACGGAAATCCATTTCACGGAGGTGAAGACTTCACCACCTCAACTGCCGGGTTCCTGAACCAGTGGTAAACCAGGCAGAGGCAATAAAGCAAAAAACAATATTTTTAAATAAAAAAAACACAATTATTTTCACTTAAAAGAGAAACCTCTTATTTGAAATAAAATGAAAGGATTCCAAAAGGTCTCAGACTTCAGTGCAATTTCAAACTTGGGTTTTCTCAGTTTAATTTGTGGATAAAAATAAAATAAAATGATCGTTAAACGTACAAGAATTTGGAGATAAGTCATATCCGTTAAGTTTCTTTCTACAGTCAGGAATATCCAGTTCAGGTGAGAATGAAACAACCATTAGCTATACAAGAGGTTGTGCTTTAGTTGACACACTGAGGCCCATACAAATGGTGTGTAATTTTAAATGATGAAGTTGGCCTTCACCGCAGAAGATGAAGTCCACTTGAAGTTCTGCTGGTCAGAGACCTGATGGTAAAATGGACACAAAGAACAAAGACGCTGGATTCAAAGACTATTTTATAGAATGAGCTGTTGGAGGAGGTACCAGGTACCATAACATCATTTAAAATATGCTTGAACAGATACAGTGGCTTGCAAAAGTTTTCATACCCCTTGAACTTTTCCACATTTTGTCACGTTACAACCACAAACGTAAATGTATTTTATTGGGATTTTATGTGATAGACCAACACAAAGTGGTGCATAATTGTGAAGTGGAAGGAAAATGATACATGGTTTTCAAATTTTTTACAAATAAAAAACTGAAAAGTGTGGCGTGCAAAAGTATTCAGCCCCCCTGAGTCAATACTTTGTAGAACCATCTTTCGCTGAAATTACAGCTGCAAGTCTTTTGGGGTATGTCTCTACCAGCTTTGCACATCTAGGGACTGAAATTTTTGCCCATTCTTCTTTGCAAAATAGCTCAAGCTCAGTCAGATTGGATGGAGAGCGTCTGTGAACAGCAATTTTCAAGTCTTGGCAGAGATTCTCAATTGGATTTAGGTCTGGACTTTGACTGGGCCATTCTAACACATGAATATGCTTTGATCTAAACCATTCCATTGTAGCTCTGGCTGTATGTTTAGGGTCGTTGTCCTGCTGGAAGGTGAACCTCCGCCCCAGTCTCAAGTCTTTTGCAGACTCTAACAGGTTTTCTTCCAAGATTGCCCTGTATTTGGCTCCATCCATCTTCCCATCAACTCTGACCAGCTTCCCTGTCCCTGCTGAAGAAAAGCATCCCCACAGCATGATGCTGCCACCACCATGTTTCACAGTGGGGATGGTGTGTTCAGGCTGATGTGCAGTGTTAGCACACACACACACACACACACACACACACACACACACACACACACACACACACACACACACACACACACACACACACACACACACACACACACACACACATATACTCACACTCACACATATACACTCACTCACTCACACACATACACTCACACAACCACACACACATATACACTCACACACATACACTCATACACACACATACACTCACACACTCACACACTCACACACACACATACACACTCACACACACATATATTCGCACACACACACACACACTCACACACTCACATACACACACACATACACACACACATACACACACACACACACACACATACACTCACATACACACTCGCATACACACTCGCATACACACACACACACACACACACACACACACACACACACACACACACACACACACACACACACACACACACATACGCACACTGACTCACACTCCAAGTAAACTTTCTTGAATCTACTCACACGGCTGAGCGCGACCTCTCCACTGTGGAGCTTCCGCAGTCAGCGGCACTTCCGCAATCAGCGCGACCTCTGCACTCAACGGAAATTACGCAATCAGTGCGACCTGTCTACTAAGCGGAAGTCACAAAATGAGCGGGACTTTTGGACTAAAAACAGTCGGACCTAATAAAACATTTATTCCTTCCTAACACAGTCGGACCTAATAAAGCATTTATTCCTTCCAAAAACAGTCGGACCTAATAAAGCATTGCAGTTTCAAGCACAGGCAGGGCAGCAGGCCAAACAACTCATGGCATTGTCATTTCATTTCATTTAATTTCATTTCCTATTAAGCATTGCACTTTCAAGCACAGGCAGGGCAGCAGGCCAAACAACTCATGGCATTGTCAGTAAAGGGCTAACAACTAATTTATTGCAAGTACATTGCCTGCAGTTCAGTTGATTCACAGCTTAGAATGACAGTCGTGGCCTCTCCCTCGCGACCTTGCACAGTGACTGACTCACGTCCAGGCATCCGGGGTTTTATAGTCCTGCCCCCCCCCCCCCCCATCATGGTGATTGACATGCGAGAGGACAAATCAACTGATCTCAAGGTTTTTTATACAATCATAACTTTTTTATTTTTCATCGATGGGAAAGATGGCTCAGCGGAGGCCATAAGATGGCCAAAAATCACAGCGAAACAGGGTAGCGTTTTTTCTAAAATCAATATACAGCACAGTCAGGAAGTGGTCAAGATGAGACTTTTAATTATATAGATGGGTCAAACGCAGGGAAATAGAATTTACTTTGACAAGGCATTGACAAGCTGGGCCGATGGGCCTGTTTCCATGCTGTATGACTCTAAAACTCCCTGGTGTAACTTCTGGATAGCATCTTCCCACTTTGACGATCATGATCTTGTGTTTCTTACCATGGTCTGCAACTTTGAAGCACATCTCCATCGCCAGCTTTATAAAAGTCTGCACCAGCGCTGAGGAAGTCATTTGTGACTCGTCTTCCCAAGCTTGCAAATTCAGGCCCAAAATGAGCAACTTTTCAAGCTCAGCACAAGAATTGATCATTTTTCCACCGCAACGAGAGAAAACCAACTATGTAGAAGATGCTTCAGTCTCTTCCACTTCGGAGGTTCTCCTGCATCAAGGAGGATGTGCGTCCACTCAGTTCTGCATTGTGGTGAGTGATGAGTGGCAACCATGGGTCTTCCACAGATGGGGCAGTAGGTGTTTGGCAGGGTTGGCCAGATAGTGTGCAGTTTCTGCTATTTCAGCAAGATGTCAGTGTGCTCCAGGTCCATGGACAAGGCTCACATTACACACTGTTTCTTCTCCACTTTGAGGGGTCATGGCACAGAGGACCCAGGAGGCACTGGGGTTTGTTTAGCTTCAAGCAAACTTTGAACTCATCCTCGAATCTTTTCCTCTGTTTGAGTGGAAGCATCACCCTGTGGCAGAGCTCATAACAGAGTGTCTGCTTTTAGCATCTGTCATACAGCATACAACATCATCCATCTACACATCTCACCTGCCGGTGTTTTGACTATATCCCTCTACACCTGTCCTCAATGTTTCTTAAACATTACGACAGTAATAGCCTCAACTTCCTCCTTTGGCAGCTCGTTCCATACACCCACCACCCTTTGTGTAAAAAGGTTACTCCTCAGATTCCTATTGTCTTTATGAAAATTGGAATGCATTATCAGATTAGTAGAATGTGCATCCAGAGGATGTGATTTGAATGGACCACAGTAATGTGTTATCTTTGTGCCAGCACAGTGGCACAGCTGGTAAAGTCACTGCCTCACACAGGCAGAGACCTGGGTTCGATCCTGCCTGCGGGTGCTGCCTAAGCGGAGTTTGCACATTCTCCCTGTAACCGCATGGGGTGCTTCAGTCTCCTCCCACATCCCAAAGACAAGCGGATTTGTAGGTTAATTCTTAGGTCCCCTTTGGTCGTGGCTGACCATGGGTGTCTCCAGGGTGCCATTCCATATATGGAGGACGCCTGTGCGTGACTTTATTTAATGTGGAAAGACTGGTGCACAGACAGCCACCACACGGTCCTTGACAGATCTCAGTCAGGATCCAGTGGCGTGGAGTCCAAGACGACCGGAGACCCTTTTCTGCTGCAGCCTTCATCCGCCTTCCCAGCCGTTGTGACGCTCCACTAAGGTCAGCCAGCGTCCTCCGCCTGTTCCACCGTTGAGGTCTTGGCTCGATTGCTCTTTGTCAGAGACCTCCCCCTCGACCTTACCTGCATGGGTAGCCCTACCAGGAGCATCGCTCCAGACGTCATTGATCTCAGGATCTCAGGTCCACACAAGCTTCTCCACCACGACAAGGTGACAATCTGTAAATTGCCCCTAGTGTGTAGGGAGTGGATGAGAGTGGGGTAAAATAGAAATGTTGTGATTAGGTGATTGATGGTCAGAATGGAGTCGGTGGGCCGAAGGGCCTGTTTCCCTGCTGCACATTTCAAGCAATCAATGGAAAGACACTAAGTTTAGATGAGTACATTTAAGAGCAGAATTCTCTCAGAATGCAATTAGATGAAGCAATAAAATAAAAGGCCAAAATACTTTTGGGGAATCATAAATAGCCAAGTATACAAGATGAAAGAAGTCATGATTAATTTGTACAAACCTAATTCCTCTGGTTGTGGAGTCGGTGAATAGTGGCCAATAATTTAATATTGTCTCCCAGGAGAGAGGTCAGGAGAAATTTCATTAACAGAGGACTGTTGAAGCATGAAATAATGTGCCAGTGAGTGGTTGAGGTGGGGACAAGGGAAAATGGATAAACATTTGAAGCAGACGTGAATACAGGCATATGGTGAGAACAGGATGTGGGATTTGTTTTGATTTACGAGAGTAAAAACCAGAACAGATACAATGAGTCAGATGGATTTCTCCCACAAATTTCTGAGAAAGAGTTTAAGCCAATGCGTTGCAGAATTAATGTTTTGAGGAAATAAATTAGCAAGACTTTTTATTTTAATCGCATTTAAAAAAAAATCTTATATTTGGGGTTTTTCAGGCATAGATAATCTAACTTGAGTGATGTGTATGGTGGGCTGCTGGCCATTCATTTTATCTGCTTCTATTACCTAATGTGCAAACTGTGGAGATTGCTTTGTTATTGCCTTGGGTCAGATCCCACACCATCCTTACCAAGATGCCAACATAGAGCCACAGCACAGAACCAGGCCCTTTGGCCCATCTTGTCCATGCCAACCAAGTTGGCATACTGGCCCAGACCCATATCCTGCATGTGACCCACAGCCCTCTAAGCCCTTCCTATCCATATATGTCCCCAAACTACTGCAGCATCTCTGGAGAAAAGGAGTAGGTGACATTTCGGGTTGAAATCCTTCTTCAGACCTCTTGAAAAATTAATGCTTCTTCCCTTGGAGATATCTCTCTCCATTCATTGCAGCTCACGCCCCAGGAAGATGTCCCGTGGTTATGCTGGGGAATAGTAGGCTGCTCTCGGGCTGTGAAGAGCAGCCAGAAGGTTGGAGATTGTCGCATTTGCAGAGCTGTCGCAACACTGGGTGGCAATTCAGTGATTTCTGCAGGCCTCAAACATTCCCCTACAGTCAGTAGGTCCCTTGCAGTCAAAAACAGGTGAATTGATCATGGGGAACAAGGACATAGCAGACCAATTGAATAACTACTTTGGTTCTGTCTTCACTAAGGAAGACATAATTAATCTGCTGGAAATAGCAGGGGACCGGATGTCAAATGAGATGGAACTGAGTGAAATCCAGGTTAGCCGGGAAGTGGTGTTAGGTAAATTGAATGGATTAAAGGCCGATAAATCCCCTGGGCCAGATAGGCTGCATCCCAGAGTACTTAAGGAAGTAGCCCCAGAAATAGTGGATGCATTAGTGATAATTTTTCAAAACTCTTTAGATTCTGGAGTAGTTCCTGAGGTTTGGAGGGTAGCTATTGTAATCCCACTTTTTAAAAAGGGAAGAGAGAGAAAACGGGGAATTACAGACCAGTTAGTCTAACATCGGTAGTGGGAAAACTGTTAGAGTCAGTTATTAAAGCAGCACATTTGGAAAGTGGTGAAATCATTGGACAAAGTCAGCATGGATTTATGAAAGGTAAATCATGTCTGATGAATGTAACTAGTAGAGTGGATAAGGGAGAACCAGTGGATGTGTTATATCTGGACTTTCAGAAGGCTTTCGACAAGGTCCCACATAAGAGATTAGTATGCAAACTTAAAGCACACGGTATTGGGGGTTCAGTATTGATGTGGATAGAGAACTGGCTGGCAGACAGGAAGCAAACAGTAGGAGCAAACAGGCCATTTTCAGAATGGCAGGCAGTGACTAGTGGGGTAGCGCAAGGCTCGGTGCTGGGACCCCAGCTATTTACAATATATATTAATGATTTGGACGAGGGAATTGAATGCAACATCTCCAAGTTTGAGGATGACATGAAACTGGGGGGCAGTGTTAGCTGTGAGGGGGATGCTGGAGGCTGCAAGGTGACTTGGATAGGTTGGGTGAGTGGGAAAATGCATGGCAGATGCAGTATAATGTAGATAAAAATGTGAGGTTATCCACTTTGGTGGCAAAAACAGGAAAGTAGACTATTATCTGAATGGTGGCCGATTCGGAAAAGGGGAGATGCAACTAGACCTGGGTGTCATGGTACACCAGTCATTGAAAGTAGGCATGCAGGTGCAGCAGGCAGTGAAGAAAGCGAATGGTATGTTAGCATTCATAGCAAAAGGATTTGAGTATATGAGCAGGGAGGTTCTACTGCAATTGTACAGGGTCTTGGTGAGACCACACCTGGAGTATTGTGTGCAGTTTTGGTCTCCTAATCTGAGGAAAGACATTCTTGCCATAGAGGGAGTACAGAGAAGGTTCACCAGACTGATTCCTGGGATGTCAGGACTTTCATATGAAGAAAGACTGGATAGACTCGGCTTGTACTCGCTAGAATTTAGAAGATTGAGGGGGGATCTTATAGAAACTTACAAAATTCTTAAGTGGTTGGACAGGATAGATGCAGGAAGATTGTTCCCGATGTTGGGGAAGTCCAGAACCAGGGCTCACAGTTTAAGGATAAGGGGGAAGTCTTTTAGGACTGAGATGAGAAAAAAAACAAAACACAGAGAGTGGTGAATCTGTGGAATTCTCTGCCACAGAAGGTAGTTGAGGCCAGTTCATTGGCTATATTTAAGAGGGAGTTAGATGTGGCCCTTGTGGCTAAGGGGATCAGGGGGTATGGAGAGAAGGCAGGTACGGGATACTGAGTTGGATGATCAGCCATGATCATATTGAATGTCGGTGCAAGCTCGAAGGGCCGAATGGCCTACTCCTGCACCTATTTTCTATGTTTCTATGTTTCTATTCCTGTTTTTACATTGTTGCAATTGCCAAGGATAAAAATAATACGGCTAGAAAGGGTGGGGGTCCAATAATGAACACATATTTAACCATGAAAATATAATGTTTATTCATCTTTTAATTAACCACTAAACATTTTTTTAATGGCATTATTAGAATAGCAGAAGTGTTAATAAT
Organism: Amblyraja radiata; assembly: GCF_010909765.2. Classification (NCBI taxonomy): domain Eukaryota; kingdom Metazoa; phylum Chordata; class Chondrichthyes; order Rajiformes; family Rajidae; genus Amblyraja; species Amblyraja radiata. The sequence goes on from NC_045975.1 coordinate 44,281,141, forward strand.
CCATTGACCTGCATTTTGCTGGGTTTTGCCAGCAGTTGCCATGGACCTAATGGTAGACACAAAATGCTGGAGTAACTCAGCGGGTCAGAAGAGAAGGAATGGGTGACGTCTGGGTCGAGACCCTTCTTCAGACTATGTCGTAGAGCTGGAGGGCAGGAGGAATCACCGAGGGAGAGCAGCGAGAGAGGAAGTTGCAGAACTTTCAGCGAGAGGAGGAAAACTTCAAAGTAGGCATACCTAGTGGAGATTTTGCATTGGGGCAGACGAAATGTGTAGGAAGGAACTGCAGTTGCTGGTTTACACCAAAGATAGACATACAATGCTGGAGTAACTCAGTGGGACAGGCTAAACAGAAGTATTGGGTGATGAAGTCTGAAGAAATGTCTCAACCTGAAATGTCATCCATTCCTTGTCTCCAGAGATTCTGCCTGTCCCGCTGAGTCACTCTAGCATTGTGTGTCTGTCTTTGTTGTAAACCAGCATCTGCAGTTCCTTCCTACACATGGATCTAATGATGACTCTTACTGCAATGGCAGTGAGACTTGAGACTCCATGTGAACTCCATGTGTTAGTTTTACATTAGTTCCAATTAACTATTCAATGAAAATAATTTAACTGTTTGAATTGTTTTTCTTTAAAAAAAAGAATTAAAATTAAAAGATGACTTCATTTATCAGAGAAAGGCAGAAACATTGTTTCCGACAGGTCTGGCAGATGGTAACTTTGTCGAAGACAGACACAAAATGCTGGAGTAACTCAGCGGGACAGGAAGCATCTTTGGAGAAAAGGAATGGGTGATGTTTCGGGTCGAGACCCTTCTTCAGACTGATGTCAGCGGAGAGGGAGATACATAGATAAGGAAGTAAAGGTGTGAAAATGTGACAAAGTGTATGCAGATCAATGAAAATGAAGAATAGGTCATTGTTAGCTTGGAGAAGATAACAACAACAAAGCAAGCAGAGATGAAATGTAGTCGGCACAGTAAGACTGGTCGGAGAACTGGGAAAGGGTAACTTTGTCGACGGTTAGGATAGAATGGAGAGGATGTTACCAGTAGTAGGAAAGTCTAGGACCAGAGGGCATAGCCTCAGAATAAATAAACATACTGTACCTTCTAAATGGAGATGAGGATGAATTTATTTTGCCAGCGGGTGGTGAATCTGTGGAATTCATTGCCGCAGAAGCCGGTGGATATTTTTAAAGCAGAGATTGGGTATTGGGTATTTTTAAAGCTGTGATCGATAGGTTCTTGATTTGTAAGGGTGTCACAGATTACGGGGAGAAGGCAGTTGAGCGGGAAAAATAGTTGGCTTCCATTGTGTCATCATGCAAATATAATTTGTATTGGTGTTAGAATTGTTGCCTGTATAAGTTGCAAGTGATTTCAGGTGCTCCTATAGGTTTCCGTCTGCTAAATAATACAATATTTTGGGTTCAGTGCCCCATGAAAAGAACTCAGCCCTGTGAAATTGTGTTGGGAGTCCAGAGAACTCTTTTTACTTTTAATTTTAAAAACCTTAGTGTCTGCAAAATAAATTACTTTGGCTGGAAGCATGGAGTTATAGCAAGCTCCAATAACCCAGAAAATGCAACAAATACAACAAAAGAACATGTTCTCGGCAAAACATTGTTAGAATTCTGCCCACACCACCACTCTCACACAAAATATGCACCCAAGTTTAGTTTAGTCTCAAGGTACAGGGCAGCAACAGGCCCTTCGGCCCACTGAATCCACGTCGGCCAATGATCCCGGTACACTAGCACTATCCTATACACTAGGGACAATTTGCAATTTTCCTGAAGCCAATTAACCTACAAACCTGTACATCTTTGGACTGTGGGAGGAAACCGGAGCACCCAGAGAAAATCCACGTGGTCACAAAGAGATTGTACTCCATATAGACAGCACCCATAGTCAGGATCGAACCCGGGTCTCTGGCGTGGTGAAGCAACAATTCTAACGCTGCGCGAATTATTTAAGTTTTGTAAAAATATTCTGAATCTATCGCTCCTGTAAATTGCAGAATTGGTATATGTATTTATTCTGCAAATAAAAAGACAACACAATGTTGAATACTCCTCTATTTCAGGTTTAGGACATGCCTCCATTTCTCTCTGGGACTCTGGCAGTCTGGCCAATCTCCTCTCAGTGACCTCTCTGCACCCATCACCCACACCTGATGAAGAGGACATTGGAACAAAGTTTTTGGATTAAATCCCAGGTCTGGCTGGAGATTAATGGCGGAACTAAGTATCTCACCAGGCAACCTGAAGTTGGTTCACCAGTTTTCCAGTCCAGAGTTAGAAACATAGAAACATAGAAATTAGGTGCAGGAGTAGGCCATTCGGCCCTTTGAGCCTGCACCGCCATTCAATATGATCATGGCTGATCATCCAACTCAGTATCCCGTACCTGCCTTCTCTCCATACCCTCTGATCCCCTTAGCCACAAGGGCCACATCTAACTCCCTCTTAAATATAGCCAATGAACTGGCCTCAACTCCCCTCTGTGGCAGAGAGTTCCAGAGATTCACCACTCTCTGTGTGAAAAAAGTTTTTCTCATCTCGGTTTTAAAGGATTACCCACTTATCCTTAAGCTGTGACCCCTTGTCCTGGACTTCCCCAACATCGGGAACAATCTTCCTGCATATAGCCTGTCCAACCCCTTAAGAGTTGTACTGACACACAAAGACATGGTGGCTTCCAATGATCTGTTTCATGTAAAACGGCTCTGGGTTCCACCCGAGTACCACTGCATTCCCACTTTAAACTCTCAGTACAATGCACGGTCCTTGCAACAGAGACGAAGCCCAAACTGAGTGAATTCCAATGGTCTGTGTGGCTTATTTACTGGAAACAGCACCGTGTATATAATGGCAAGAACTCGCGTACTTCTTCAAGCCTCGGGCCATTTTAATTGCAGAAGCAGCCTAGTGTTTACCTCTCTGTGATATTATGCTCCCAGTATGCAAGGTCTACGTTTGATTACAGATGGCTGCGGTTCAGAACGTCTCTCCCCTCCTGGTTTATATCAACACTTTTCCCAAACCATTTTCCAGAAGGGAATTCCAGAAATAGTACAGCCGGGGTAATCGTATTGCTTTCTTGACGTCCTGTGAGGGAGGGCTATATGTATGTATTTATGTATGTACTTAATCTATGAACCACTGTTGTATAAAGTTAGTACCTCCACCAATGTAAAGCACTTTGGCCAACGAGAGTTGCTTTTTGTGCTATAGAAATAAAAGTGACTAAAGTGACTTGGCTTTCAGAGTTCAAAGATTAAAGAGTCCTCACGCGGGTAAACTCCAACCAGCCCTGTCTGCATGTTACGTGGCCATACAACCAGGAAGCAAGCAACTGACAGCTGGCGCAGGGCTTGAGGGAAACAAAATGCTTCATAAAAATGTATTCTCACGACAAAAACAATATTTTGTGCTGATTCTAAATCGCCACTTCAGAGGCAATAAAGAGACCATCTCTTCTCCATAACTTACCCATTATCTCAACAGGAACTGGTGCCGAGTAAAATAAATAGAGAAATCAATAACTCACCAAGTGGATTATGATCTGGTTTCAGATACAAGTCATTGGCTGTTATATATACTATATATATACTAGACCAAGTGCAGACCCGTTGGGTCTGTTCCCCCAACGTGCGGTTGTGGGGGGGGAGGCGGCATGCAGCGTCACACACACTAACATTCCCCCCCGCACTCACGCTAATTACCCCCCTTGATATTATATGAACATTATTAATTTGCTCCTTTTACCCCATAACCACCCTATCTACTGACGCATAGCCCCCAACACAGTCACATCTAGAGAGGGGGGGGGGGGGCAGGGGTAGAGAGTGAGGGCAGAGAGAGAAGGGGCAGAGACAGAGAGAGAGACAGAGACACAGAGAGAGGGATAGGGGGGTGGAGAGGAGGAGAAGAGGGAGGGTGGGTGAGGGGGCAAAGGTGGGGGAGGAGGGGAGGCGAGAGAGAGGGTGAGAGTGAGGGGGGAGAGAGAGGGGGTGCTGAGAGGGGGTGAGGGGAGAGGTGGGGAGCAGGGAGGGGGAGGGAGGGTGGAGGGAAGAGGGTAGGGGGCGTGGAGGGGAGGGGGTTTAGGGGAGGGAGGGAGGGTGGGGGAGGGGATGGAGGGGAGATGGGGAGAGAGAGAAAGAGGGGGGAGGGGGGAAGGAGAGAGGGGGGAGAGGGGGAGAGAGAGGGTGTGCTGAGAGGGGGTGAGATGAGGGGCGGGGGAGAGGTGGGGAGCAGGGAGGGGGAGGGAGGGTGGAGGGAACGGGGTTAGGGGTGTGAGGAGGGGAGGGGGTTTAGGGGAAGGACTGGTGGGGGGAGGGGATGGAGGGAGGAGGGGGGAGAAAAGAGGGGAGGAGAGAGAGGGGGGAGAGGAGATGGAGGAGGATAGAGGGGGGGAGGGGAAGAGGGGGGGAATGGGAGAGGGGGAGAGAGGAGAGGGGGGAGGAGAGGGGGGGAGAGAGGGAGAGGGGAGGGGGGGAGGGGAGGAGGAGGGGGAGAGGAGAGGGAGGGGGGGAGAGAGAGAGAGGAGGGGAGAGAGGAGAGGGGGAGGAGAGGAGAGAGGGGGGAGGGAGAGGGAGGGGAGAGGGGGGAGGGGGAGAGAGGAGAGGAGGAGAGGGGAGAGAGGAGAGGGGCGGGAGGGGAGAGGAGAGGGAGGGGGGAGAGGAGAGGGAGGGGGGGGAGGAGGAGAGAGGAGGGGGGAGAGGAGGAGAGGGGGGAGAGGAGAGGGGGGGGGAGAGGAGAGGAGAGGGGGGAGAGGAGAGGGGGGGAGAGGAGAGGGAGGGAGAGGAGAGGGGGGGGAGGAGAGAGGGGGGGAGGAGAGGGGGGGAGAGGAGAGGGAGGGAGGAGAGGAGAGAGGGAGGAGAGAGGGAGGGGGGAAGGGGAGAGGGAAGGGGAGAGAAGAGAGGAGAGGGAGGGAGAGAGGAGAGGGAGGCGAGAGAGGAGGGAGGGGGGGGGAGAGGAGAGGGGGGGAGAGAGGAGGGGGGAGGAGGGGGGAGAGAGGAGGGGGTGGGAGGTGAGGGGGGGGGAGAGGAGAAGGGGGAGAGGAGAGGGGGGGGGAGGGGAGAGAGGTGAGGGGGGAGAGGAGAGGGGGAGAGGAGAGGGGGGAGAGGAGGGGGGGAGAAGAGGGGGGGGGAGAGGGAGAGGGGGAGAGAGAGAGGGGGAGAGAGAGGGAGAGAGAGGGCGAGGGGGAGAGAGGGACGGGAAGAGAGAGGGGGGGGGGAGAGGGGGGGGGAGGAGAGGGGGAGGGGGGGGGGGGGGGAGGGGGGGGGAGGGGAGGAGAGAGGGGGGAGGAGAGGAGAGAGGGGGGGAGAGGAGAGGGGGGAGAGAGGAGAGGGGGGGAGAGGAGGAAGAGGGGATGGAGAGGAGAGAGGGGGGAGAGAGGAGAGGGGGGGGAGAGAGCGAGAGGGGGAGAGGAGAGGGGAGGAGGAGGAGAGGGAGAGAGGAGAGGGGGAGAGAGGAGAAGAGGGGAGAGAGAGGAGAGGGGGAGAGAGGAGAGAGGGGGGAGAGGAGAGGGGGGAGAGAGGAAGGGGGGAGAGAGGAAGGGGGGAGAGAGGAAGGGGGAGAGAGGAAGGGGGAGAGAGGAGAGGGGGAGAGGAGAAGGGGGAGAGGAGAAGGGGGAGAGGAGAAGGGGGAGAGGAGAGGGGGAGAGGAGAGGGGGGGAGGAGAGGGGGGGAGGAGAGAGGGGGGAGAGGAGAGGGGGGGAGAGGAGAGAGGAGGGGAGAGGAGAGAGGGGGGAGAGAGGAGAGGGGGAGAGGAGAGAGGGGGGGAGAGTGGAGAGGGGGGAGAGAGGAGATGGGGGGGGGGAGAGGAGAGGAGCAGAGAGAGAGAGAGAGAGAGAGAGATAGGAGAGAGAGAGAGGTGGGGAGAGAGGAGAGGGTAGAGAGAGAGAGAGAGAGAGAGAGAGAGAGTGCCTTTTTACTTCAACCCAAACCCAAACAACCATTTGCAGGCAGTGCTTTTTTACCTCGAACCATATTTTCATTTTCAAACCAAATTAAGGGTACTCACAGTGCTGTAGACATTTGTTCAGTGTCATTCAGAGCTCAGAGTGACAGAGACTAATTGACGGAGCTCCATCTTGCAGAGATTAATTGAGGCACATCACTTCCTGGTTTTATAGTCCCTCCCTCCCCCCTGCCGCCAGCAGGGGCAGCAGAGAGAATGGGGAATTTTGTAAAAACATTAATATCTCTGTCATTATTCATCGACGGGAAAAATCCTCGTCACACATGCGGCGGACGGGGACTCTGAGCGAGGTGGCCATAAATGACGGCCGTAGGTGGCGGCGTTCTCTCGGAAATCGCAGCACAGAAGGCCAAAAGCGGTCAAGAACAGAGATTTAGCAATATAGATATATATATATATATAACAGCCATGCTCATCACCACAAGACCATAAGCATGGGAGTAGAATTAGGCTAATCAGCCCATCAAATCTGCTCATATTTCTCCTGCCTTTTTTGTTTTTGTTGTTACAGCTTTCTCTGGCTTTGAATTCTTCTGTCCTTGTCTCTGTGTTGTGACATTGTTGTCCACACAAAAGGGCACAAATGGCAGCTGGTCAGACAGCATCTCCAGAGAACATGGATAGGTGACAGTTCACGTTAGGCCTCTGCTTCAGCTCTTTGTACACCCGTTCGCCATGAAAAGCCGGCGGTGAGCCAATGCGCAGAATTCTGCGGTGACCTGGTGGTGGTCCTCCCAGCGACCTGGTGGTGGTCCTCCCAGCGACCTGGTGGTGGTCCTCCCAGCGACCTGGTGCTGGTCCTCCCAGCGACCTGGTGGTGGTCCTCCCAGTGACCTGCTGGTGGTCCTCCCAGTGACCTGATGGTGGTCCTCCCAGCGACCTGCTGGTGGTCCTCCCAGCGACCTGCTGGTGGTCCTCCCAGTGACCTGATGGTGGTCCTCCCAGCGACCTGCTGGTGGTCCTCCCAGCGACCTGGTGCTGGTCCTCCCAGCGACCTGGTGGTGGTCCTCCCAGCGACCTGGTGGTGGTCCTCCCAGTGTCCTGGTGGTGGTCCTCCCAGTGTCCTGGTGGAGATCCTCCCACAGTGGTGGGCGTGGAGAGGGAAATCTGGCATTTACAGTGAAGAAGGAGTTGTGATATATGCAAATTGAGGAGAACTCTGTAGACGGCGCGCTCTGTGCATCTACTGCCCTAGGCTTTCCAGACAGTGGACGAGTGTGCTCAGGAGGTTATACAGGAGCAGCCCAGGGAATAGTTGCAGTGCATTCTGCAATGGTGCACACTGCAGCGATGTATGGCACACCAGTAATGGAAAGAGTAAATGCTTCGGACAATGTGCAGGCTGCCAGTCGAGCAAGCTGCTTTGAGCTGGATGGGGTTAGGCATCAAGTATTGTTTGAGCTGCACGCATGCAAGGAAATGGAGTGTTTCATCATTCCTGATTTGTGCCTTATAGAAGGTGTAAAGGGTTTGTGGTGTAAGATGGGTCTCACTCATTGCAGGACACCAACTCTCCAATGGGGTCAGGTAGCTTCTGTAGTTATGTGGCTAGACTGGTTAAGGTCCTGTCCAATGATGGTAACGCCCTTGAGAGTCAATGGTCATTGGTTAGGATTTTTTCGAGAAGATCTTGCCTGGTACATCAAGTCCTGCCATGGCACCTTGATATATCGAACTGGGCCATAACTTCCACAGTAAATTGTAGTGCCCTAGAGATTGCGGCAGAACTGAGAGATGTGGTGGTACAGGTTCATGTAGTGGCGCCTGGTGTGCAGGGGCGGAAATCTCTATCAAAACATGGGGGGGACACAATTTGGGGTGCACAACTTCTTGGTGGCCGCGCACACACACACACAAGCGAGGCTTCGGAGGATTCAGCCGTGAGCCCTGTGGACGGTAACATCGGGAGCTGACCTGGTTGGTGACCGATTCCGAATTCCAGCAACAGCAGCTTCTTCCGCCCCGAATCGTGGGGCTTGAATCGGCCCGTTCGCAGGGCCTTTCATCGCCCGGTGCGGCTTAAAATTGGCCTGCGGGGGCTTCAATATCGGGAGCCTCGATTGCCTCAATGCAGCAGTTTGATTTTAAGCTGCACTGGGCGATGAAAGGCCCCGTAAAGGGGCCGATTCAGCCCTGCGAAAGCGTCTGATACCCGCTTGAATCTTTCAAAAGCCACAATGTGATAAATAACACTTAAACAAATAAAACTGAAGCAAATAAAGGCAAACAGAAGAACCAAACTTGGAGGGGGGAGAGAGAGAGAGAGAGATGGGAAAAACATACTAAATAACGTGAGTGACCGTGAATGTGGGACTTACCTGCAGGCCAGCCAGGAAACCCGTTCGACTGGAGCCCTTAATGACCTGACCAAGATGGCAGCGGAGACCCGACTCGGCCCCGGAGCTGCAGCGGCAGCGAAGGAGACCCGACTCGGCCCCGGAAACTTGTGAGGCCGCAGCATGCGGCAGCGGCACAGAGATGGACTCGGGCCCGGAATGTGGCGGCGGACTAGGAGACCCTGAATCGGCCCCGGAACTGTGGCGGCAGCAGCAGCGGACACAAGACGGACAGGAGACCCGAAACGGACCCGAGATGTGGCGGGCGGCTGCGGAGGCGGCAGCGGCAGCGGAGACCCGACGCGGCCCGGAGCTGTGGCGGAGGCAGCGGCAGCGGAGACCTACTCGCCTCAGGCTGTGGCGGAGCAGTGGCCGCGGAGACCGACTCGGCCTCAGAGCTGTTGCGGCGCGGCCCTGGCAGACGGCAGCGACACCGGAGACCACGACTCGGCCACGGAACCCGTGGCAGCGGGCAGCGGAGACCTGACTCGGACCCTCGGAGCTGTGGCGGCGGCAGCGACCACCCGCGGAGTTGAACCTGCCCGTTCGCGGAGCACGGTTGAGCCGCGGGATTTACCATCACCCGGTGGGGTCACAACATCTGGAGCCTGGATCGCCTCGGCGCAGAGGGAGAACAAAGAGGGAAGAGACAGAGACTTTAAGATTTTGCCTTCCACCACAGTGAGGAGGTGTTTGGTGAACTCACTGTGGTGGATGTTAAATTAGTGTTGATAGTGTGTTTTTGTCATTTTTTTATTATAGAAACATAGAAACATAGAAATTAGGTGCAGGAGTAGGCCATTCGGCCCTTCGAGCCTGCACCGCCATTCAATATGATCATGGCTGATCATCCAACTCAGTATCCCGTACCTGCCTTCTCTCCATACCCTCTGATCCCCTTAGCCACAAGGGCCACATCTAACTCCCTCTTAAATATAGCCAATGAACTGGCCTCGACTACCCTCTGTGGCAGAGAGTTCCAGAGATTCACCACTCTCTGTGTGAAAAAAGTTCTTCTCATCTCGGTTTTAAAGGATTTCCCCCTTATCCTTAAGCTGTGACCCCTTGTCCTGGACTTCCCCAACATCGGGAGCAATCTTCCTGCATCTAGCCTGTCCAACCCCTTAAGAATTTTATAAGTTTCTATAAGATCCCCTCTCAATCTCCTAAATTCTAGAGAGTATAAACCAAGTCTATCCAGTCTTTCTTCATAAGACAGTCCTGACATCCCAGGAATCAGTCTGGTGAACCTTCTCTGCACTCCCTCTAGGGCAATAATGTCCTTCCTCAGATTTGGAGACCAAAACTGTACGCAATACTCCAGGTGTGGTCTCACCAAGACCCTGTACAACTGCAGTAGAACCTCCCTGCTCCTATACTCAAATCATGTTGCTATGAAAGCTAAGATACCATTCGCTTTCTTCACTGCCTGCTGCACCTGCATGCCTACTTTCAATGACTGGTGTACCATGACACCCTGGTCTCGCTGCATCTCCCCTTTTCCTAGTCGGCCAACATTTAGATAATATTCTGCTTTCCTGTTTTTGCCACCAAAATGGATAACCTCACATTTATCCACATTATACTGCATCTGCCAAACATTTGCCCACTCACCCAGCCTATCCAAGTCACCTTGCAGTCTCCTAGCATCCTCCTCACAGCTAACACTGCTCCCCAGCTTAGTGTCATCCGCAAACTTGGAGATATTGCCTTCAATTCCCTCATCCAGATCATTAATATATATTGTAAATAGCTGGGGTCCCAGCACTGAGCCTTGCGGTACCCCACTAGTCACTGCCTGCCATTGTGAAAAGGACCCGTTTACTCCTACTCTTTGCTTCCTGTTTGCCAGCCAGTTCTCTATCCACATCAATACTGAACCCCCAATACCGTGTGCTTTAAGTTTGCTTTTTTTATTATATGTATGACTGCAGGGAAACGAAATTTCGTTCAGACCGAAAGGTCTGAATGACAATAAACGAATCTAATCTAACCTAATCTAACCCGTTTAAATCCGATATCCGTTTAAATCTTTCCCATCCACCAATACATCCAATTATTTCCAATGGTAATTGCATCCACATCAGACAGTTTTAAGAAATTCTCCGTAAATTCCTTCAGTAATACTTGAAGGTCAAAACACAATTGGTGACACATCGTGTTAATACGATGTTAATAGAGACATTTAACTAGCGCTTAACAGTGACACCCCCACTGTCTCGCGGAAAGCGTTGATTTTAATAGATTTTTTTCAGCGAATTAAAAAATACGGATTACAAAACATTGTCCCCCACCTCTCAAAACATCAGAGGTACGTGCCCCCCCCATTACCCCCCGGGATTTCCGCCCATGCCTGGTGACAAGTCAGGTGGATGAAGGCATTGGCACACTTGCCTTCATTGGGAAAGTTATTGAGTACAATAAACAATAGACAATAGATGCAGGAGTAGGCCATTCGGCCCTTCGAACCAGCACCGCCATTCAATGTGATCATGGCTGATCATCCCCAATCAGTACCCCATTCCTGACTTTAAGAGCCCATCTAGCTCTCTTGAAAGTATCCAGAGAACCGGCCTCCACCATCCTCTGAGAATTCCACAGACTCACAACTCTCTGTGAGAAAAAGTGTTTCCTCATCTCCATTCTAAATGGCTTAAGCCTTAATCTTAAACTGTGGCCCCTGGTTCTGGACTCCCCCAATATCTGGAACATGTTTCCTGCCTCTAGTGTGTCCAAATCCTTAATAATCTTATATATTTCAATAAGATGCCCTCTCATCCTTCTAAACTCCAGAGTGTACAAGCCCAGCCGCTTCATCCTCTCAGCATATGACAGTCCCGCCATCCCTGGAATTAACCTTGTAAACCTACGCTGCACTCTCTCAATAGTAAGAATGTCCTTCCGCAAATTAATGGACCAAAACGGCACACAATACTCTAGGTGTGGTCTCACTAGGGCCCTGTACAATAGCAGAAGGACCTCTTTGCTCCTATACTCGACTCCTCTTGTTATAAAGGCCAACATGCCATTCGATTTCTTCACTGCCTACTGAACCTGCACGCTTACTTTCATAGACTGATGAACAAGGACCCCCCAGATCCCGTTGTACTTCCCCTTTTCCCAACTTGATGCCATTTAGATAGTAATCTGCCTTCCTGTTTTTGATACCAAAGTGGATAACCTCAAATTTATCCACATTAAACTTAATGTGAATAAATTTATATTCATAGACTTAAAAAAAGCATTTGATACGGTATATCACGACATTTTACACATGGAACTGGATAGGTATGGCATCAGAGGGGTTGGATTGGATTGGGTGAGAAGCTATTTAAGAAACAGGCAACAATTTGTAGAAATAGGTGAACATAAATCAACTTACATGAACATAAGTTGTGGAGTACCTCAAGGGTCTGTGTTAGGTCCAAAGCTTTTCATAATATACATTAACAACATATACAAAGTATCAAATATACTGAAATTGATTATATTTGCCGATGATACAAATATTTTTTGTTCCGGTGACAATTTGAAGCAGCTTTTGGAGGTCATCACATCAGAAATGAATAAATTAAAACAGTGGTTTGATGTCAACAAATTGTCTCTAAATTTAAGCAAAACAAAGATTATGCTATTTGGAAAACATAAAACAAACCCTCAAGTACAGTTGAAAATAGATAACATAAGTATAGAAAGAGTATATGAAAATAAATTTCTTGATGTGATCTTAGACCACAAAATCTGCTGGAAACCACATATAAACCACGTCAAAACAAAACTGGCAAAGTCTGTAGCAATATTGGGAAAATGAAGACACTTTCTGGACCACAAATCATTACATACTCTGTATAATACACTCATATTGCCATATCTGAGTTACTGTGTGGAGATATGGGGTAACACCTACAAAACCAACCTACAGCCGTTATGCACATTACAAAAAAGAGCAATAAGAATTATCAATAACGTTGGATATCTTGAACATACCAATTTATTATTCTTAAAGTCACATACACTGAAGTTCACCGATCTGGTTAAATTTAAGACTGCACAAATCATGTACAAAGCAAGAAATAATTTACTTCCAAGAAATATACAAAAACTGTTTATGGAAAGACAGGGTGGGTATAATTTGAGAGGGGAACATAATTTAAAAAAACTCAATGTCAGAACAACTCTTAAAAGTATGTGCATAGCAATCTGTGGTGTGAATTTGTGGAATGGTCTGGAACAGGAGATAAAACTTAGCACAAACATAATTCAGTTTAAAAAGATGTCCAAAAACACTGTTTTAAAAGGATATTGGGATGAGGACAGGTGATTGTGAGTGGGATACTTGTTATACTGATTGTATTGGGAAGGGTGATTATAGGGTGATGGGTTGTATATATGACTAAGATACTGTATGGTATATGAGGGGTTTTTCTTTTCTTTTTTATTTTTTTCTCTCTTTTTTGTATGGCTTTGTAAATATTTTCTTAGTGTATAAATGTAAATAATTTGGTGTACATATAGCTGCTGGTGTACATATGGTGTACATATAGCTGCTAAATTTGTATAAGATAATTATGTAGTTGAATAAGGGGTGGGAATTAATAAGCTTTGGCTTCTTCCTGCTCCTTTTCAGACACATACGATTTCATTTATTTATAGATATTGTTTATGACACTTTATAAATATTCTTGTTTTGTTTTTTGTATGCTGTTTCACACTTGCTTTTTATTCTTTTATTCTGTTCGAAATAAAGAATCAAATAAATAAATAAATAAAATCTGCCATGCATCTGCCCACTCCCCCAACCTGTCCAAGTCACCCTGCATTCTCATAGCATTCTCCTCACAGTTCACACTGCCACCCTGCTTTGTGTCATCTGCAAATTTGCTAATGTTACTTTGAATCCTTTCATCCAAATCATTGATGTATATTGTAAATAGCTGCGGTCCCAGCACCGAGACTTGCGGTACCCCACTAGTCACTGCCTGCCATTCTGAAAGGGACCCGTTAATCCCTACTCTTTGTTTCCTGTCTGCCAACCAATTTTCTATCCATGTCAGCACACTACCCCCAATACCATGTGGCATAATTTTGCCCACTAATCTCATATGTGGGACCTTACCAAATACTTTCTGAAAGTCCAGGTACACTACATCCACTGGCTCTCCCATGTCCATTTCCTAGTTACATCCTCAAAAAATTCCAGAAGATTAGTCAAGCATGATTTCCCCTTCATAAATCCATGCTGACTCGGACCGATCCTGTTACTGCTATCCAAATGTGTGGCTATTTCATCTTTCATAATTGACTCTAGCATCTTCCCCACCCCGATGTCAGGCTAACTGGTCTATAATTCTCTGTTTTCTCTCTCCCACCTTTCTTAAAAAGTGGGATAACATTAGCTACCCTCCAATCCACAGGAACTGATCCTGAGTCTATAGAACATTGGAAAATTATCACCAATGCAACCACGATTTCTAGAGCCACTTCCTTAAGTACCCTGGGATGCAGACCATCAGGCCCTGGGGATTTATCAGCCTTCAGCCCCATCAGTCTACCCAACACCATTTCCTGCCTAATGTGGATTTCCTTCAGTTCCTCTGTCACCCCAGATCCTCTGGCCACTACTATATCAGGAAGATTGTTTGTGTCCTCCTTAGTGAAGACAGATCCAAAGTACCTGTTCAACTCATCTGCCATTTCCTTCATTCCCCATAATAAATTCACCTTTTTCGGTCTTCAAGGGTCCAACTTTGGTCTTAACTAATGTTTTCCTCTTCACACACCTAAAGAAGCTTTTACTATCCTGCTTTATATTCTTGGCTAGCTTATCTTTGTGCCTCATCTTTTCTCCCCGTATTGCCTTTTTAGTTATCTTCTGTTGCTCTTTAAACATTACCCAATCCTCTTGCTTCCCGCTCATCTTTGCTACGTTGTACTTTGCGAGTTGGGACATCATGATGCAACTGTACAAGTCATTGGCAAGACCACACTTGGAGGAATGTGTACAGTTCTGGTCACCCAGCTACAGAAAGAACAAGTGCATGGATCTGAAAAGCTTTGAGGGATATGGGCCAAACAAATAGAATTAGCTTAGATGAGGCATGTTGGTCGGCACGGACGAGTTGGGCTAAAGGGCCTGTTGCCGAGCTATATGACTATATGACTCTGAATCAATGCTGTGATATGGTTTTCTTACATTCCACCTCAAGAATATTGGTCAGCACAGCCCTCCCCTTCTTCATGCAGGCTCCCAATGGTGTTTGCTGGATGTACAGCCTATACTACTCTTGCAGCCTGTTGCCCTTGTGGCCCACAGTGCCACAGGACTCACACTTCCCCTGGGTCGCACTGGTACCCGCTGCCCGCTCCACCAACTGTAAGCTTACACCGTATTCCCTACTTTCATTCTGTTTCAGTTTGTGCAGAGGTATGGGTGACAGCCACCTCCACATGGCCAGTGTGGTGTCTAGGGCCCTCTATATCTGACCCACGCGATCTGCACTTGGGACACTACAGTCTATCTCTCTCTCTCTCTCTCTCTACACCTGACCCACAAGATCCTACATGTAGGAAGAAAGGTCTCAACCCGAAGCGTCACCTATTCCTTTTCTCCAGAGATGAAGCTGACCCGCTGAGTTACTCCAGCATTTTGTGTCTCCCTTCGATTTAAACCAGCATCTGCAATTCTTTCTTACACATAGTTAACTGCATTGTTTGCGAATTTGCAAGTGGACGATTTAAACAAATAAAAAGGGTCAGAAGTTGTTCAGGACAATACAATGAGATTTCAGAATAAAAATGATCCACATGCTTTATCCATTAAATCGCTGACAGCCACACCACACACCCCATTGAATGATTACATGTCTGGGCCTGGCAGCAAACTTCAATGCAGCCCATCTAACGAGCAAAGTTGAAACGACCTCCTGGACAAACAGGCAGGGGAGGTGCAGCAAGGAATGGCGGGTCACAGACTTCTTTAAATTCAACTTTTACAAATCACTTTATAATTTGATGCTTTATTTTCCATTACCGCTTTCATACGAAATTTGCCATTGTATCTTTACTGAATGAGTATTTTTTTTAGATAATTACTTCAGTCATTTGTAGCACAGCAGGAAGCAACATGGAGATCAAGCAAACAAACCCACTTGACCTCCTACTTTGTATTTTAAGGCTGCTCAGTTTTCTAATGCTGGCAACAAATGGTTCCCCACTCCAGCTTTGCAAACTTTCCCAATGCAGGAAGGTCACAGCCCTTTCAAGGCCATTTAGCAAGGTCAGCTAGTAATGAGCTGCAAACGACTTTGCTTGCGATTTGCAGCTCAGAGGGATTAATTGTCCCTGCACTGTCTCATGCACGATCTAAGGCTGAATTGTCAAAATGATCCATGGCTTTCCTCCCTGGGCCCACACTCTCATTATTAAGGTGCTGTCTAATCGATAGAAGAATTTTTACATTTTGCCCCTATAGTTTTATCAATCCTTATTATCTAATGACCAATATTTGACCATTTGACCAGGACTGCAAGCACCACTGACAATTTAAACACACAATGTCATGCATTTTTAATAAGACTTGGTTGCTGCTTAAACGATTGAATATGCAAAGAGCTTTTTTTTTAGTAAAACAGTGTTTCTATCAGAATTTACAGCCTGTGACACACTTTCAACTGTAGTGGAAATTAATCTCTACTAAAAGGAATATCAGAACAACATCTTTCATATGGAATTAAACTAACAAAATATTATTTTAAAGAAAATATCAGGTCAATAGTTCTGTCGGTGATATCTTGAAATATCCTTTTTTAAATACATATTTTTTTAATTATAAAAAAAATCTTTCCGTACAGAGACAAATCAATTTCTGACAAATGTCACATTGGCATAGAAACATAGAAACATAGAAACATAGAAAATAGGTGCAGGATAAGGCCATTCGGCCCTTCGAACCTGCACCGCCATTCAATATGATCATGGCTGATCATCCAACTCAGTATCCAAACCTGCCTTCTCTCCATACCCCCTGATCCCTTTAGCCACAAGGGCCACATCTAACTCCCTCTTAAATATAGCCAATGAACTTGCCTCAACTACTTTCTGTGGCAGAGAATTCCACAGATTCACCACTTTCTGTGTGAATTTTTTTTTCTCATCTCGGTCCTAAAAGACTTCCCCCTTTATCCTTAAACTGTGACCCCTTGTTCTGGACTTCCCCAACATCGGGAACAATCTTCCTGCATCGAGCCGGTCCAACCCCTTAAGAATTTTGTACGTTTCTATAAGATCCCCCCTTAGGCTTTAATATATATTAATGATTTGGACGAGGGAATTGAATGCAACATCTCCAAGTTTGCCGATGACACGAAGCTGGGGGGCAGTGTTAGCTGTGAGGAGGATGCTAGGAGGCTGCAAGATTACTTGGATAGGCTGGGTGAGTGGGCAAATGCATGGCAGATGCAGTATAATGTGGATAAATGTGAGGTTATCCACTTTGATGGCAAAAACAGGGAAGTAGACTATTACCTGAATGGTGGCCGATTAGGAAAAGGGGAGATGCAACGAGATCTGGGTGTCATGGTACACCAGTCATTGAAAGTAGGCATGCAGGTGCAGCAGGCAGTGAAGAAAGCGAATGGTATGTTAGCATTCATAGCAAAAGGATTTGAGTAAAGGAGCAGGGAGTTTCTACTGCAGTTGTACAGGTTCTTGGTGAGACCACACCTGAGTATTGCCTACAGTTTTGGTCTCCTAATCTGAGGAAGGATATACTTGCCATAGAGGGAGTACAGAGAAGGTTCACCAGACTGATTCCTGGGATGTCAGGACTTTCATATGAAGAAAGACTGGATAGACTCAGCTTGTACTCGCTAGAATTTAGAAGATTGAGGGGGGATCTTATAGAAACTTACAAAATTCTTAAGGGGCTGGACAGGCTAGATGCAGGAAGATTATTCCCGATGTTGGGGAAGTCCAGAACAAGGGGTCACAGTTTAAGGTTAAAGGGGAAATCTTTTAGGACTGAGATGAGAAAAACATTTTTTACACAGAGAGTGGTGAATCTCTGGAATTCTCTGCCACAGAATGTAGTTGAGGACAGTTCATTGGCTATATTTAAGAGGGAGGTAGATGTGGCCCTTGTGGTTCAGGGGGTATGGAGAGAAAGCAGGTACAGGATACTGAGTTGGATGATCAGCCATGATCATATTGAATGGCGATGCAGGACCGAAGGGCCGAATGGCCTACTCCTGCACCCATTTTCTCTGTTTCTATGTTTCTATGTAAATCGCTGGGGTCCCAGCACTGAGCCTTGCGGTACCCCACTAGTCACTGCCTGCCATTCTGAAAAGGACCCGTTTACTCCTACTCTTTGCTTCCTCTCTGCCAGCCAGTTCTCTATCCACATCAATACTGAACCCCCAATACCGTGTGCTTTAAGTTTGCATACTAAGCTCTTATGTGGGACCTTGTCGAAAGCCTTCTGGAAGTCCAGATATAACACATCCACTGGTTCTCCCTTATCCACTCTCGTGGATAACATTACATTCGTCAGACATGATTTACCTTTCATAAATCCATGCTGACTTTGTCCAATGATTTCACCACTTTCCAAATGTGCTGCCATCCCATCTTTAATAACTGACTAGTATTTTCCCCACTACCGATGTTAGACTAACTGGTCTGTAATTCCCCGTTTTCTCTCTCCCTCCCTTTTTTGAAAAGTGGGGTTACATTAGCTACCCTCCAATCCTCAGGAATTACTCCAGAATCTAAAGAGTTTTGAAAAATCATCACTAATGCATCCACTATTTCTGGGGCTACTTCCTTAAGCATGAAGCACCTTAGGCATGAAGAATAACACAAAATATATTTGGGACTATTCTTTCCAAAATTAATGTTCCAAGTTTGACAGAAACTCTCCAAGTAGTTAAGGCCATTAGGACCGAGTGCAGGAGTGCTTGTCGGGCAGCATCTCTGGAGAACATGGATGGGTGATTTTTCGAGTCGAGACCCTTCTTCAGACTGATCAAAGCCATTACACTTTACCGACGGATGCAATGTGAATAATTCGCTTAAATACCCAAATGGATGCAGAGCACCAAACACACTATCACAGGTGGGTAGAGGCAGAAATTAATCAGAAATTATACAACTCAGTCCCCTTTTGGACAGGAAGGTATTCACAGAGGTTAATTTATTGCAATTCAGCATTAATGTAAGCGAGGTCAAAATCCTGCAAGACTGAAATAGAATTGAGTCTAAAGAAGGGTCCCGACCTGAAACATCACCTATTCCGTTACTCCAGCATTTTGTGTCTATCTTTAGTGTAATCCAATTTCTGAATTTCCTTCCTACACAAAATAAATCTTAGGTTTGGATATCTTGAAGTAAACATTGACCGAATGATTCCAGCACTTTTATCCAGCACCTGTAATTTATTATTAATTTTAATTTACCATAGAATTATCATTGTTATTTAATGTGCTGGAAAAGTTGAGTCTCTGGCCATTTTTCTGCATTTGTTGCCATCTCTAGGAATCAACAGCAAAACTTCTTAGATTAGAAAAAGATAGTAAGTTACCAGAAGATTCATATTCACTCTGAAAATAGCTCCACCTATGGCTAAAATGTCCAAAGGTTCAAAGGTTCAAAGGTTGATTTATTGTCACATACACCTAAATGTAGTGAAATTCCTTTTGCCAATGCAGCACATAAGAAAGAATACAAACATAACAATAATAAATAGCTTTAACATAAAAACATCCCCCCACAATGGTTCCCATTATGGGGGAAGGCACAAAGTCCAGTCCCATCCACAATGTCCACCCATAGTCGGGCCTATTGAGGCCTCCACAGTTGCCTCTACGGAGGCCCGATGTTCCAGGCCGTCCTCGCCGGGTGATGATGTTCCGGCGTCGGGAGAATCCTCTCAGCGGCATGGGAACCCTGGAACGGCCGCCTCCGTACTCGAGACCGTGGCTTCCGGAGCCGACAAGGCCGCGCCGAATGGAGCTCAACTGGCGATCTCGTCGCGAGATCCCAGGCTCCCGATGTAAGTTCAGCGCCATCAGGGATCCATCAGATTAATCCAGGTCCTTGACAAAGATGAAATCTACAAAAGACAAGGAGGTGGTTTAATCAGCTGCTAAAGAGGTTTTCTGCTGTTTTGTGCATAGGGCTTGTTGTGACCAAATGATACTGGTCCTGTCACAGTGTGTGGCCTCATCACGTTCTGTCAGACACCAGGCTCTGTCCACAAAGGTCATCCAGTATGTACAGTGCTGCTTATGGACCCGCTGAGTTACTCCAGCACTTTGTGTGTTTTTCTGTAAACCAGCATCTGCTGTTCCTTGTTTCTAAATCTCTTCAGCTTTTGCTGAGGTGGAGACCAAGAAATTACATCTTTAGGTATCTGGGAAGATTTGGCATGTCCTGGACAATTCGCTTAAACTTCTATAGAAGCGGCAAGTATTCTGATGGGATGCGTCTCAGTTTGATACGGCAACTGCTCTGTTCATGACCGACTGAACCTGCGGAGAGTGGTGAGCACAGCTTGCTCCATCACAAGCTCGGCACTTCCTTCCATCCACTCCATATTCACAGTGCAATGCATCAGGAAGGCTGGAAGTACCGTCAACGATGCCTGGCGCCCTGACCATTCCCTTTTCTCTCTTCGATCTCTGGGAGAAGGTACATGAGCCTGAAAGCTCAGATGTCCAGACTTAAGAACAGCTTCATCCCCACTTCATCAGCTATCAGTCTCCTGAACCACTCACCACTTTCACAACACTTTCCCAGAGGTACTGCCATGTCCTCTTACTTTTAACTCTGCCTCATTCTGTTTATGTGCTTATATATTTCTACACCACCCAGATTGCATTACAGCCTTGCAGCATTCAGCTGTTGCATGTATTGTTGTATTTATCATTACTGGGTGCACATTCTTGACTTTCAGCTTCACATGAACAAGGGATGTCATTGCACTCTGGAGTGTCAGACAGTAAACTAATCATCTGAAATCTCAGTTTGCAGCTCAGACTTCCAAGCTTGTACGACAGATAGAACAAATTAAAAATAATATACATTACTTTCTAATTAATAATATGCTTATATAAAGGTGATTGAAAACAAATGTATGCCATTCAGTATTTAAGTTAAAGAATGATTTAAGTAGCACTTTGCCACTCTTCCTTCAATGACAGCCCCGTGTACCACACCATTATCATCTTTTAACCAATGCGCTTTTTAAGCCTTTTAATGTCTGCTGTGAGATTTATGGAGATTGGGAGCAGTTGCTCATGAATTAAAAAGGACTCATGATGGATATAGATCAGTCAAATGCAGCAAGGAATCCCTGGGCACGTTGTTTTGTGTTTGTTATGAACACTGGAGATATTTGACTAGTTTAAATCCAAAACAGCATTAATGAACACTTTCAAATTATTTAGAGACAAACACAGTGCTTCCTTGTCTTTCTTTCATTGTTTAACCTCCTCATGATGCAGATTGTCAAGCTCCAGTAATCCCTTTTAAATGTCATGCAGTAAAAATGATCCAATGGGTTTGATAAGTAAACGTACTTTTTATCACTCTTTTTTTTAAGATGTTAAAAGGTAAATACAATGATGTCTGAACTTGTTTTACTTTGTTCTGTCCATTAAAACAGTGCAGTTTTCCTGCACAGAATCTAGAACAAATCTGGAAACACACATCGATGCCTTCCTGAAATAACATTACAAACAGGTTTAGTTTATAGATACAGTACGGAAACAGGCCCTTCAGTCCACGCCGACCATCAATCACCCATTCACACCAGTTCTACAGTATGTTATCCCATTTTCTCATCCACTCCCTACACATTAGAGGCAATTTACAGAGACCAATTCACCTACTAACCCGTAGGTCTCTGGGATGTGTCAGAATCGAACCTGAGCCTCTGGCCATCCATGGGTGGTTCTGACCAAGTCACATCCAGACTTATGAAAATAGAACTCCTGCCAGATTGTGGATACTTTAGTCATTGGTTTGGGCTTGCAGATGTGAAATAGACTGGCCATTTAACAAGTATGTTTACATCAATATCTGTGAATCTTCTGCCTCAGACTATCTTAATCCACCTTCCCAAGCAGGCAAACATTCTCTTAATTTAGAATATTATTGCCAGCAATGCGCAGAAAACCCAGAAGAATACTTATTATTTATTTCTAGTGCGTTCCTTCAACAGCTTTTTGAAAATGCTGGTGACTCATTTCCTTAAACGACTGCAGTACCAGTGATAATGGACCGCCACCGGAACCACCGGAGCAACGGAGCAGCAGAACACCAGCGCGCACCAAGCCAGCTCGGCCGACCAGAAGCACCAACAGACGACGACGCGTACGAAAGCACCGCCGGGGACGCAGAGGTGGGTTAAAGGCCAGGTTAGAGCTAGCCCCACACAGGCTAGCGATTCCTGGCAAACAAAATGGACGAACTCCGGCTAAGGATCACCTCCCACAACTGGATCAAAGACTGCAGCATCCTGATCTTCACGGAAACTTGGCTCAACACCGACGTTCCTGACAGCGCCATCCAGCTATCGGGGCGTCATTTACTCCGAGCGGACAGGACATCAGACTCCGGTAAGACCAGAGGTGGGGGTCTGTGCTTTTATGTAAATAAAGCATGGTGCACGGACTCCACCATCATCGAGAGTCACTGCTCAGCTAACCTAGAGTTCCTCTTGGTTAGATGCAGACCGTTCTATCTGCCCAGAGAGTTCACCTCCATTGTTGTGACTGCAGCCTATATCCCTCCTGATGCTAATGCCAAGCTTGCAATGAAAGAGCTGAATACTTCCATTAGCAACCAACAGACGCACAACCCCGAGGCAGCCTTCATTGTTGCGGGTGACTTCAATCACTCTAACCTGAAGACTGTACTCCCCAAATTCCACCAACATGTCTCCTTTGCCACTAGAGAAGACAAGACACTGGACAAAGTCTACACAAACATGGCTGAAGCTTACAAAGCCGTCCCCCTCCCCCACCTTGGTCAGTCTGATCACCTCTCATTGTTCCTGCTCCCAAAGTACTCCCCACTCATCAGACGGGTTAAACCAACTGTGAGGACAGTTAAAGTCTGGTCAGAGGAGGCGGACTTCACACTTCAGCAGTGTTTTGGAAACACTGACTGGAAGGCGTTTGCAGCCCAGGCCACCCTTGACTCCCACACGGACATTGATTCCTACACATCCTCTGTTCTGGACTTTATAAACTCCACCATCAATAGTGTCACCTCCCTCAAACGGGTTACCATATTCCCGAATCAGAAGCCATGGATGAACAGCGAGGTCAGGCTACTGCTGAAAGCACGGGTTACTGCTTTCAGGTCAGGCGATGCCCGAGCCTACAGTTCACCCAGGGCAAACCTGAAGAGGGGCATCAAGAAGGCCAAGCACTGACATAAGCTCAGGATTGAGAAGCACTTCAATAACAACTCCGACCCCCGACGCATGTGGCAAGGCATCCAGGCCATCACGGACTATAGACCCACCAACACCACCCCTACATCCAGCGACGCCTCCTTCCTTGAGGAGCTTAACCACTTCTATAGCCGCTTCGACAGGGACAATCTAGAGATGGCCATCAAGGCTGTGCTCCCTGCCAATCACCAGCCCCTCACACTCACCCCCTACGACGTATATGTGGCACTGAGTAGGACTAATGCACGTAAGGCTGCTGGCCCTGATGGCATCCCCGGGCGCGTGCTCAGGGCCTGTGCTGCGCAGCTGACAGACGTCTGGACTGACATCTTCAACCTGTCACTTGCCCAAGCAGTTGTGCCCACGTGCCTTAAAACCACCTCCATCGTGCCAGTGCCAAAACACTCCACTGCGGCAAGCCTCAACGACTTCCGCCCAGTTGCACTTACTCCCATCATCACCAAGTGCTTCGAGAGGTTGGTCCTGGCACACCTCAAAGGCTGCCTACCCCCCACACTGGACCCCTATCAGTTTGCCTACCGCAAGAACAGGAGTATGGAGGATGCCATCTCAACGGCACTTCCCTCCGCCCTCTCCCACCTTGACAACAGAGACACTTACGTAAGAATGCTGTTCATCGATTATAGCTCAGCATTCAACACCATTATACCCTCTAAACTGATCACCAAACTCGGCGACCTGGGCATCGACCCCTCCCTTTGCAACTGGATATTGGACTTTCTAACCAACAGGCCCCAGTCTGTTAGGTTAGACAAGCACACCTTTTCAACCCTCACCCTGAACACCGGCGTTCCACAGGGCTGTGTGCTGAGCCCCCTCCTCTACTCCCTCTTCACCTACGACTGCACACCTGTACATGGTACTAACACCATCATCAAGTATGCAGATGATACAACGGTGATTGGCCTCATCAGCAACAACGATGAGTCGGCCTATAGGGAGGCGGTCCAGCTCCTAGCAGCATGGTGCGCTGACAACAACCTGGCCCTTAACTCCAAGAAGACCAAGGAGCTCATTGTAGACTTCAGGAAGTCTAGGGGTGGCACGCACACCCCCATCCACATTAACGGGACGGAGATGGAACGTGTTTCCAGCTTCAGGTTTCTGGGGGTCAACATCTCCGATGACCTCTCTTGGACCCACAATACCTCAACTCTGATCAAGAAGGCTCACCAGCGTCTCTTCTTCCTGAGGAGACTGAAGAAGGTCCATCTGTCTCCTCAGATCCTGGTGAACATCTACCGCTGCACCATCGAGAAGCATCCTTACCAACTGCATCACAGTATGGTATGGCAACTGCTCTGTCTCCGACCGGAAGGCATTGCAGAGGGTGGTGAAAATTGCCCAACGCATCACCGGTTCCTCGCTCCCCTCCATTGAGTCTGTCCAAAGCAAGCGTTGTCTGCGGAGGGCGCTCAGCATCGCCAAGGACTGCTCTCACCCCAACCATGGACTGTTTACCCTCCTACCATCCGGGAGGCGCTACAGGTCTCTCCGTTGCCGGACCAGCAGGTCCAGGAACAGCTTCTTCCCTGCGGCTGTCACACTACTCAACAATGTACCTCGGTGACTGCCAATCACCCCCCCCCCCGGACACTCCTCCCACCAGGAAAACACTATGACTGTATGCATTTAAATAGATGTATTTATTGCTCATATTTTACTTCGGAGTCACGTGAGTGACTACGTGAAGAACCCCGCCAGGACGCATGCATATCGCTACACGCATTGCAACGAGTCACAGCAGGTGGAACGACGTTCCCCTTAGCGGCAGAATTTGAAAGCCGGGAACAGTAGGTAAGGAGCCTCTGCGTTCCTTCCACTTACCTTACAGGTGGAGACATGGACCAGATCCACGAAGGCTGCGAAAAAGCTTGCGGGGGAGAACCGCGGAGTTGCGGGCAGCCGGCAGCAGCAGCCAACGGCACGCCAATCTCCCGAAATGGGAACAGCTGTGCCCGACTTCGCTCCCGCACCGGCCACGGCCGAGCGGTAGAGCGAAGCAAAAAACTAACAGAGTCGTTGACTCCGATGAGTCCGACTCTGAATAGCCGCGAGCGGCCAGTGCCCATGAGCATTGGGGCCGGTTGGAGCGGCTTCAGGAGCAGCCGCGAGCGGCCAGTGCCCGTGCGCATTGGGGCCGGTTGGAGCGGCTTCAGGAGCAGCCACGAGCGGCCAGTGCCCGTGCGCATTGGAGCTGGTTGGAGCGGCTGGGAGCGGGGAACAAGAGCAGCCGCGACGGCCAGTGCCCGTGAGCATTGGAGGCGGTTGGAGCGGCTGCAGGAACTGGAGCAGGAGCGACTTCAGGAGCAGCCGCGACGGCCAGTGCCCGTGAGCATTGGAGCCGGTTGGAGCGGCTGCAGGAACTGGAGCAGCCGCGAGTGGCCAGTGCCCGTGAGCATTGGAGCCAGTTGGAGCGGCTGTTGGAGCAAGTACTCCAAAGTGACAGGCTCTGGGAGATGGAGACTAGTCACAGTGGGCAGCTAGTAAGTCCTACAGCAGTACCTCTTGTAGGGCTGCACAGTGTTTCTCCCTCATCAGAGGGGAGTACAGGGGGTCAATTCTGGGCTGACCCTGAAGAGGGGTGCAGAACATACCCCTAGTGCACATGGGGTGCAAGGAAACCTATTGGATATGGTGTCCCAGTTTATTCAACCCGACCAAACTGGCCAAAACCTGGAACCTAAAATAGCTGCAAGTATCGACTACTTGTCATTCAACCAGCTATGAGGACAGGCATTATTGGACACCACAGCAAGACACTTACCACCATGGAACTGCAAAACACTGAATGTTCACAGTGCCAACCAGTGTATTTGAAAACATGTCGGAGCCTCAATCAGAGCCAGGGACTTGAAACTACAGAAAGTTCTGAAAGTCCTAACAGCGGGAATTACGGTTTTCGCCCGCACAATAAACAAAAAAGACATGACACAAGATCACCAGGATGCACTGGCTTTATTTTGCAACTACCAATACGAGTAAACAGCATTAGGAAGAAGTGCCATCCAACCGGCTTTAGACCCTAATTTGCAGGCCTATCCAAACCTGGAACCTCCAAACCACCAATATTACTATTTGGAGGCAACTTATCAAAACAGGTAAAATAACTTGACGAAGAGGGTAAAACCCTGGGGCTCATTAAAGCAACGTCTAAAAACTACGTGGGCCAGAAAAAGCACCCCTACGCACCATCAGTCGGCTAAGACAAACTGGTGAAAGCTCAAAGGCCAGGAACACTCAACATCGGTCTTTTTAGGCCATGGCCCAGACCGGCCTTCCTGGGGAATGCGCTAACCCTCAACACCGACCCAACTACAGATCCAGACACCGGCGCCTCAACGTCCACGGAGGATGCCGAAAAAGTAACAAACCTACCAATAGTAACCATGGAGGTAGGTGGGTCTGGTTCCTTACGAGGTTGGTGGGAGATTACAATTCTATCTGGATGCATGGAATAAATTAACTACCGACACTTATATTTTCAGAAGTATAGGGTTATACCATAGAATTTATACAAACACATAACCCTCCAGTTCAGCATGTACCGAACCAAATGTTCGTGCTTACAGGCAAAGAAAAATCAAGAGCGCATGCTGAACTACAGTGGCCATATAAAAATGGAGCAATGGAGGAAACCCAACACGAATCACAGGAATTTGTGTCCAAAATCTTTATCATAAACAAGATGGTGGTTGCTGCATCATCATAGATTTGACTAATTTGAATACTTTCGTACTATATATTCATTCTAGATGGAAACCTTTGTTACAGCTAAACAATTAATTTCCTGGGGTACTACATGGCAAGCATCGATTTAAAAGATGCTTACTATACAGTACCCATTAGAGGTGACCACAGATGTTATTTAACACAATGGATCATCTGGGGTTCACACATAACTCAGTTCACATGTCAGTGACTTTGCCGAAAGAAAAGGTTACAGCCTTAATGGAGGCTTGCAGCAAAATCATTGACATCACAAAACCATCCATCAGAATGGTAGCAAGAATAATTGGCATAATAGTGGCTGCGTTTCCAGCCACACAAATCGGACCTTTACATTATCAAAAATTACAGAGGACTAAAATACGAGCACTCAAAAATTATGGTGGTCATTTTGACAGACCAATGAAGCTACCAACAGAGGCCATAATGGAACTAAAATGGTGGAAAGATAACATTAGGCATTGTTCCAATCCAAACATTATCAGCTACCCGTCTATGGAACTACAAACTGATGCCAGTGCACTTGGATGGGGTGCTACCAATTCCATCTCCAGCTGTGGGGGAGATGGAATGCACAGGAGGCATCATTATTACAAACACTGGGCATAAACTACCTGGGAATGTTAAGTGAAATCCATGGCCTTAAGTCATATTGTTCTGGGTTATATCACCAGCATGTTAGACCACAAATTGACAACACAACCGTGGTAGCATATATCAACCATATGGGTGGAAACAAATCGACATTATGTGACAATCTGGCCAACACAATTTGGCAATAGTGTATCCAGAGAGATATTTGGATATCAGCTACCTACTTACCAGGTAAACTAAATTTAGGGGCAGTGGCAACAGATGCATTTTCGCTGCATTGGGGGATTGTTTATTTATGCATTCCCTCCTTTCTGCCTCATCAGTCGGGTATTAGGAATATACAGCAAGACTCCGCGTCTGGTATTTTGATAGTACTCGATTGGCCTACTCAACCATGGGTCCCGGTGATACTCGACATTGTATTAGAACCATGCATCACCATCCATCATAGACCTAATTTACTGGTTATCTCAGCAACAAGAGGAAGTTACCCATGTCATAATTATATAAACCTATTAATTTGTAGAGTTTGAAAGCACCTCTACTACACCTGGGACTGACGAACCGAACAGTGGATATTATTTCAGCGGCCCACAGACAGTCCACCAAAAAACAGTACTTGGTGTCATCAAGAAATGGGAAGTACTGTCACAACAATAAACATCACCCACAGATCTATGAACATCCCGTCTGTTCTGGAATTCCTGGCAAGCCTCCATTACGATGAGAGGCTCAGTCATAGTGCCATCAACTGCGCCAGAAGTGCTCTGTCAACATACCTGTGGCAAGGAACAGAGTGGCATTCTGTTGGGACACACCCTGGTAACCAAACTCATGAGGGGCATTTTTAACGTTAATCCCCCAAGAACCAGGTACTCCCAAATATGGGATGTGAGCATTGTACTGACCATGTTAAGAAACTGGTCTCCAGCTACAGCTCTGTCCCTTCCAACGATTTTATAACAAACCAGTCATTGAACCTGGAACATTTCCAGAAACAATTTTAAGTTCTGTAATATAATTTACCCCATAAATAGGGGCTATAATTTGGTGTTAATATATTTATCGTTGGGTCTTTCAATATCGTATTGATGTCTAATGATGTTAACACTATTCTCCCCATAATCAAGGCAGATGTGATGCATGGACTCATTTCCACGGCATGAAATCACAGAGCTTTAAAATCTTCACGTAGTCACTCACGTGACTCCGAAGTAAAATAGTAAGATTAAACGAGAACTTACCAGTTTGAAGTTTGATCGTTATTTTATGAGGAGTAACGTTGAGGGATTACGTGCCCTCCGCTCCCACCCTTGATCATATACTCAACTGGTATCTCTTCTCTAATCTTACTATGTTTAGTCATTACAGTTATCTGTGATTTCACACCGCTGCTTTGAAGAATGACACGCATGCGTCCTGGCGGGGTTCTTCACGTAATCCCTCAACGTTACTCCTCATAAAATAACGATCAAACTTCAAACTGGTAAGTTCTCGTTTAATCTTACTATTTTATGTCGCTCTTCCAGGGAGATGCTAACTGCATTTTGTTGTCTCTGTACTGTACACTGACAATGACAATTAAAGTTGAATCTGAATCTGAATCTGATAATGATGTGTCCACAATCTGTTGGACATATACTCAGCAATGGGAATGTATAAGATGACGTGGTGTCCCGTGATATTACTGCAGGGAGGGAACTCCACATCTCTGCCATTGCCCGCTGGCACAGGCCTGTGTGGTGACAAATAATTCCCTGCGGGATACCTGGCCTATGATCAATGGTTAAAGCCATGGCTTTGGGTGGCTCGTCTAGCCAGCTTTCTGAGAGACAGGTGGAAGAGAAGGCAGATGGGAATTGTCAGCAGGTGGTGACTGGTACCAGTGCAGGAAACATACACATTACATACATCAAGTGATCCAAGCGCACTCTGTTTTTAATCTCCTCTATTTTGCCTATAAAGATCAAGGTAATATCAGTGGACACCTCCTCATCTTCTGACTAGTTCATTCCATGGCCAGTTCTCACCATTAAATTCAACAATTTCTTCAACCTTCCCAGTGTCAGGATGAATCTACCCTGATGGAAGGTTCAGCTCAATGTTCTGTCTCTACAGTTGTTGCCTGACCTGCTGAGTAGTCCAGCGTTCTCTTTGTTGTGTGCCCTGCACCTTCAGTTCCATTCCTTTTCTATCCTCTCTCCAGCTCTCATTCATTTCTCCTTTTTCAACTCATCCTAGACAGATTAACAAGATATGATCAACACAGGGAATGAGGATGACGCCAGAACGTGGCCATTCTGTGCGTGTTCATCCTAGAGAATAATCTACTCTCTGTTCTTTTAAATCTGTTTTCCACTGTAAGTATCATGTAATGTTCTCTGATATTTTACTATATTCTGCAATGTGTATCTCGCACTTTGCTCTGCCTATTGTAGTTGAGTTTGGCTTGATTGTATTAATGTGAACTATTATCTGATTTCGCTGAATAGCATGCCAAACAAAGCATTCCACTGTTCTTTGGAACACATGGTACTAATAAATCTAAAGGATCCTGCCTCAGTCAAATGCTGCTTTAATGGCAAGACCATCCTTTGTGCGTAGGATGGGAAAGTGGAATAAAATGCAACGTGTGAACGGGTGATCGATGGCCGGTGTGGACTCAGGGGGCCGAAGGGCCTGTTTCAATGCTGTATCTCTGAGCTAAACTACAGTCATTATCACCTCACCACTGGACATCAGTGTTTTGGTCCATGCATGGATGAAGGTTGCGATGAAGTTGGCAGCTGGTTATGGCCAATAGATTGTCTGGCTTGCTGTATTGATTTGTTCAGCAGTGACTGTTTTACAGCTGAACAGTTTGCGTGGCCTTTACAGATGGTGATGGAAGTCAGTCAGAAAGGACGTGACCACGGTCACAGGTAGACAGGCTGGCAGGGTGGCCGGTCCTTGTGTGGCCACAGTAGAGAGACACGTTGTCTTTGATTTCACACATGATGAAGGGATGAATACTTGCTGATCCAATGTTAGGCTGTGACACATGGAAAAACATCACATTGTCCTTCACAACTCCCTGCAGTTTTTAGCCAGGTATAGAATGGTGAACAATACAGTATAGGATCAGGCCCTTCAGCCCACAATGTTTATGCCAAACATGACGGCAAGTTAAGCTGATCTCATCTGCCTGTACACAATGCATATCCCTCTATTCCTTGCACTTCCATGTGCTATCCAAAAGCCTCTTAAACGCCACTATGGTATCTGCCTCCTCACCACCTCCGGCAGTGTGTTTTAGGCCCCCACTACTCTGTGTTAAAGAACTTGCCCCGCACATCACCGTTAAACTTGCCTCTGTTGTGCAGATGTTGTAAAAGGAAACGCACTCTTCAGCCACCTGTGTTGCATATAACCATATAACCATATAACAATTACAGCACGGAAACAGGCCATCTCGACCCTTCTAGTCCGTGCCGAACACGTATTCTCCCCTAGTCCCATATACCTGCGCTCAGACCATAACCCTCCATTCCTTTCCCGTCCATATAACTATCCAATTTATTTTTAAATGATAAAAACGAACCTGCCTCCACCACCTTCACTGGAAGCTCATTCCACACAGCTACCACTCTCTGAGTAAAGAAGTTCCCCCTCATGTTACCCCTAAACTTCAGTCCCTTAATTCTCAAGTCATGTCCCCTTGTTTGAATCTTCCCTACTCTCAGTGGGAAAAGCTTATCCATGTCAACTCTGTCTATCCCTCTCATCATTTTAAAGACCTCTATCAAGTCCCCCCTTAACCTTCTGCGCTCCAAAGAATAAAGCCCTAACTTGTTCAACCTTTCTCTGTAACTTAGTTGCTGAAACCCAGGCAACATTCTAGTAAATCTCCTCTGTACATCCTTCCTATAATTAGGCGACCAAAATATGAGCTGAGCGCGCTTGACAAAGGTTTTGAAAATTAGCAAAAATCTCCCAATCTATAGCACAAATATCCTTCATCGAGGAGAGTGTCACCTGGACCACAGGTAACAATATGTCCGAGGACCAATAGTCAGTTACAAGATGAGATGGATCAGCCACATTGAAGTCATGGCCAAGAAAGCACACAAAAACCTTTAATTCCTTAGAAGGCTTAAAGGGCCTGTCCTACTAACGCAACTTTTCAGCAACTGTCTTTAACCTTCAAGCTCGAGGGCACTTGCCTGAAAAACCTCGAGCTGGATCGACCGTCAGCGATGAAACTGTGAGCTGGATCGACCGTCAGAGCACACGAGCGTGCGCACACACACACACACACACACACACACACACACACACACACACACACACACACACACACACACACACACACACACACACACACACACACACACACACACAGCAAAGGGAAAAGGAAAGTAAAAGACGGCTGCAGTGTACAGTAAGTCCTTTAGAGAGTGCGGGGGGGGGGGGGGGGGGGGGGAGAGGGGGGGAGAGAAGGGGGGAAAGAAGGGGGGAAAGAAGGGGAGAGAAGGGTAGAGAAAGAGGGGGAGAAGGAGTAGAGACACTTTTAAGAAGCCACACAACTTTAAATAAAGTTTGGTACACAAAATTGCTGGGGAAACTCAGTGGGTGCAGCAGCATCTATGGAGCGAAGGAAATAGGCGACGTTTCGGGCCGAAACCCTTCCTCAATAAAGTTTAGCGGGCATTTGGATGAGAAGGGAATGGAGGGTTATGGTATGAGTGCAGGCAGGTGGGACTAAGGGAAAATAATTGCTCGGCACGGACTTGTAGGGCCGAGATGGCCTGTTTCCGTGCTGTAATTGTTATATGGTTATATGGTTATATGGTTATTTAACATTACCGGTCGGTTTTCCTTGGTTTCGAAAACTCCAATGAGCCAATTAAAATTCCCGGTCAGCAAAGGAGATTGCCTACGGCTGCCCTCGACTGCCTATAACTACATAGCGACCCCACTACCACTGCACTATGAGTTCAAAAGAACCATGCCGACCAAATTTTACTCGGCGAAAATTTTCCTCGACCAAACTGAGGCGGCAAGTATGCGAGAACTTCACTCGAGCATGAAGGAGAGTAACAGTGACCTCCTAGGACCACGTGTCGACCATGCTGCGAGTTTGAGTTGAGCGCAAACTCTTCTAAACTCACAAATTAGGTCGCCGCAGTGGGACAGGCGCTTCAGAAGTTCAGCATGTCCCCAACAACCCTGACCAACTTCTACACATGTGCCATAGAAAGCTTTTCACTGTACCACGTGACAATAAACTTAACTAAAAAGTAAAGAGCCTCTTTAGACTCGCTGTGCTACAGGATTGAAGAAGAAGAGGTCACATTCAGGTCCAACCGGTTTCCAACAGAATACCAAGGTGAATTACACCAGGTCAAATGAAGAGAAGAAAATCCATATAAAATGCAACATTTTTTATCCGAAACTCAAACACAAGTGGTGAAGAAATCTGTTTTTTGTTTTCCGTTCCATTGCAAAATAGAAAACCATGACATTGATGAATTTTCCTTTACATAATCTATCTGTATACATTTGATACAAAAGCATTTACAAACTACTGAACGGTGTGGGAGATAATGGGGGTGGAGAGAGTCTGCAATTCTCATGCATAAACTGCAATGATCTTATCTTAATTTCTAAAGGTCAGCTCCATTTTCTTTGCTTTTCTAAATTAACTGAATGTATTCAGCTGCTGCTCATAAGGGACGAACTAATATATTCTGCACTGAATTATGCAGCTGATGTACAAATACAGTACTCACAAACTTTCCAACATTGGACATCAGTAACTGTGGATACATCATGTTCTCCTGTTTACATTCCATTTGCAACCATTAGAAAGATTCCATTTGCAACCATTAAAAATACATGATTGTATCTGCAATTCAGTAATTATTGTAGAGATATCTTTAATCCAGTGTAATTGCAAGATCTATTCAGTTTGTCAGTACCACACTTATACACTGTAACTAGATATATTAAATGTAATTTTTAAGTGATTTAAGTGGATATTAATTTTTAAAGGGTCATAAAACGTCTCGAGAAACTTGGTGATAGGAATTGCACATAAATAATAACCGTAACATATACACATACACAATATATTTACTCCCACCTGCAGTATAAGGCAATGTCAACAGCAGTGCTCTTTATAAGTTAGATTGGCTCATTACCTTAATGCTTACAAGCAGTTGTATTGTGCATGTAGTCAGATGGATAAAGATGACACCTACATGTATAGAATACTGGGCAGTTGCAGTTATAGGAAGGAAACTTTCAGTTCAAATACTCAAACTAGTTCTGAAGTTGTGAACATGAACTCCCATTGCCCTGGGATGTTCAGTTTAGTTTATAGTCATGTGTACCGAGGTACAGTGAAAAGTTTTTGTTGCTTGCAATCCAGTCAGCAGAAAGACAATACATGATTACAATCGAGTCATTTACAGTGAAAAGATACATGATAAGGGAATAACGTTTAGTGCAAGATAAAACCAGCAAAAGTCTAATCAAGGATAGTCCGAGGGTCTCCAAGGAGGTAGATAGTAGTCCAGCACTGCTTTCAAGTTGTGGTGGGATGGCTCAGTTGCCTGATAATAGCTGGGAAGAAACTGTTCCGAAACTGATGGGAGAGGGGAGAAGAGGGAGCGGACAGGGTGCGACTCGTCCTTGATTATGCTGCTGGCCTTGCCGAGACAGCGTGAGGTATAAATGAAGTCAGTAGAAGGGAGGTTGGTTTGTGTGATGGTCTGGTTTGTGTAAAGAGCATGTCGTACTGAGCTAAATATGGTCTGGATCTGAAAGACTAGGAGAAACTGAAGACAAGAGTTCTAGCCTGTGCCACTCCAGACATGACGTGGTGTGACACGGTGCTGTGGGGACCTCACACACTTGTCCAGAAACCATTTCTAAACCAGTTTTGATTTTAGGCAATGCCTAACCCAACAGGTTGTCATCTGTCAATGTTTAACCATTGATCCCCAATCTCTCTGATATTTGGAAATTATTAAAAATTAAATAATAATCATAACAATTGAAAATAAAAGAAAGAAAATAAAAATGACCAAAAAACACAACAATTAAAGCATTATTTTAAATGTGATAATTTAAACATACACCAGTGACGTGGAACAGTCACTATTTATGACTCTTCATAATAGTCATGCAATCCTCACACAAAAGACAGACTTGTTGATCCTGCACCGGGTTTAATCACGGACATTATTCGAGAGGAGATTCCCTGGGGAAAATACCAGACATTCCCAGCAGGTTCCTGCTCCAGGGCTGGACTCGATGCAAAGTTCAGTGGTGGTGTTCGGCCAAAATATCAGCAACAGAACTCAAACAACAAATTCATAATTTGGAATTAGGGCATTCAGGCCGAGTCCTAAACTTGGAGAATTTTACCGTACAAAACGGCAGCAGTTCCCGTTGGAAAATCCAAGCTCAAGCGATTTTGTAGGAAGGAGGAGGAAAGTTATTGCAATACATTTTTTAAGTTAATAGAGAATAGGTGCAGGAGTAGGTCATTCGGCCCTTCGAGCCAGCACCGCCATTCAATGTGATCATGGCTGATCTTCCCCAATCAGTACCCCGTTCCTGCCTTCTCCCCATATCCCCTGACTCCGCTATCTTTAAGAGCTTTATCTAG
Organism: Amblyraja radiata; assembly: GCF_010909765.2. NCBI lineage: Eukaryota > Metazoa > Chordata > Chondrichthyes > Rajiformes > Rajidae > Amblyraja > Amblyraja radiata. The sequence goes on from NC_045975.1 coordinate 44,315,930, forward strand.
CTCTCTCTTGAACTTATCCAGAGAACCGGCCTCCACCACCCTCTGAGGCAGAGAATTCCACAGACTCACAACTCTCTGTGAGAAAAAGTGTTTCCTCGTCTCCGTTCTAAATAGCTTACTCCTTATTCTTAAACTGTGGCCCTGGTTCTGGACTCCCCCAACACCGGGGACATGTTTCCTGCCTCTAACGTGTCCAAACCCTTAATAATCTTATATGTTTCAATAAGATTCCCTCTCATCCTTCTAAACTCCAGAGTATACAAGCCCAGCTGCTCCATTCTCTCAACCTGACAGTCCCGCCACCCCGGGAATTAACCTCTTAAACCTACGCTGCACTCCCTCAATAAACAATTTTAAAGAGTAGAGAAACAAGGAAGTTTGGAGTCTGTGCACATGGTCTGCACATATGTTTAAAAAATGGTTGTGAAATGGTCGACCGATAAAAAAAAATCAAACAATACAATATAACATAGCAACATAGAAAAATAGGTGCAGGAGTAGGCCATTCGGCCCTTTGAGCCATTCAATATGATCATGGTTGTTCATCTAAAATCAGTACCCTGTTCTGGCTTTTCCCCATATCTCTTGATTCCTTTAACCCATAAGAGCTAAATCTAAATATTAGCATGGAGTATGAAAACAAGGAATTAATAAAATACTGGCAAAGCCTCAGCTGGGGTCTGTGTTCAATTCTCAGGCACCTTGTGGATAGGTAATGCTCCCTTCTACTGTTGAATCAGCAATATTCCCTTCAATATAATGTCACTAATCAGCATTTTGCTATTCCCAATTAACGTTAAAATCCCACCATATTTCAATTAATCTATTTCCACATTGTTAATTGGTTGATCTTTCTTGCTGCAATTAAGACAGCTGGTAGTGCCACTGCCTCACAGCTCTAAAGACCTGGGTTCGATCGTGTCCTCGGGTGTTATCTGTGTGTGGGAAGATGCTGGAGTCGATTATTAAAGATGTAATAGCAGAGCATTTGGAAAGCAGGGACAGGATCGGTCAAAGTCAGCATGGATTTATGAAGGGGAAATCATGCTTGGTTAATCTTCTGGACATTTTTGAGGATGTAACAAGTAGAATGGATAAGGGAGAGCCAGTGGATGTGGTGTATCTGGACTTTCAAAAAGCCTTTGACAAGGTCCCACACAAGAGATTAGTGTGCAAAATTAGAGGACATGGTATTGGGGGTAGGGTATTGACATGGGTAGAGAACTGGTTGGCAGACAGGAAGCAAAGAGTAGGACTTAAAGGGTCCTTATCATAATGGCAGGCAATGACTAGTGGGATGCCGCAAGGAACCCGTTATTTCCAATATATATTAATTATTTAGATGAGGGAATTAAATGTAATGTCTCCAAGTTTGCGGAAGACACAAAGCTGGGTGGCAGTGTGAGCTGCGAGGAGGATGCTATGAGGCTGCAGGGTGACTTGGATAGGTTGGGTAAGTGGGCAGATGCATGGCAGATGCAGTACACTGTGGATAAATGTGAGGTTATCCGCTTTGGTGGCAAGAACAAGAATGCAGATTAATATCTGATTGGTGTCAGATTAGGAAAAGGAGAGGTGAACGAGACCTGGGTGTGCTTGTACATCAGTCACTGAAAGTAAGCATGCAGGTACAGCAGGCAGTGAAGAAAGCAAATGGCATGTTGGCCTTTATAGCGAGAGGATTTTAGTATAGGAGTTAGAAGGTCCTACTGCAGTTGTATAGGGCCCTGGTGAGACCACACCTGGAGTATTGTGTGCAGTTTTGGTCTCCTAATTTGAGGAAGGACATTCTTGCTACTGAGGGAGTACAGCATAGTTTCACCAGGTTAATTCCCAGGATGGCAGGACTGAAATATGATGAAAGAATGGGTCGACTGGGCTTGTATTCACTGGAATTTAGAAGGATAAGAGGGGATCTTATAGAAACATATAACATTCTTAAGGGATTGGACAAGCTAGATGCAGGAAATATGTTCCCGATGTTGGGGGAGTCGAGAACCAGGGGTCACAGTTTAAGAATAAGGGGTAGGCCATTTAGGACTGAGATGATGAAAAACTTTTTCACCCAGAGAGTTGTGAATGTGGTATTCTCTGCCACAGAAGGCAGGAGGCCAATTCACTAGATGTTTTCAAGAGAGAGTTAGACATAGTTCTTAGGGCTAACAGAATCAAGGGATATGAGGAAAAAGCAGGAATGGGGTACTGATTTTCGATGATCAGCCATGATCATATTGCATGGTGGTGCTGGCTCGAAGGGCCGAATGGTCTACTCCTGCACCTGTTTTCTATGTTTCTCTGTGTGTGGACCTTATATACTCTCCCTGTGACTGTGTGGGTTTCCTCCGGGTGCACCGGTTTCATCCCACATCCCAAAGACGTGCGATTTTGTCGGTTAATTGGCCTCATGGAAATTGCTCCTTGTGTGTATGGGAGTAGATGAGAAAATGGTTCTAACATAGTGATCAGATAGTCAGTGTGGGCTTAGTGGGCAGAAGGGCCTGCGTCCATGCTGGATCTCTACAATTCGCTAGATGGATTTTGAGGATAATCCAATACTCAGCTCAATAGAAGCAGTGCAAGGAGCTGAGCAGTGGGTGAACTGCTCCTTAAAACTTGGGCCATTTCAAACCGATGATCGTATTGATTGGGACACCACTAATTAGCAGGTATTGTTCAGATGAATAAGGGGTCCACTAATTCCTTGGACAGAACTGCAAGCACCTACATTGCCTCTCTTTGCTGAATGGACTAGCACAACTGGGCCTCAGAACAATTACCTTCAGCAATATAGCCCCCATATCCCAAACTTTGTCAATGTATGAGCTAATTACAACCAATTTGAATACAAAAGTTTGGGGGTTGGTATGTTGTGAGCCAATATATTTTGTGCATGACTTGATCAAGCTTCAGGACATTACATCTATTCAAGCAGTCGTGCATTTGCAAAGGCTGACAGCCCTGGCTTAATGAAAGATGCATTGAAGGACCGGCCAGAAACCATGAATATTTTGGCCCATCTGAACGACGAGACAACAAAGAAGCTACAGAAGACTTAATCTCAGTCTTTGCCTCTAATAGAAAAAAAACTTATCATCGATTTCTCACACGTATGATACTGCATTAAATTCCAAAGTACATGATTCTCAGACAGGCTGGAAGGACAGTCAGAGCTACACTCGGCATGATTTGTAACTCTCAGCTCTACCTCGTGAGCGGGAGATTGAAGCACTGTGCCTCCATTATTAACAGTGAATAGTAAATCTGCTGATAAGTTGGTTAAAATTCAAAGTTCACTACTAGAGATTTGTCACTGTGCAATAACTCAAGCAAAAGAGTATGAGGTTCAAGAAAGGTTTGGAAAAGCCACTCCATAAATTGCCTCTCCAAAACTTGCAATAAACTCAAGGGCAATTTGTTCTCAGTTGCGTTGACAAAGTACAACTGCTTTCAGACCCGAGTAAAGTTATTTTGCGTAATTCCAATCTTAGATTCTACAGAATCCTAAATCTTGTTGGAATTAATATTAATACATCATGCAGAAACTCAATTCATTCAATATGTGAGTAGATATTTCCTCTAAATCGTAAAAGGGGAAGACAGTGTAGGAGTGGGGAAGATGCTATGTCTTGGTTTGGGTCTTGCAGCAGACTGCATCGGGGAAGGCATCGAGAGGAGCAGCCTCAGTCTATAGCACAATTAGCAGGCATCACGTCTGGCAGCGGGTACTGATGAGCGGGTATCGCCAATCGGTCTTGGCCAGATTTTGCATAGAATTCTTTAGCTTCCAACTGAAACTCTGACAGGGAATTCCCACCATTATCATAAAGCTTCGATAATTGAAGACTGATATAAAAACAAAAGAAGCGTACTAATTTTTCAGCACAGTCTACTAAGAAATTATTCTGTAACTTCACATGGAAATCATATAGAATTGTGGATGATGGAAGTCATAAGTATTTGGTTTGATCAGAAGCCATAAAAGCCCATGAAGCAATTGCGGATGCTTACTACACCCCAAGATTAAATGACAGCCTCTTACTCTGCACAGTCTGTACTTTGTAATATAACATATACTGTATGTTCTAGTCTCATTAAATAGCAAAACTTCTACTGGTAAAACTAGAGACAAATTTAAATAGATTGAAGATGGTGATTTCGACAGTCGTTATTGCAGAATAATGCCCCCATGGTTCACAGCAATTTATAATAATAATAATAATACATTTATTTATGGGCGCCTTTCAAGACTCTCAAGGACACCTTACAAAATTTAGTAACAGAATAAAAAAACATGTAAGCGGAATGAAACAAAACAAAAAATAACGACAAAAAAATTTGAGGGAATAATGTTACATTTTATATTCCAGAAAAATTAGGGCATGTATAAAGTCTACGTCGGATTTGGGGGAACGTGAATGTTTACAGTTCAGGTAACATATGCTACTATTTATTACATCCTGCATTTGTCAATTCAATTATCAATTAGGCGAATCTCGGACATTTGGGTGTGAAACCCACATTGTATCAAACCAATGCAATTCTGATGGAAATCATTCATCAGAACTACACAGCAGCTAAGATACAGTCAGTACCACACACGAGTTCTGTCCACTTTTGAAGCCTTTCACTGTAGAGCAGGTAAACAAGTTCTAGACTGGACTAGTCAGAGTGGCAATCCACTGGACAGTACTGGCCTGGTCATTGTTGCGGTGCCAATGCTGGATCACCACCTTCTGTGTGATTACTTCCCCACTGATATTGGTGGTCTAGCCCTTATGCCCACTCTATGACCGCTGGTTCCAGGCATTAACATGCAGCCGCTCAAGTCTTGTAAACATGGAACAGTACAGCACAGGAACAGGCCTTTCAGCCCACAATGTCTGTGCCAAACATGAAGCCATGACCAACTCTTACCTGCCTGCATGTGACAAACACTGACCCCTACAGTGTCCATGAGTTACTGCTACCAGTTCCAGAAAGATTCTTCATTCCCACTCTTTGTTTCTTGCTCAATAAAACAATGTTTACTCCAGGTGAGTATTTAACCCCAGCTCCCCACACTCTCATCTTGTTGACTATCCTTTCTGAGTGTGACCTGATCAAAACCTTGTGAACATCTAATTATTCACATTAACTAGGGCAGCATGGTGGTGTAGTGGTAGAGTTGCTGCCTTACAGCGCCAGAGACCTGGTTTCCATCCTGAATACGGGTGTTGAGTTTTTATGTTTTCCCCGTGACCTGCATGGGTGTACTCCGGGATCTCCGGTTTCCTCCCACAGTCCAAACATGTACAGGCTTAGTAAAATTGTCAAATGTCCCTAGTGCATGTAGGATAATGTTAGTATGTGGGGATCGCTGGTCAGCGTGGGCTCGGTGAGCCAAAGGGCCTGTTTCCGTGTTGTATCTGTAAAACTAAACTGTTGGACAAAACTGTACTGTATTCGTCACATCGGACTTTCCTTTCATAAACTCATGCTGACCCATCTCATTACTATTAATCCTTTCAAGATGTTATTGGGACGACAGATGGCACAATGGGCTAAGTGTTCGGCTGGCAACCGGAAGGTAGCCGGTTCGAATCCCGCTTGTAGTGCATACTGTCGTTGTGTCCTTGGGCAAGACACTTCACCCACCTTTGCCTGTGTGTGAATGTGTGTGAGTGATTGGTGGTGGTCGGAGGGGCCGTAGGCGCAGATTGGCAGCCACGCTTCCGTCAGTCTGCCCCAGGGCAGCTGTGGCTACAGAAGTAGCTTACCACCACCGAGTGTGACTGAGGAGTGAATTAATAATGCGATGTAAAGCGCTTTGAGTATTAGAAAGGCGCTATATAAATCCCATCCATCATTATTATTATTATGTGACTTCAACCTTTATTATAGATTCCAGCAATTACCCACTTGTTGACATTAGGATAATAACTTGGTACTTCTCTGTTTACTCTCTCCCTTGACCCAAAACATTACTATTCCTTCTCTCCAGAGACGCTGCCTGACCCGCTGAGTTATTCCAGCACATTGTGCCTTTCTTCAACTTTCTGTCAGAAGTGAATGAGATTAATGTAAGTAAATAACCACCACAATTAATTACTATGGAGAAGTTGTCATTCTTGTGGATCTTGCCGGATGTTCTGTTCTGCTCTCTTCTCACGTTGAAATAGTAAACGGACTTTGCTGTTGGATACAAACCTCATCACAGGCAGACCTTCACCTGCCATCAGCGGCTGAGACAGTGACACCAGTAAACGCTCGGCCACGAGAAACAGTGGAGCAGAATTTGTCATTCACCATCAATGACAATTCATTCAGTCAAACAGCATCGAAACAGGCCCTATTTCAGCCCAATTTACCCATGCCGAACAAAAAACCTACCCCATCTATGCTAGTCCCACCTGCCTGCATTTGACCCAAATCCCTCTAAACCGGCCTGTCCATGCACCTGTCCAAATGTCTTTTGAACGTTGTTTAAATGTGAAATTGTTGTTTCACTGAAAGACTTTGGTGCATCCTTTCTCTCTCAAGTTGACCAGAGGAGGCAGGTTTATGAGCTCCTGGAAAAAAGGCAGACAGTTACTGCATGTACTGATAATATTTTAGAATCTTGTGCTTTAATGTTGACAGTGGACATTTGATAATTAATCTTTGCAAATATTCAGAGTTCAGGTAATTCAGAAGATACAATGTAAAAAGAAAGTGGGAAGGTTTGGGAAAAGATAGGAGGGAAACAACATTTAAACTGCTGCATTGCATTTTGAATATATTCCTATGGCATTTCGAGGCTCTGATTTATGTAAATATTTTACATTTATTTAATTAAATACATTTAGTCAAAAAACAAAATCATGGCAACCAGTTCAAATACTATCGAGAGGACAATTGCTCCCCAGAAATCAATCGCACGTTAATGAAAAATCAAGTTTGTTTTCACACTAATAGCCTGTTTAATGCAAGAAAGGTACATGTCGAAGTAATTACATGTGTTTATTCATCGTCCTGTAGTGCAGAAGGACAGCTATTAGCTGGCGAGCTGCGGGGACTGTTGCATTGATCTCTGGGGTAAACCGTGCAGGAGTAGCGGGCAGCGATGACCAGCTGCCCACAGCAGTGAACGGCAGCACCAGTCTCCTGGACATCGCTGGCCCGGCTCGGCTCGGCCCCATGCAGCGGTGAAGTTCAGGGCCGCGCTGACAGTGCGCTCCTCGGCGCCGGCCTCACGGTGATTAATGACACCATTTGAAAGACAATTAGCAGGAGCAAGATCAGCTGCAACTTCCTTATCAATCAGACCCTCGCTGTTCATAAACACACAGCACCCTCTGCAAGACAAGTGTATCGCATTCACGCAGACACGGTCATCTTCACGTGATACAAAAGCAAAGTGATGTTGCCGTTTGTTTATTTATCCCCAGTGACAACTGTGGCCTGTGCCTAACCCTGCGGCATGAGGCAGACGGGGACTCGCCCACAGCACGGAAACATGCCCTTCGGCCCAGCCTGCCTATGCCGACCCTTATGATATCATCAGTCGCGGGGGTGCACTTGAACTGAAGCGATGGCAAAGGTGGTGTGAGGTTCAACGGGGGCCGTGGTCTTGCTCCTCATGCCCGGAGGGGTGGGGAAAGGGGGAGGGGAAGTGATGGGAGTGGGAAGAGGTGGGAGTGGGAAAGGGGTGGAGAGGAGTGGGGAAGGGAGGAGGTGGGGTGGGGAGGAAAGGAAAGGAGGGTGAGGGATCGGAAGGGCGAGAGTGACATGTCCATGAGTTGGACATTGACGGGACAGCCGTGACTTGCCATTCCATCCATCCATGCGGCGCCTCATGCCTTCTAATGACCTTTAGTGAAACGCATTTCAGGCAATTTGGATCGGACACCTGCAGACAGAGATGCACGGGATAATCACATCAGCAGTAATTTGGCATCTCCTTCAGAGGTAACAGCATGGCACGTCTATTGATGCCACCATTGAGAACCCCATGGATTTAAGAGAGAGTTAGATAGAGCTCTAGGGGCTAGTGGAATCAAGGGATATGGGGAGAAGGCAGGCACGGGTTATTGATTGGGGACAATCAGCCAAGATCACAATGAATGGCGGTGCTGGCTCGAAGGGCCGAATGGCCTCCTCCTGCACCTATTTTCTATGTTTCTATGTTTCCCCTCACAAACCCATTTGGCCTCTGTAGTTTTGAAGAGATCGAGTTTGATTCCGGCGCTATACAAAGAAAACACTCAGGTGTGGACGTACAGACGAGGAAGACACTTTTTTTCCCAATAACTTTACACTACACTTTTGAAAATAATAGAGGTTCCATTCAACAAAACAAGAATTTTGGGAAAGAGAACATGAAATTGCATGTTTAAATTGGACGCAACGGAAATAATTGGAGACCAGAACTGCTTTTCCACAGCGCCACGTGTCAATACAATACCGTTTATTACCAATAGACAATAGACAATAGACAATAGGTGCAGTAGTAGGCCATTCGGCCCTTCGAGCCAGCGATGTGATCATGGCTGATCATCCCCAATCAGTACCCCGTTCCTGCCTTCTCCCCATATCCCCATCTCCCCATATCCCCATATTTTTAAGAGCCCTATCTAGCTCTCTCTTGAAAGCATCCAGAGAACCTACCTCCACGCCCTCTGAGGCAGAGAATTCCACAGACTCACCACTCTCTGTGAGAAAAAGTGTTTCCTCGCCTCCGTTCTAAATAGCTTACTCCTTATTCTTAAACTGTGGCACCTGGTTCTGGACGCCCCCAACATCGGGAACATGTTTCCTGCCTCTAGCATGTCCAAACCCTTAACAATCTTATAAGTTTCAATGAGATATCCTCTTATCCTTCTAATCTCCAGAGTGTACAAGCCCAGCTGCTCCATTCTCTCAGCATATGACAGTCGCGCCATCCCGGGAATTAACCTTGTAAACCTACGCTGCACTCCCTCAATAGTAAGAATGTCCTTCCTCAAATTAGGGGACCAAAACTGCACACAATATTCCAGGTGTGGTCTCACTAGGGCTCTGTACACTGGGGCTCTTGTTGAAGGGTTTAGAATTTGGTTGTAAATAGTTAGCCTGGGATCTATGGGAAAACCCGTCCATTGCTCCCGGCAATAGAAGCGTTTCTGCACAGGAGTGGGTAATCTGTCGGAGAGCGACTAGGATCAGGGCTCCCACTGCACTAAAAAACTTCCCAGCACAGAAGCCTTTGGCTTCTCAATGTCCAGCCCAAGAGAGTTTGATCACCCCTCCCCACCGCTGAATTACTCCAGCACTTTGTGTCTATCTTCTTTAAATATACAAAACATTGCATTCAAAGGTTCAAAGGTTATTTATTGGTCACATACATCTAGGTGTAGCGAAATGCTTCTTGCCAATGCAGCACATAAAAAAAAGAAGACAGACATAACAATAATAAAGAGATTTAAACATAAAAACACCCCCCCACAATGGTTCCCATTATGAGGGAAGGCGCAAAGTCCAGTCCCCATCCCCATGTCCACCCATAGTCGGGCCCATTATGGCCTCCGCAGTCGCCGCTACGGGGCCTGATGTTCCAGGCCGTTCTCGCCGGTGATGGTGCTCCGACATCGGGAGAATCCTCTCAGCGGCTTGGGATGCGTGGAACGGCCGCATCCTTACCGGAGACTGCGGCTTCCGAAGCCGACAGGACGTGCTGGATGGAGCTCCACCACTGGCGATCTCGGCGAGAGATCCCAGGCTCCCGATGTAAAGTTCAGCGCCGCCGCCCGCAGCTGGCCGCTCCACAGACCAGCAGCTCCCCGATGTTCACCTGCGGTCTTCAGCTCACCGGAGTTCCAGCGCGGCGACCCAGGCAAGGCATCGCCCGCTCCGCGATAGCGCTCCAGCGCTGTGCCGCTGCCGAAGCCGAGGTTCTGGGCGGTCCCCGACAGGAAACGCCGCTCCAGGCCCGCTGGTAGGCCACGAGGAAAGCTGCCTCTCCGACAAGGTAGGGACCCTGAAAAGTAGTTTCCCCCTTCCCCACATAAAAAGGCTAGAACTCCAAAAAAACAAAACACTAAAACTCGCTAAAATTTAAAAAAGAGTGAAAAAAACGAACAACTGCAGGCTGGGTAGCCATACCATACAGGACTGTTTCAATAAAGAAACACCAAACTAATTAGAATTGTCCCCTAATATGAATTCACAGAAAGCAACTGGTCAGGATGAAGTCCCTGTCCTCAGGGCCTGTGCGGATCAGCTGGCCGAGACATTCATAGACTTCTCTAACCTCTCACTATTCCATTCTGAGGCTCCCATCTTCTTCATAAACTATCATCCCTTACAAAGAAAAGCAATGTAGCATACCTTAATAACTGTCATCCACTGACTCTGACATCCACCATTATGAAGTGCTTTGAAAGAATGGTGATGGCATACATTAACTGCAACCTCCCAGCCAGCCTTGATCTACTGCAGTTTGCTTATCTTCACAACAGGTCCACAGCAGACACCATCTCTCTGGCCCTAAACCCATCTCTGGAACACCTAGACAATACGGACTCTTTCGTTAGACTCCTATTTATTGACTATAGCTCCGCCTTCAACACCATAATCCGTTTCAAACTCATGTCCAAACTCCTAGATCTAGGGATCAGCTGCCCCCTCTGCCCCTGGGTCCTCAACTTCCTAAGTCACAGACCACAATCAGTGAGGATAGATGACAACACATCCACCCGTGGCCTCAATAGTCCTCAACACTGGTGCCAAGCAACATTGCATTCTCAGTCTCCACAATATTCCCTTTACACTCACGACTGTAATGGCCAAACTCTTACTGCCATCTACAAGTTTGTAGTCAACACACTACGGTGGGCTGGATCATGAACAATGATGAGACAGAGTACAGGAAGGCGATAGAGAACTTAGTGACATGGTGGCACAGCAGTAGAGCTGCTGCCTTACAGCACCAATGACCCGGCTTTGATCCTGACTACGGGTGCTGTCTGTATGGTGTTTGTATGTTCTCCCTGTGACTTGCGTGGGTTTTCTCTGAGATGTTCGGTTACCTCCCACACTCCAAAGATGGACATGTTTGTAGGTTAATTGGCTTGGTATAAGTATAAAATTGGCCCTAGTGTGTGTAGGATAGCGTTTGTGTGCGGAGATCGCTGGTCAGCGCGGGCTCGGTGGACCGAAGGGCCTGTTTCCGCGCCATATCTCTAAACTGAACGAAACAAAATATGATGTCAGGACAATAAGTTCTCCCTCAGTGTCAGCAAGATGACGGATTTGATATTGACTTCAGGAAGCATGGTGGAGGATATGCCCCAATCAGCATCAATGGTGCGGATGTGGAGAACTTCAGCTTCCATGGTGTTAATATCACCAATGATCTGTTGTGGAGCAACTATTTGATGTGATGCCTAAGGCGGTACACCAATGCCTCTACTTTTCAACATGAATTTCAACAGGTCTCCAGTGACTCATAGAAACGTCTACAGATGGACTATGGAAAGCATACTGTCCGAAAGCATACTGTCAGCTTGGTTCGGGAACAGCTCTGCCCAAGACCACACAAAATGACAGGGAGTTGTGGATGTAGCCCAGTCCACCCCAGAGACCAGAATTCTCTCCATTGACTCCATCTACACTTCACGCTGTCTTGGAAAAACAGCCGACATAATCAAAGACTTGATCCACCCGAGTCATTCCTTCTCCCTGCTGCCGTCTGGCAAAAGGTACAGAAGCTTGAAAGCAAGCATTTGCAGACTCAGGAACAGCTTCTTCCCTCTGTTATCAGGCCTGTTATGAACAGTCCTTCCATAAGCTAGGGTACTATTCGATTCCCCGCAGTGAAGTTTGGAGTTTGTCTAAGGATCGGTTGTGCTGCAATGCTTAAAACATTCTTCACTCTGTATGCTCTACCCATTGTACTTGAATTTGAACAGATTGTATTTATGTATGGCATGTGTAATCTGAAAGCAACAAAATCAAAGCTTTTCACTGTACTTTGATACGTCATAATAATAAACCACAATGTAAGATCTAAACAACTGAGACAATATGAGAAATGCAACTGGCCTCTTTGGATATTTTTTACAACATTAAAAACAACATTTAAAAGCATCAGGTATTTCTACTGTTAATTTACATTGATCTAGAGGAGGTAATTTGAAGCAGAAGATGAAAATATTCAAACCATTTGGAGAAGTTCATTCTCTTGCAGAACAGTCTCACGATAGATCTTTATTCCAGACTTCCAACATCTGCAGGGCTCTGAACTTCTCCCACTGGTTTATTCATTGTTCCTTGTCCTGGGGCAACCCAGGTTGGGGAGAATGTAGGGACAAGAAACTGCAGATGAGGAAGGGCTGAAGAACTTCAGCCAACGGCTTGAAACAGCTCTTCATTGCATCCACAATATTAGAAACATGGAAAATAAGTGCATGAGTAGGCCATTCGGCCCATCAAGCCAGCGCCGCCATTCAATATGATCATGGCTGATCATCCAAAATCAGTACCCCATTCCTGCTTTCTCCCCATCTCCCTTGATTCCGTTAGCCCTAAGAGCTATATGAAACTCTGTCTTTGAAACATCCAGTGAATTAACCTCCACTGCCTTCTGTGGCAGAGAATTCCACAGATTCACAATACAATACAATACAATACAATTTATTTGTTGTCATTTGAACCCAGAGGTTCAAACGAAATTTGGTTTCTGCAGTCATACAAACAAGAAGAAGAACCAAGACACAACACAATTTACACGAACATCCATCACAGTGAATCTCCTCCTCACTGTGATGGAAGGCAAAGTCTTATCTCTCCCCTGCTCTCCTCGTTCTCCTCCCGATGTCAGAGTCAAAGCCCCCGGCGGGCGATGGTAAATAAGTCCCGCGGCAATTATAAAGCCGCGCCGGGCGATGCAAGGCCGCGCTCCGGGCCTTGGTGTTGGAGCCCCCGGTGTGCGCTAACAAGTCCCGCGGCCATTTAAAGTAATGTAAGGCCCCGCTCCAGGTCATCCTCAACCCCGCAACTCGGGCGGGAGAAGTCGCTGTTGCGGAAGCCCCGAAAAGCGGTCTCCCAGCTCCACGATGGTGGGTAAGTCCGCAGCTCCGCGACGGGAGCCCCAGGTCGTTCCGGTTGGAGGCCGCTCCACGGTGCTTGGCCCCAACGACAACGGAGACCCGACAGAGAAAAGGTCGGGTGCTCCGTGCAGGGGAAAGATTTAAAAAAGTTTACCCACCCGCCCCCCCCCCCACCTCCCGCCCCCCACACGCATACCCAGTTTAAAAAATAATAAAAACTACATACAAACGAGACAAAAAATAAAAAAACGGCAGACGGATTGCAGAGGCCGCTGCGACGGTGAAATGCAACTCTCTGGGTGAAAATGTTTTTCCTCATCTAAGTCCTAAATGAACTACCCTTTATTCTTAAATTGTGACCCCCTGGTTCTGGACTCTCCCAACATCGGGCACAATTTTCCTGCATCTAGCCTGTCCAATCCCTTAAAACTGTTATATGTTTCTATAAGATCCCCTCTCATCCTAAATTCCTGTGAATATAAGCCCAGTCGATCCATTCTTTCATTTTATATCAATGAATGAATGAATGAATGAATGAATACGTTTATTGTCATTGCACAATACTGTGCAACGAAATTCCATTACATCTCCTCCGGTTAAAAACAATACAAACACGACAACCATTGACACATATGTACACTTATTAGTAAAAATAAATAGGTGTTTTAAAAGAATTTAAAAGAATTTAAAAGAATTTGGCGGCATTTCTTAGAATTACATTTTGCTTCCCCAGCATTCTCTGTTGGAATTTAGCTCTTTTATCGCACATGGGTAGAAACTATTCTTTAGTCTACCGGTGCGAGCCTTCAGAGTCCTGAATCGCCTCCCAGAGGGTAGCAGAGTAAAAAGGTGGTTGGCAGGGTGGGATCCCACCATCCCGGGAATTAACCTGGTGAACCTACGCTGCACTCCCTGAATAGCAAGAATGTCCTTCTTCAAATTAGGAGACCAAAACTACAAACAATATTCCAGTTGTGGTCTCACCAGAGTCCTGTATAACTGCAGTAGGGCCTCCTTGCTCCAAAACCCAAATCCTCTTACTATGAAGGCCAACATGCCATTTGCTTTCTTCACTGCCTGCTGTACCTGCATGCTTACTTTCAGTGACTGATGTACAAGCACACCCAGGTCTTGCTGCACCTGCCCCTTTTCTAATCCGACACCATTCAGATAATTATTTGTTTTCCCGTTCTTGCCACCAAAGTGGATAACCTCACATTTATCCACATTATACTGCTTCTGCCATGCATCTGCCCACTCACCCAACCTATCCAAATCACCCTGCAGCCTCATAGCATCCTCCTAGCAGCTCACACTGCCACCACAAACTTGGAGATGTTACATTTAATTCCATCATCTAAATCATTAATATATATTGCAAATAACTGCGGTCCCAGCACCGAGCCTTGGGACACCCCACTAGTCACTGCCTGCCATTCCCACTGTATTGCTTCCTGTCTGCCAACTAGTTCTCTATCCATGTCAACACCTTACCCCCAATACCCTGTGCTCTAATTTTGCACACTAATCTAGTATGGGACTTTGTCAAAGGTTTTGTGAAAGTCCAGATACACCACATCCACTGGGTCTCCCTTATCCATTCTACTTATTACATCCTCAAAAAATTCCAGAAGATTAGTCAAACATGATTTCCCCTTCAAAAATCCAAGCATGATTTTATGATACTGCCTGTAAGTATTAGGATTAGTAAGTATGCAGATGATACTAAGATAGGTGGGGTTGCGGGTAATGAAGTAGAGTTTCAAAGTCTACAGAGAGATTTATGCCAGTTGGAAGAGTGGGCTGAAAGATGGCAGATGGAGTTTAATGCTGATAAGTGTGAGGTGCTACATCTTGGCAGGACAAATCAAAATAGGACGTACATGGTAAATGGTAGGGAATACCAGGGAATTGAAGAATGTAGGTGAACAGAGGGATCTGGGAATAACTGTGCACAGTTCCATGAAAGTGGAATCTCATGTAGATAGGGTGGTAAAGAAAGCTTTTGGTGTGCTGGCCTTTATAAATCAGAGCATTGAGTATAGAAGTTGGGATGTAATGTTAAAATTGTACAAGGCATTGGTGAGGCCAATTCTGGAGTATGGTGTACAATTTTGGTCGCCTAATTATAGGAAGGATGTCAACAAAATAGAGAGAGTACAGAGGAGATTTACTAGAATGTTGCCTGGGTTTCAGCAACTAAGTTACAGAGAAAGGTTGAACAAGTTAGGGCTTTATTCTTTGGAGCGCAGAAGGTTAAGGGGGGACTTGATAGAGGTTTTTAAAATGATGAGAGGGATAGACAGAGTTGACGTGGAAAAGCTTTTCCCACTGAGAGTAGGGAAGATTCAAACAAGGGGACATGACTTGAGAATTAAGGGACTGAAGTTTAGGGGTAACATGAGGGGGAACTTCTTTACTCAGAGAGTGGTAGCTGTGTGGAATGAGCTTCCAGTGAAGGTGGTGGAGGCAGGTTCGTTTTTATCATTTAAAAATAAATTGGATAGTTATATGGATGGGAAAGGAATGGAGGGTTATGGTCTGAGCGCAGGTATATGGGACTAGGGGAGATTATGTGTTCGGCACGGACTAGAGGGGTCGAGATGGCCTGTTTCCGTGCTGTAATTGTTATATGGTTATATGGTTATATGGTAAGAGAAATTCATTTTGTTGTCTCTAACTGAGACAATGACAATAAATTTGAATACAATACAATACAATACAATCCTATCACTGCTTTCCAAATGCGCTGTTATTACATCTTTAATAATCAACATCTTCCCCACTACCGATGTCAGGCTAGCTGGTCTATAATTCCTTGTTTTCTGTCTCCCTCCTTTCTTTAAAAAGTGAGGTTACATTGGCTACCCTCCAGTCCACAGAAACCTTTCCAGAGTTTATGGAACATTGGAAAATGATCACCAATGCATCTACGATTTCAAGGGCCACCTCCTTGAGTACTCTGGGATGCAAACCATCAGACCCTGGGGATTTATCTGCCTTCAGTCCCAACAGTTTACCTAACACCATTTCCTGACTAATGTGGATTCCCTTCAGTTCCCCCCTCCCACTAGATTCTCGGTCCCCTAGTATTTCTGGGAGATTGTTTGTGTCTTCCTTGGTGAACACAGAAACAAAGTACTTGTACTAGTTTGCCATTTCCTTGTTTCCCATTATAATTGTCCCTGTTTCTGACTGTAAGGGACTTACATTTGTCTTCACTAATCCTTTCCTCTTCACATATCTATAGAAGCTTTTAGAGTCAGTTTTCATATTTCCTGCAAGCTTTCTTTCATGCTCTATTTTCCCCCTCTTAATTTTTTCAATTTTTCGAGGATGTAACTAGTAGAGTGGATCAGGGAGAACCAGTGTTATATCTGAACTTTCAGAAGGCTTTCAACAAGGTCCCACATAAGAGATTAGTATACAAACTTAAAGCACACGGTATTGGGGGTTCAGTATTGATGTGGATAGAGAACTGGCTGGCAGACAGGAAGCAAAGAGTAGGAGTAAACGGGTCCTTTTCAGAATGGCAGGCAGTGACTAGTGGGGTACCGCAAGGCTCAGTGCTGGGATCCCAGCTATTTACAATATATATTAATGAATTGAACGAGGGAATTGAATGCAACATCTCCAAGTTTGTGGATGACACGAAGCTGGGGGGGCAGTGTTAGCTGAGGGGAGGTTGCTAGGAGACTGCAAGGTGACTTGGATAGGTTGGGTGAGTGGGCAAATGCATGGCAGATGCAATATAATGTGGATAAATGTGAGGTTATCCACTTTGGTGGCAAAAATAGAAAAGTAGACTATTATCTGAATGCTGGCCGATTAGGAAAAGGGGAGATGCAACGAGACCTGGGTGTCATGGTACACCAGTCATTGAAAGTAGGCATGCAGGTGCAGCAGGCAGTGAAGAAAGCGAATGGTATGTTAGCATTCATAGCAAAAGGACTTGAGTATAGGAGCAGGGAGGTTCTACTGCAGTTGTACAGGGTCTTGGTGAGACCACACCTGGAGTATTGTGTACAGTTTTGGTCTCCTAATCTGAGGAAGGACATTCTTGCCATAGAGGGAGTACAGAGAAGGTACACCAGACTGATTTCTGGGATGTCAGGACTTTCATATGAAGAAATACTGGATAGACTCGGCTTGTACTCGCTAGAATTTAGAAGATTGAGGGGGGATCTTATAGAAACTTACAAAATTCTTAAGGGGTTGGACAGGCTAGATGCAGGAAGATTGTTCCCGATGTTGGGGAAGTCCAGAACAAGGGGTCACAGTTTAAGGATAAAGGGAAATCTTTTAGGACTGAGATGAGAAAAACATTTTTTACACAGAGAGTGGTGAATCTCTGGAATTCTCTGCCACAGAATGCAGTTGAGGCCAGTTCATTGGCTATATTTAAGAGGGAGTTAGATGTGGCCCTTGTGCCTAAAGGGATCAGGGGGTATGGAAAGAAAGCAAATACAGGATACTGAGTTGGATGATCAGCCATGATCATATTGAATGGCGGTACAGGCACGAAGGGCTGAATGGCCTACTCCTGCACCTATTTTCTAAGTTAATTAATCTCCTAGATATACGTCCTGGCCAGAACCTTGTATCCCTCTCCTTCACCTCTTGCCATTGTCTTTGGGCCATTTCTCCTGCACAGACCCAGCAGTTTCCCACCACACTAATCCCTTGTGCCAGGCATCCTAATCTTCACTCCAGCCACAACACTCTCCACAGAACTGACAGAATATCGCACTCCTCTTCAAAGGTTCAAAGGTTGATTTATTGTCACATACACCTAGATGTAGTGAAATTCCTTTTGCCAATGCAGCACATAAGAAAGAATACAAACATAACAATAATAAATAGCTTTAACATAAAAACATCCCCCCACAATGGTTCCCATTATGGGGGAAGGCACAAAGTCCAGTCCCATCCCCAATGTCCACCCATAGTCGGGCCTATTGAGGCCTCCACAGTTGCCTCTACGGAGGCCCGATGTTCCAGGCTGTCCTCGCCGGGTGATGATGTTCCGGCGTCGGGAGAGTCCTCTCAGCGGCATGGGAACCCTGGAACGGCCGCCTCCCTACTCGAGACCGTGGCTTCCGGAGCCGACAAGGCCGCGCCGAATGGAGCTCAACTGGCGATCTCGTCGCGAGATCCCAGGCTCCCGATGGAAAGTTCAGCGCCGCCGCCCGCAGCTCCGCGATGTTTTTAACGCCGGTCCCAGCTCACCGGAGTTCCAGCGCAGCGACTCAGGCAAGGCACCGCCCGCCCCGCAATGGCGCTCCAGCGCTGCACCGCCGTCCTCAGACCCGCAGCTCCACCGCCGCCGATGCCGGTGCCAGTGCCGCCGCTGCCGGTGCCGCCGATGCCGAGGCTCCAGGCGGTCCCCTCGCTCCTCGGACCCGCAGCTCCGCAGCCGCCGCCAATGCCGCCGCTGCCGATTCCGATGCCGATGCCGAGGCTCCGGGCGGTCCCCTCAGGAAATGCCGCTCCAGGCCCGCTGGTAGGCCGCGAGGACGGGTCGAAAGTGCAGCCCGGAGAAAAGCTGCATCTCCGACCAGGTAGGGACCCTGAAAATTAGTTTCCCCCTTCCCCCCCCTCCCCCACACATAAAAAAGCTAGAACTCCTTAAAAACAAAACACTAAACTAACTAAAAATAAGAAAAAAGAAATGAAAAACAGACAGCTGCAGGCTAGGCAGCCATACCCCCTACAGGTCGGCGCCAACACTTTTGTCTATGAATTTACCAATCCATGCCTGTTGACGACTGAGATTGGGTTAATTTCCACAGATAGGAGAGCATTTTACAGTTAAACATCGGGGACCAGGTGTTTGATGAATGTGCAGAGCTGGCAGGATTGTTAGAGTCTCATTTGGCAGAGGTGGCACCAAATCACCATTACGTCACCCAGAGCATGTGGTGCTATTCAAGTTGCTCACCAGCATAATTGGAAATCAGCATTGTAGCTCAGACTAAAATGGCTCCACACAGCACGTTCCAGCCCAATCTTCCTTTGCTTCCAGAAACTCAGGTGCTGGTTTAACTATCATGGGGGGTATTCGGAACATGTCGCAAATAAGAAACCTGTATTTTGGCACTACGATACAATCCATTCTTATCATCATCAGAGAACAATTTAAAAGACAGTCAGCGTGATTAGTTGTCCCTGGCAACACACATTCCAACTCCTAACATACAATGCAGGGCTGAAACAGTGGAAGTGAACAGTGCCACATTATTGGTTTATTTAATCCAGTTATTGTGCAGAAGTTCACAAAATCTGTGATTGTTAGAACATGTTTTACTGAGTATTGAATGAAGCTCTTGAAGATAAAGGTTGGCATAGACCAATGGAGGAATTGTGAAGAACTTTGCAGGATCGAAAGCAGCCTGTCTCTAATTACCTCTAATTGCTTCATTTATTTAAAAGCAGTTGTTGTTGGATTTTTTTGTGCTAATGATCGGCAAAAAGAAAAAAATTCAAAGGCATGCCACAATGGATTAGCTGTGGTTTAATGAGCAAACAGCTGCTTTAAATGCAGACAACAATTAGTACAGGGTGTACTAGTATGTTCCCAATTATATTTTATTTAACCATGGAAAATAATTATCATTCAAAGCTCTCAAAGTGTCTTACTTTGCAATGAAAGTACAATTTAAGCATCCAATGTCCTTTAATGCTTTTGTTTAAATTCAGAAACCATTTTAAGCATAGAATTGGTGGAGGGGTTACTTCACTTGGAGAAGTAATTGAGTAGTTTGCGAGCTTCATTCAGGCACAATGTCAGAAGCAGGAAGAAAGCAGCAGTGCTCCTATCAGCGGCCATCAGCATTGTCCACTGGACCACCACAGACATCTCCTCACAGCGAACTATCCATTGCAATCTTTCAATTCCATGCGAGTTTCACTGACCAACTATCATTATTATTTATGAATAGAAGGAATGGGTGAAGAAGGGCCTCGACCCGAAACATCACCCATTCCTTCTATCCAGAGATGCTGCCTGTCCTGCCGAATTACTCCAGCATTTTGCGTCTATCTTCAGTGTAAACCAGCATCTGCAGTTCCTTCCTACACTTTATCATGTATTAGTTAAGGTTATTTAAGGTATAGTTGTTTAATAAGGAACTGCAGATGCTGGTTTACACTATTTATTCACTGGATTACCCATTTCCTGAAGTTAACTAAATAATGAGGGGAGTAAACCAGTATTAGAGTGGTTTGAGTTAACCACTGTTTAAAATCCTGCTTATTCCTAAAAATGATTTGGTCCTGTGTCAATTGATTGGAATGTTTGGATACATTTAATTTAATGGTTTATTGCAGATAAAATGAAGATAGTTTCCACTGCACTTCCAAACAAAGCGCACTATATTTTCCATCTTAGTTTATGTTAGTCTTTTACTGTTGGCAAGATACACCAAGCTATAATTTTTATTTGAACTGCATCTTAAATGATGTACAATGTATAATATATAAAACATGTTTGCGTAACAGTTTCACCAAACGAAGCAATTTAAAAATCCTACTTAAGCAAGGTTTTACATTTCAAACACACATTGGGATTGTCAAACGGGCCCATCAGCGACTGCACTTCCTGAGGAAACTCAAACAGGCCTCACTCCCCACCAACATCCTCAGGACTTTCTACAGGGGCACGGTGGAGTCTGTACTCACGTACTGCATAAACACGTGGTACTCCACCTGCAACTGCTCGGACAGGAAGGCTCTGCAGAGGGTAGTGAGGGGAGCAGAGAGGATCATTGGCATCTCCCTACCCTCGGTACAAGAACTGTTCCAGAGCCGGTTGTCTGAAAAAAGCTCTGAGAATAGCTAAGGACAAACTGCACCCCCTCCACATACACCTGGATCTCCTGCCATCAGGCAAGAGATACCGTAGCATCAAAGCCCGGACTACCAGTGCTAAACAGCTTCCTGCCACAGGCTGTGAGGCTGCTAAACAGTCACTCTGTACTCACAGTCACTTGATTCTGCGGCTTTGCACTGACATTTTAATAACTCTGGCACTGGCCACTCAAATCAGCTGCCCTGGGCATTTTAATGATTGGTTTTACTGTATTTTAATGTTGCTGTTTTACCTGCTTTTAACTATTTATACTGTTTCATCAGGGACTGGATTGTTTTTTATTGTTATTATGTGTGAAATGTTTTAAGTTTCATGTGCGAATGTGGGAAACAGAACTAAATAATTAAAATCAGACTTTGCCATCATATCCCAACATAAAATCTCAGGGAATCACACATGTCTTTGTGTCTGAATGTCTTTGGATGTTTTACAAATCATTGCACATAAAGGGAAGGGACTTCCCCTGTTGCTCTCTATCAAGCACAACTAGTTGGTGTGGTCTCATTTCAATACTCATTGCAGGTTCCACATCACTCAAATACCCTCAGATTGCACACCGATGAGACAATGTCACGTTTAAAGGCGACAAGAACACGCAAGGTTGGAGATTGAAGCAGGAAGGAACCATACCCAGGTCGTGGCTGGTTTTCGAATGCCAGAGACGCATAAGGAAAATACTTCAATTCTCCTCGCTGATGAGTAGCCACAACACAAGCAAAGGAAACCAAAGCCAAACTCAAATGGCATTTTTAATAAAGGGAATCAAAATTCCAATTAATCTTCAGATATATTCCTGAAGGCATCAATGGCTTTGCTGCAAAACCACAACACAATGACAGGTCAGAGTTAGACACAAAATGCTGGAGTAACTCAGCGGGTCAGGCAGCATCTCTGGAGAAAAGGGATAGGTGACTTTTCGGGTCAAGACCCTTCTTTGGTTTAAATCAGCATTAGCAGGTCCTTCCGACACAATGACAGGCCACCCCTTGACCCCATTAGCCATTATTAATGTAGGACCCTCAAATGTGATACGGATTGTACGTGGGAATTTGGCCGATTTTCCTCGTCCAAACACTTTATGCAGAGGCTGCTTGCAGCTGAGGTCAGCTGTATGAGCCTGGAATGCAGGTCATCTGTCAGGAGAAACCAGCGGCCGCCAGTGACCACATGCCCACTTCACGTGAAGTCCACTTATCTTCAGGTGGGTTTACAGAAAATGTTGCTGAAACCCTGGTGTAGTTTGGACCCTAACACATAGACTTAGTCGACTCTGCCATCAATACGATGTGATAAAACTTTATTCATCCCCAGAAGGAAATTGGTCTGCCAACAGTCACAACACACAACAAGGTACACAAAAACTTGAAGTTAAAATTATATTAAAATGTTATTTCAATTGAAATTAAATTAAAAATCATGGCTGATCTGTCTTTCCCTTTCAACCCCATTCTCCTGCCTTCTCCACGTAACCTTTGACAGCCTTCCTAATCAAGAACCTGCCAATCTCTACTTTAAAAATACCCAATGACTTAGTCTCCACAGCTGTCTGTGGCAATGAATTCCACAGATTCACCACCGTCTGGCTGAAGGATGGCTTCTGGCTTCTTAAGGTCTGTCCTTTTATTCTGAGGCTGTGCCCTCTGGTTCTAGACACTCCCATAACTGGAAACATGATGTTTAGTGCCCGACACACTGAATGCTGGAATAGACACATTGAGAGTTCTAAATTATGAAATCTAGCAACACTAAAAGCCTGCACTATCTCATTATGCTCAAAGACACTTGTTTAATGACCATTTACAACCTTACAGTTTCAAAAAAATAACAGTTTTCCTTTAGCACCAGCAATGTTTAGTGTGGTATTTGTGTATCAACTGCTCTATCATAGAGAAGCTATCAATTTATATTCCTGCGATCATTCATGGCATGGAAATGGAAATAAGGAAAGCCTCAACATTTTAGAATAAAATAGATTAACATAACTCAAAGGAAAGGCTATAAAAATGATTATAATTCAGTACAGCTTGCTTTTGGCAATAAAAACATAGGAAGTTGTTAGGCTTTAGCAGGATGTTTAAACACTGGTACAAGCTGGAAATTAAAATCTGCGATGGTCTAAACTGTTTCCATGCTGTTTGTCAACCCATTACCATCTAAAATGGCTGAAGAAGGGTTTTGACCTGTAAAGTCACCCATTCCTTTTCTCCTGAGATGCTGCCTGTCCCGTGGAGCTACTCCAGCATTTTGTGTCGATCTTCCACATAAAACAGGGCAGTTTCTCTCTTACAGAAACTTATTTTCCTTTTGTATACATTTCCTTTAGCAAAACGTAGTACCACAATTTTCAACCAAAACATTAGTTCCCACTCATTAGTCTCCCTCTGATGCAGCATCTGCACCACAATATGATATCATTAAGCAGATTCTTGCTATCTCCCATAGGGTAGGCGGAAATGGTGTTAAATGAAGCTAGAGTCTCAATTTGCAGCTGGCACCAAGAAAGTGATTTTGTGCAGAGTGAGCGGGGGACATGATGAGATTGGTTACGCTTTCCAATACTGAACACAAAGTTCTTCACTGGAAGTCACGTGTTTTTAAATACGATTTGGCCTGAAGGATATTTTCACTCATTCCTCCCTGGGAACCTCTGAACTTCAGGAGTAATCTAATAGTTCCTGGTAAATGGACAAGGGACACGGCTTTCATCAAGGTTAGGTTCAAAAATAATTCTGCTGCACTGAGAGGCATTGACTATTGCTCAAGACTCTGGTTAAAGGGCACTCCTTCCCCCAACAATGGCTCACAATTGTATCCCAGACTACACCTAATCATTGAGTAGAAATAAGGAACTGCAGATAATAATATAATAATATATTTTATTGTCATTGCACATAAGCACAACGAGATTTGGTATGCAGCTTCCATCCGATGTCATAACATAAATAACTAATAAAATTTAGATTTAGATACCCCGAGAACGGTTTGTAAAAGAACAGTAAAATAGTCAAAACAGTTCAAACAGACTAAAGTGCAGATGTGTCTGTGCGACGTGACCATCCGAGGGAGACAGTCCAGGGGGGGTGGGGGTGGGGGGCACTCAGCAGGGCCAGTTCAGAGCCGCTATAGCTCTGGGAATGAAGCTGTTCCTGAGTCTGGAGGTTGGGGCGTAGAAGGCCTTGTAACGTCTGCCGGAGGGAAGTAGTTCGAACAGTACATTACAAGGGTGTGAGAAATCTTTATGGATGCTGACGGCCTTCCTGAGGCACCGTGTGTGGTAGATGCCCTCCAAGGCTGGTAGCTGTGTCCCAATGATCCTCTGCGCTCTGTGGACGACGCGCTGAAGAGCTCTCCTCTCCGCCTCCGTGCAGCTAAGATACCACACAGAGATGCCATACGTTAATATGCTCTCTGTGGTGCAGCGGTAGAAGGTTGTCAGCAGCTGTTGGGGCAGACCAGTCTTTTTTAATGTCCTCAGGAAGAACAGTCGTTGCTGTGCCTTCTTGACCAGCGCAGCGGTGTTGGTGGACCATGTGAGGTCCTCTGAAACGTGAGTGCCCAGAAACCTAACGCTGGACACAGAGATGCTGGTTTGCCAAGGAAAAATACAAAATACTGAAGTAACTCTGGATAACATGAATAGGTGACGTTTCAGGTATCCCAGACACAACTACGTAAAATATTGCACGAGTCATATCTGACCACCACGTTACCTCCCAACTATTGTCAAAAAGGGTTAAAGATAAATTAACTCTCAGAAGTAAGAGGCATGTTTGGGATTTTACCAAAGTGGCATTGTGGGTGAATCAGTAAGAACATTCCTGTGTCTGAGGATTATATCTATGGACTGATTTGGTGGCACAGAAGTCTCGAATGAATAGAATTTGGAAAAGTGTGAGGAAAGACACATCATCAGTTGGGATGTGTTAGGCTGATGGGAGGGGGTGGGAGTGGATACGAGGGGCAGAAAATCAAACCAGACATATGAAAAATGAAAGGATAATAACATATGTAAAAGGAAACGTGGGACTTGGAAGTGTCAGTTCTTAGTGTTTCTGCCTCTAAGATGGTTGGGAAGGTATATGGGACTCTTCCCTTAATTATCTCCTATTAATATCTTAATTGTTAGAGATACAGATCACGGGACTGGGGATGTCATGCAAAAACTTGACACTTGAACAATGGTAATTCTTCACCACCCCGGCATCAAAACCATGCTCGACAGAGGCACACGCTGAACAAAGAATTGACAACATTCGATGGAGTTCATTGTTTTAAATAAAGCTGGACGCAAAATTTGTTTGGAGAGTTCTGATGAAGAACGATATCCAAGCATCTTTTATATTTTGGTTTTCAAACATTACTCAACGGTGGAGGTCATTACAGGTGATGGCAACGACACACCTGTTCCTCTGTGCTCAAATCACTTTCTACGGCAGAGTTTAAACAGTGGAGGCAACTCACTCTCACGTTCAAAAGCACCTGTTTAAAAACCTGTTTCTACATTTCAATCTTGATAAAAGTGCATTCATGCACTCAAAACATAAAATATTGAAACTGACTGAAATATAAAATAAACAATAATTTCTCCCAGCTCCTGTTCACTTAAATGGGAAGTTATGTTTCACCAGACAACCTGACACACTTCTCAGTGCAAGAACTGGAGCCTGCAGGCATTGGTGCTGCATTGGTGAACTGCCTGAGGATCCCGCTGGTACAACACAGGTGCAGCCACTGTCACATGCGGATATTGGTGTTGCATTGGTGAACTGCCCAAGTAGCCAACTAGTACAACACAGCTGCAGCCACATTCACCTGCAATGCAGGCAACCTGCCCCTGTGCGCTTGGCTCAATGTCAGCAACACAGACTGGGACTGCCGCAGAGAGTCCCAGGGGTATCCTAGCGTGACTGCCGGCATGGAGTTGGAAATCCTGACCAAAGTTTGACCAGTCCGTGGTTATGCACTGAACGAGTAATTAACATCTCACTGTAGATGTTTGACAACCTATTCCAACCAAAGGATATGGGGATGGAAAATTCAGGTATTCTAGTAAGATGGTGATCAAAACCTAAACTGGCCACTTGTGGCTGTTCGGGAATATAACCCACAATCTTTAGCAAAACACAAAGTGCTGGAAGAACTCAGCGGGTCTGGCAGCATCTGTGGAGGGAATGGATAGACAGTGTTTCAGGTCATGACCTTTCTTCCGACCCACAATCTTTAACTGGTCAGGCTAATAGCGACTCCAAGCTCACACAAATGTGCTCAGTGCTTAACTGACATCTACTAGAAAATGCCTTAACCCATTCGCAATAAAGCCCAACAGCAAAATCTTCAGATATTTGGCTAGGATTATATTACCAGCCATCTTCTCAATGAACCAGAGAAGGTTAGATAACATTATTAATAACATTCCACCCTACTGACAACTCCAAAAGCTCACTTGGGGACACTGACTTAAAACAAAAAACCTGTGTCAGCATCTACATGTCCAGAGGATAATCCAATTAATCTGTCAGTATTTTAAAAAATAATTATGAATTCCTCTGTAATAGATTTATCATCAAAAGCAAAAAATCTTTGAAACTACTTGTAAATTCTACAAATTATAATTCTGTTCAAATTTGAAATGAATCAATCACAAAGTGAATCAAATTGAAAATGAGAGTAAGGTGAATATACATTGATGTTTGTGATATGTGAAGAGAAATAGGAATTACTTCTGTGATACAGGAATGTTTCAAGTCCTTGATCTGTTGACTAGGTTGGTGACCACAGTGGAATAAATGATGATATTCTGCAACTTCCCACACAATGACATACACAATCCTCTCACATTGGTGATTACAATGAGTTCTGATTTACAAATTGAACAAAGTAGACATTTATAAACAAAGGATCATGTCCTTTCGGTCTGGTCAACATGCAACTCCAGTGTCATACCAGTGACTTAAGATAGACACAAAGTGCTGGAGTAGCTCAGCGGGACAGCTAGCATGTCTGGAGAGAAGGAATGGGTGACGTTTCGGGCCAGCACCTTTCTTCAGACTGAGAAGGTAGACAAAAGTGCTGGAGAAACTCAGCGGGTGCAGCAGCATCTATGGAGCAAAGGAAATAGGCGACGTTTCTGGCCGAAACCCTTCGGGGGAAAGGGAAATGAGAGATATAGATGGTGATGTAGAGAGATATAGAACAAATGAATGAAAGATATGCAAAAAAGTAACGATGATAAAGGAAACAGACCATTATTTGCTAGGTGAGAACAAAAAGCTGGTGCGACTAGGGTGGGGAGGGATGGAGAGAGGGAATGCAGGGGTTACTTGAAGTTAGAGAAATCAATATTGATACCACTGGGTTGTAAGCTGCGCAAACAAAATATGAGATGCTTATTCTCCAATTTGCGTTTAGCCTCACTTTGACGATGGAGGAGGCCTAGGACAGAAAGGTCAGTGTGGGAATGGGAAGGGGAATTATAGTGTTTGGCATCCGGGAGATCTGGTGGGTCCAGGCGGACTGAGCAAAGGTGTTCAACGAAACGATCGCCCAGTCTACGTTTGGTCTCGCCAATGTATCAGAGCCCACATCTTGAACAACGGATACAGTAAATGATCACAACAGTCACAAAGTGAGGGCAGCAATTGGAGAGAATTAAGTGGTTTAGTAAAAAGACAATATAAAAATGATTAAATACTGAGTTACTGTTTCAAAAGCAAAGTGCATGAATGTTCTTATTTTATGGTATTCATAAACAGAAGAAATGATTTCAACTGTTTCACATTTCAAGTAATGGATGATATCATGAGAGTGGGGCATGGAAGCAAACGACAGAATGTTCTCACGTTACGGTATTACATCCCTTCTGCAAACTCTCAGGCTTCCATTCAAGCAAACACTCCCCGAAACAGCAACAACTCCACAATAGCAATTATAGTTACTGAAGGGATTTTGTACGTAACATAATCGCACATTCTGGCTGATAAAAAGCTGAGGAGCATCTGTCTGCAGATGTTATTTTTCCAGCACATTATCCTAGTGGTGGCTGTTATCATTTAATTGTATTACTTCACCGCCACTCTCAGACCAAGGGAAATTCATTATATAGCGTTGTGTGGTTACGATAGTGAAATGATAAAAATCTTAACTTGAATTTGAGCAAAACTATGTATTTACTCAACCCAGCATCGGAATATGTTGATCCTGATAAACGGACCACCAGGAACAGAGCACGGCAGAAGGGATGAAAGTGGCCGTCAGCAAAGGCAGGTGGGTAGAGGGGCAACCAAAACAGCGGCAGAGGGGCAACTTAAACTCAACCTGCGCTCCAAATAAGACGCAAAATGCTGGAGTAACTCAGCAGATTAGGCAGCATCTCTGGGGAACATGATGTCACACTTGCCACGACTCCAGACACTTGAGACTTTTTCCACACTCCTCCCCTGAGCTATTAGGAGTGACACCTGCATTTAATCTGCTCCCCTAATCCATCACTTGGTATAAATACCTGAGATCATCACCACTTGGGTGCAGCAGCATCTATGGAGCGAAGGAAATAGGCAACGTTTCGGGCCGAAACGTTGCCTATTTCCTTCACTCCATAGATGCTGCTGCACCCGCCGAGTTTCTCCAGCACTTCGATTTTCCAGCATCTGCAGTTCCTTCTTAATCACCAATTGGGTGCTAACTCATCAGTTCTCTATTCTGTTGGTTTGATAGCAGTTCTGAGTTCTGTCAGTTCCAGATCGATATCTTTTGGTTCCATGCGCTTTTAGGTTTTCTTCAGTACTTCTTGGTGAGCCTGCATTTGAGTCCTTTCTATTTTGCAGCCCCCTGACACAAGGATAGTTGACGTTTTGGGTCAGGGCCCATCCTGAAGAAGGATCCCGATCCAAAACATCACCTAACCACGTTGTCCAGAGAAATTACCTGACCCGCTGAGTTGCTACAGCACTATGTCCTTTTTTGTAAACCAGTATCTGCAGTTTCTTGTTTCTCTCTAGATTTTGGGGCATTGTGTAAAGGGACACCTATTTTAGACTTTATTTCTCACAGTAACAGTCTTTGGACTCTCTTCCTCAAAGGATGGAAGAGACAGAGTTTTTAGTTATTTATGAGGCAGAAGTTGATACATTCTTGAGCAGGAGGATGATAAATTACCATGGATAGACAAGGAAACTGCTGACACTACAATCAGATCAACCATGAATCTGAAGAAGAGTTCCAACCCAAAACATCACCCATTCTTTTTCTCCAGAGATGCTGCCCGATACGCTGAGCTGCACCAGCACTTTGTGTCTAACTTCAGTATTCAGATTCAATTTTAATTGTCATTGTCAGTGTACAGTACAGAGACAACGAAATGCATTGTCACACTGTATAGCCCAGCATCTGCAGTTCCTTCGTACACATCAGTCAGCTGTGATGTTAATACATGGCAGAGCAGGGACAAGAGGCTAAGTGGCCAATTCTTGTTCTGAATTGCTCTGTCTGTATCTGACAGTGTGACACAACTTTACAACAAAGAGTGTGCCATTTTAAAGATGGCTCACCACAATCTTCTCAATTAGGGATAGCATTCATTGTTGGTCCTCACAAAGACTCCAATACCCAATGAAAGATCTTCTCCTTTGGCTTGCTGTATGAGCTTTGCCATGAATTATTGTCCGGTGCTATGGAGCACGGGGACAGTTCTTCTGCTGCTGGGTCACTGTATCTGTGTGACCCAGGGAAGGTGTTTAGTAATGGTGGCACAGAGTGAGGTTGGGAATTGGACTGAGTAATATTGAACAGTCTTTTTAACCAGCACAGTGTCTTTGCTGCAAGATCTAATGCAATTCACTGCAGTTAAACAATCTTAACAACCTTACAGTGTGGAAACTGGCTCTTCAACCCAACTTGGCCAGATGCCTCATCTAAGCTAGTCCCAGATAACCTGTTTGGCCCAAATCCCTCGAAGCCTTTCATATCCACCTAAGTGTCAATAATGCTCCTTGTCAAATTTAGCAGGGTTAAGTTGTGCCATGATATTACCTGGATATGCTTAAATGTAATTGAATTGCATTTTTCAACAAGTAAAAGAACAAGGGAGTGATTTTGCCAAGACAATGAATAAAGCTTTTACTTGCATTTTCAGTCAGTTATATTCTGGCATTTGGCCCTAGAGTTGGTAATGTAAAATCAGAGTCCCTGCCTAATGAGTGATGCAGAAGGTGTTAACAGACATCCAGAGGGCAAATGCACATTAGACATGAGAAGGTTATTTGCAGCCCCTCCGAATTATGATGGAAAACACAGCTGAAAATCTGACCTAATGACAGCTGTGTCCAATTAGAGAAGTTATTTTCTTTAAATATCATTTTGTTACATCATGCTCTTAAACCAATGTTTTCAAATGAACGAACAAAAGAAAATTTGTGAACAAGTTAGCAGCTCTCATCACACAGCAAATCACCCCTTCAATGAATGGCAACTAACTTCCCCCACTCGGGCTGCGTTTCCTGGGAATGTGTCCTCCTGTTCATTCTGCTTGAACTAAACTCAACATTTACCGAACGGGTACAGTTTAACTTGTTCCTCAGCTCAGGGGAATTTCACTTAAGGGATGAAGAATCTCAGCGCAGAGGTTTAGCTTGAGAGAAAGATCTCTCATCCTCTCCTGGATAAAACACTCATCGTCGGGACGTGGTAGGAAACCGGAGCACCTGGAGGAAAACCACATGAAGTCACAGGGGGAACATACAAACTCCATGCAGACAGCACCGACAGTCACAATGGAACCTGTGTCCCTGGTGCTGTCTAGTTGTTGTGCCACTGTGCCACCGACGTGCTCCGGTTTCCTCCCACATCCCACAGATGCGCGGGTTTGTAGGTTAATAGGCCTCTGTAAATTGCCCTTAGTCTGTAGAAAGTGGGATAACATAAAACAAGTGTTAACGGGTGATCGATGGTCAGTGTGGACTCTTGGGCTGAAGGGCTTGCTTCCATGCTGTATCTCTAAATACATCTCTAAATTATTTCCAGGCGTGAAAAGTATTACTAATTTTACTTAAAAAGTAAAATTAAATTTTTTGAAAAATATATTATCCCCCATGAATATGTTACAAGAAAGATTCCCAATAGGCTCCTGTATTTGAAATAGCCACTAAATAAGAAAGCAACATTAAAATGGTATAAGAGATTGGAAATTAATGTGAGTATTATGATGTATTAGGTTGCTCCCTCTGACCATTGGGAAAGTCCAAGAAATCTCACATGAGTTTTGTGAGAAAGTTCTGTTAAAGTTTAATATTTAACCTTAGTAGGTTTGAAGAGTCAAATATTTGATCCAAAGAGACATACGTGTTTGTGTTGGAAGGAACTGCAGATACTGGTCTACACTAAAGATAGACACAAAATGCTGAAGTAACTCAGTGGGACAGGTAGCATCTCTGGATAGACAACTAAGCTTACAACCCAGTGGTATGAATATCGACTTCGCTAACTTCAAGTAACCCTTGCTTTCCCTCTCTCTTCATCCCTCCCCTATCCCAGTTCTCCAACCAGTCTGATTGTCCTCCTGATTAAATGTTATCTTTGTATACTTCACCTTCCCCCCCAGCTAACAATAATCTATTCTACATTTTCCTTGAGCTTCATCTCCTTTGATGTCTCATTTTCACAAACTACCCTTCCATATCTCTGTGTCTCCCCCTCCCCTGACCATCCCTCTGAAGAAGGGTCTCGACCCGAAACTTCACCCATTATATCCAGAGACATACGAGTATATTCTTGTGCACAATTAAAATTATTATATCCAAAACAAGATTATTAGTTTGGATATTAAAGAAAGTGTCAACATTGTCAACAATTCAATTATTTGATGATAACTCTTGAAAGATCTAAGTCATAAACTCAACCCCATCATGGCTTCCTGCCGTTACATTGAACAGTGCTCATAAAATAAAAGTGTAGATTTGTGACAAAATAGAAAAGCAGTAAATGGCATCACTCAATTTTTGTAAAACATGAATTCATAAAAGTCCATGATTAATTGACTGAAGCTTTATCTTGGGTGAGAATGTGCAAGAATGAAAGGGAGAGGTGCATTGCTACTTTACACTTGCATTAGAATTATAGATTGGTTTGATTAACCTTGTAACCTTTGTACTTAGATATATTTCCTACATTTGTATTTTAAATCTCTCTGTATCTGCTTTATACCATTTTAAATCCATTCACCAAATGGCATTCTGAGATGCTGACCAGGCCACACATGAGGTTTGCTCATGCCCAACATCTGGGCAATGGAAGATCAGCAGATAAGAAAGTGGCCAACTCTTGGTGTCAGCCCATGATGCTGCCATTGGGGCCTCGCTTAAAAAAACACAAAATGTAGCCATGTACTTGTGAAGGAAGAGACGAGATTAATGGCGTAAAATCAATATTTATTGATGCACTTCACTGAAATAATTTTCCTGCTCATGTCCACCAGCTAAACTCTAAAGATAATTACTAAGTTAAAAGAGAATGTTAACAACATCTGTGAATGGGTTTGCAGTGAAGTTCTCAACTGAGAAATATACAATGATGGAAAAATCTTTATCAAAGGAATGAGGGAAAAATCACGTCCATGTCATTGCAAGGAGATAACTTTCAACTTTTCACATCAGCTACAGAACCACTGGGAATGACGGGATGTACTAGAACCTCACTAGGGGTTTAGTTTAGTTTAGAGATACAGGCCTTTCGGTCGACCGAGTCCGCACGGACCAGCGATCCCCGCACATTAACACCATCCTATAGACATTCAGGGTAATTTACACTTATACCAAGGCAATTACCCTACAAACCTGAATGTCTTTGGAGTGTTGGAAGAAACTGAAGATCTCGGAGAAAACCCATGGGGTCACGGGGAGAATGTACAAACTCCATACAGCCAGCACAGGCCCGTACGAAGCTTTCCAAAAAGGGGGGTGGCATGACAGGATTACAAAAATTTAATGTGAAATAATGTGCGCGCTGCGCACATCACAAGCACGAAGCATGAAGTCCCTCGATGCCAGGGTCCAGGGCCCGTTTAAGGGCCCTGGAAGCTCTGGGGTTTTAGATGCTCTCTGATGCATTCTGAGCCTTATTTTGGAGCATTTTTGCACCAAATTTAAGACCAATATTTCAGAAATTAACAGGAATCTGAGAGGTAGCCTTTTTAACACAAAGGGTGCTGGGTGTATATTTGTAACAAGCTGCCAGAGGAGGTAGTTAAGGCTGGGACTATCCTAATGTTTAAGAGACATTTGGACACGTACATGGATAGGACAGGTTTAGATGGATATGGGCCAAATGCGTGTGAGTGGGACTAGTTTAGATGAGACATGTCGGTCGGTGTGGGCAAGTTGGGCTGAAGGGCCTGTTTCCACACTGCATCATTCTATGACTAAAAAGTTAAGAAGAAAAATGCATGTAGATAATTAGAGCAGATTTGAAAGAGGAGTGAAATGTAAAGGCAGAGAGAGGTTTATGGGTGGAAAGGAACATAGGAAAGGAGGGGGGAGAGTGGGCTTGGGCAGATGGGTGAAGGGAAAATAGACACAAAGTGCTGGAGTAACTCAGTGGGTCAGGCAGCATCTGCGGAGAATATGAATAGGCGACGTTTCACAGAGTGTTGGAGCAACTCAGTGGGTCAGGCAGCATCTCTGGAGAACATGGATAGATGACATGTCACAGAGTACTGGAGTAACTCAGTGAGTCAGGCAGCATCTCTGGAGAAAAGATATAGAATATATTTCGGGTCAAGACTCTTCATCAGTAATATTCATGATGTGACATGCATAGACATTCCTGAATGTTACCCAAACCATCGTGAGCTACTTTGTTACGGTGCTTGCCCTCTCCTATAACGTCTCTGCTGCCTTGGGTGATGCAGGACAGGAGACAAGCTTTGGGACACGGTGTGAAGCTGTTGCAGTCTGTCCCTGCATGGTAAAAACCTGGATGGAGTGGATGTGGAGATGATGTTTCCATTAGTGGGAGAGTCTAAGACCAGTGGCCACAGCCTCGGAAATAAAAGACATTCCTTTAGGAAGGAGATGAGCAGGAATTTCTTAAGTCACAGGGTGGTGAACTGTGGAATTCATTGCCACAGACAGCTGTGGAGGTCAAGTCAATGGACATTTTTCAGGAGGAGATTGATAGATTCTTGATTGATACGGGTGTCAGAGGTAATGGGGAGAAGGCAGGAGAATGGGTTTGAGAGGGAAAGATAGAGTCATAGAGTGATACAGTGTGGAAACAGGCCCTTCGGCCCTGCATGTCCCATCTGCACTAGTCCCACCTGCCCACGTTTGATCCATATCCCTCCGAACCTGTCCTATCCATGTACCTGTCTAACTGTTTCTTAAATGTTGCGATAGTCCCCGCCTCAACTACCTCCTCTGGCAGCTTGTTCCATACACCTACCACACTTTGTGTGAAAAACATACCCCTCAGATTCCTATTAAATCTTTTGCCCTTCACCTTAAACTTATGTCCTCTGCTCCTCGATTCACCTACTCTGGGCAAAAGACTCAACCATATCTATTCAAATCATGATTTTATACACCTCTATTAGATCTTCCCTCATCCTCCTGTGCTCCATGAAATAGAGTCCCAGCCTACTCAACCTCTCCCTATAGCTCTGGCCCTCTAGTCCTGGCAACATCCTCGTAAATCTTCACTGTACCCTTTCCAGTTTGATGACATCTTTCCTATAACATGGTGCCCAGAACTGAATACAATACTCTGAATGCGGCCTCTCCACCTTCTTATGCAACTGCAACATGACCTCCCAACCTCTATACTCAGCCTGACCCGCTGAGTTACTCCAGCACTCTGTGAAACGTCACAGAACAGGACAAGATTAGCAAGTTTGCTGATGATACAGAAGTGAGTGGTTTTGCATATAGTGAAGATGGTTGTGAAAGATTGCAGCAGGATCTGGATCAATTAGCCAGGTGGGCAGAGGAATGGTTGATGGTTGCATGGTTCCTTGAAGGTCGTGTCGCAGGTATATCAGGTGGTCAAAACGTATTTTGGCACTTTGGCCTTCATCGGTCAGAGTATTGAGTATAGAAGTTGGGAGGTCATGTTGCAGTTGTATAAGACATTGGTGAGACCGCATTTAGAATATTGTGTTCAGTTCTGGGCACCATGTTATAGGAAAGATGTCAAACTGAAAAGAGTACAGAGATCCCCATCCTGGATCAGTCCAATCAGGGTTGTGTCGTCCGCAAACTTGAAAAGCTTGACAGAGGTGTCTGTGGAGGTGCAGTCATTGGTGTGGTGAGAGTAGAGGAGAGGGGAGAGTACGGATCTTGCGGTGCTCCTATGCTGAGCGTTTGCGGGTCCGAGATATGCTTTCCCGTCTCACATGCTGCTTCCTGTCTGTCAGGAAGCTGGTGATCCACCGACAGAGGGGTTCAGTCACAGTCAACTCAGAAAGTTTGGAGCGTAGTAGCTCTGGCACAATGGTGTTGAATGCAGAGCTAAAGTCAACAAACAAAATCCTCGCATAGGTTCCCTGGCGGTCTAGGTGCATAATGAGTAATTGGATGTGAAGTGTTGGTTGGGGTAGGAAAGGGTCCATTCTTTTCATACTGGAGGCCTTAAGTAGGTGTTAAGTGGTGAATGGGAAGGAGGGTGCAGGGTCCATTCTTTGCAGACTGGGGTCTGGCTGTGTTTGTTGGGGAGGGGGTACCAGGGTTACGTTTCTGATTTCAAACCTGCAGTAAAACTCATTCAGGTTGTTCGTCAGCTGACGATTGTCCAAAGAGCGGGGGGCTTTCCTCTTATAACTGGTGATTTCTTGCATGCCCTTCCAAACTGAAGAAGAGTCACTAGCTGAGAACTTGCTCCTCAACTTCTCAGAGTACCTTTCCTTGGCAGCTCTGATACCTCTTCTCAGCTCTTTATCGATTAGGTTATCTTTTAACTCTTTAACGATTAGGCTATCGGCTTGACGCATATTTGCCCCCCCCCCCCCCACCCCGCAATCTCAAAATGGAAATGTTACATCTGTATATAATGATCCCATTAAAATTTAAATTTATGTCACAAACTATGGAATTCATATTTTTCAGTATTGTTATCAAGGAAAAGAAAGCAGTTCCAATTGTTTGATATTATTTGATATTGTTTAAAATTATTCATATGGAGGAGAAAATATAATAGCTCTAAAACCTACCTTAATTTTGCAATCTCACTAAAGATAATCCCCCTTTCCCTCTTCCCTCTCCCATCTCTCTCCTCTCCCTTCCCTTCCCCTCTCTCTCGCCCCCTCCCACATCCCCCCCCCTCTTTCTGGCGGGGGGGCGAAGATGAAGGTGGCACGGGCCCAGCGGGGGTGGTGTGGGCCAGCAGGGGTGGCGTGGGCCCAGCGGGGGTGGCGTGGGCCCAACGGGGGTCAGCGGGAGTGGCGTGGGCACAGCGGGGGTGGCGTGGGCCCAGTGTGTGTGATGTTGGCCCAGCAGGGGTCAGCTGGGGTGGCGTGGGCACAGCGGGGGGTGGCGTGGGCCCAGCGGGGGTGACGTGGGCCGAGCGGGGGTGGCGTGGGTCCAGCGGGGGTGGCGTGGGCCCTGCGGGGGTCAGCGTGGGCGGCATGGGTCCAGCGAGGGTGGCGTGGGCCTGCGGGGGTGGCTTGGGCCCTGAGGGGATGGCGTGGGCCCAGCGGGGGTGGCATGGGCCCTGCAGGGGTCAGCGGGGGTGGCATGGGCACTGTGGGGGTGGCGTGGGCCCAGCGGGGGTGGCATGGGCCCAGCGGGGGTGGCGTGGGCCCTGCAGGGGTCAGCGGGGATGGTGTGGGCGCTGTGGGGGTGGCATGGCCAGCGGAAAAAAAAAATTCCGAATTAAAAAAAACAAAACGTTTTCCCCCCGAGATTTTTTCTTACTCAGGGGAAAAAAGAGGGGTGCGGTCGCTTCAGACGGTCATGCAGCACCTATAGTCATGATCAAACCCAGCCTCTTCCAGAACCATGCTGGACATTTGCGTCTCTAATGGCACACCAAGTAAAACCGCACCCGCTGAGAGGATTCTCAGCCTACATGATTGAACGCAAGCGAAAGATAAAACACTGTGCAATTTACTTTTTACTTTAACCATGTTAATTATTTCTCAACACATGCCATTTTCATTTAAACATTTTGTTATTGCTTAGATTCATTTTTATTAGGTGTGAGAATCTCTGACCATTATGCTATTTAAAAAATGCAAAAATCAACTGCAGTCTTCAACATGAGACCAAGCATCACCCTCAACTTTGCATCTGTTGAGGGCTTTCAATGGAGGGATTTCTGGACAACATCTTCACCACCACACAGCACAGGTACTGTGGGGGGGGATGGGATGGTGTGAGAGCAGCCATTTGCTTCAGGGTGGGTTGGTTGGGGGTAGCGCCAGTAAACGGTGATGGGCTGATAAAATCCAGTGCAGGAATGGCAAAGATTCCTAGGACAGATTAAGAAATCTGAGCTCTTTAATGAACAGGTCACCTTTGGTCAGGGAGTTTAGTTTAGTTACACAGCGCAGAAACAGGCCCTTCGGACCGCCGAGTCCACGCTGACCAGTGATCCCCGCACATTAACACTATTCTATACTCATACTCACATTTACACTCATACCAAGCCAATTATCCTACAAATCTGTACGTCTTTGGACTGTGGGAAGAAGCCGGAGCACCCGGAGAAAACCCACGCAGTCACGGGGGAAATGTGCAAACTTCATCCAGACAGCACCCGTAGTCGGGATTGAACCCATGTCTCTGGCGCTGCAAGCGCTGTAAGGCAGCAACTTCAATGCTGCGCCACCATGCTGTCCATTTCCCTGATTGCCTAAGTTTCATAGTCTTCATGTTTTCCTCCACAGAGGAGAAACATTCATTGAGGAGCTCACCCATGCCCTGCAGCTCCACATGTAGTTGTCCACTGTGGTCTTTGAGGGACTCTAATCTCTCCCTTTAGTCCTTTTCCCTTACTAAACTCTCTTTGAATTCTCCTTAATCTTCTCTG
Source organism: Amblyraja radiata (assembly GCF_010909765.2). Classification (NCBI taxonomy): domain Eukaryota; kingdom Metazoa; phylum Chordata; class Chondrichthyes; order Rajiformes; family Rajidae; genus Amblyraja; species Amblyraja radiata. Next base: position 44,353,859 of record NC_045975.1, read on the forward strand.
CCAAAGCCATCTCATGCTCCCCTTCTGCTCTCCTGATTTCCTCCTTAAGTACCATCCTGCATTCCCTATACTCCTCCAGGGATTCTCTTGATCCTAGTCGCCTGTATCTGATCCATGCCTCATTTTATTCTGACCAGATCCTCAATATCTCTTATCATCCAGAGTTTCTTACTCCTCTCAGCTGTGCCATAGAGTCATAGAGTGATACAGTGTGGAAACAGGCCCTTCAGCCTAACTCGCCAACACCGGCCAACAATGTCTCAGCTACACTAGTCCCACTTGCCTTCGCTTGGTCCATATCCCTCCAAGCCTGTCCTATCCATGTACCTGTCTAACTGTTGCCGGGATGGCGGGACTGTCATATGCTAAGAGAATGGAGCAGCTGGGCTTGTACACTCTGGAGTTTAGAAGGATGAGAGCGGATCTCATTGAAACATATAAGATTGTTAAGGGCTTGGACACGCTAAAGGCAGGAAACATGTTCCCGATGTTGGGGGAGTCCAGAACCAGGGACCACAGTTTAAGAATATAGAGTAAGCCATTTAGAACAGAGCCAAGGAAACACTTTTTCTCACAGAGAGTGGTGAGTGTGGAAATCTCTGCCTCAGAGGGCGGTGGAGGCAGGTTCTCTGGATGCTTTCAAGAGAGAGCTAGATAGGGCTCTTACAAATAGCGGAGTCAGGGGATATGGGGAGAAGACAGGAATGGGGTACTGATTGGCGATGATCAGCCATGATCACATTGAATGGCGGTGCTGGTTCGAAGGGCCGGATGGCCTACTCCTGCACCTATTGTCTATTGTCTGTTGTTTCTTAAATGATGAGATAGTCCAAGCCTCAACTACCTCCTCTGGCAGCTTGTTCCATACACCCAACAACCTTTGTGTGAAAAAGTTACCCATCGGATTCCTATTAAATCTTTTCTCCTTCCCCTTGAACATATGTCCTCTGGTCCTCGATCCCCTACTCTGGGCAAATGATTCTGTGCATCTACCCGATCTATTCCTCTCATGATTTTGTATACCTCTATAAAATCTCCCCTCATCCTCCTGTGCTCTATGGAATAGAGACCCAGCCTACTCAACCTCTCCCGATAGCTCACACCCTCTAGTCCTGGCAACATCCTTGTAAATCTTTTCTGAACCCTTTCAAGCTTGACACTATCTTTCCGATAGTTCCCAGAACTGAACATAATATTCTAAATGCGGTCTCACCAACGTCTTATACAACTGCAACATGGCCTCCCAGCTTCTGTACTCAATACTCTGACTGATGAAGACCAAAGTGTCAAAAGCCTTTTTGACCACCTTATCTACCTGCAACTTGACCTTCAAGGAACTCTGCGCCTGTACTCCTAGAACACTACCCAGAGGTCTACCATTTACTGTGTAGGCCCTGTTCTTGTACGATGTCCTAAAATGCAACACCTCACACTTCTCTGTATTGAATTCCAACCATTCCTCCGCCCACCTGGCCAATCGATCCAGATCCCGCTGCAATCGTTCACAACCATCTTCACCATCTGCAAAATCACTAACTTTTGGATCATTAGCAAACTTGCTAATCTTGTTCTCATCCAAAGCGTTGATGTAGATGACAAACAGTAACGGGCCCAGCACCGAACCCTGAGGCACACCATTAGTCACAGGCATCCAGTCTGAGAAGCAACCTTCCACCATCACCCTCTGCTTCCTAGTTTATTAGTAGCGTGAGTTAAGTGCGAGTCACTTGGCTGGAGTTCTACAAGTTTGGCATCAGATGATCTATGAGGCATCGCCCTAAACAGTAAAAAGCACCTAATTAGGCTGCAAATGTTTAGCTCGTGAAGTTCCATAAAAGCACAAATAATTGGAGCACCAGTAGACATTATTTCCCCTGGAACCTACGTTGGCATTTCATAAAATCACAGCTGGCCATCCAGCTTGACTTGTGCGGCACTGTAGCGCAGCAGGTAGTGCTGCTGCCATGCACGTCTCCTGTGTCCCAGCTTTGATGTCTATGCAGAGTTTGCACGTTTTCCTTGCCACCACATGCTTTCCACAAGGGCTTCAGTTTTTCCCACTTCCACTAACTGCGCTGGTGGGAATGAATTACCCCTGGTGAGGGTGGGTGTCATGAAAATCAGGGCATGCGAGAAGGAGAGTAGGTTTCATGGAGCTTTGTGGGGTCTGGCTTTGCTCCAGACCTGGCCTACACCTGATGGACCAAATAGCCTTCCATAGTGGAAAAAAATATGAGATTTCACTAGATTTCCTTGAAGCCTAAAGGAGTAATTGAGTGCAATGTTGAATATTCCACAGTATATCTGATCTTCCACAGCTCTCTGCAGTGGAAAAGTCTGAAGATTTACAACTTGTGGAATGAAGAGCTTTCTTTCCACTCCATCTGAAGTCTGACTTCTTTTTCTGAGACTACGACCTTTAATTTTCAATTCTTTAGCCTGAGGAACGAGTCTCTGAGCAGTTATCCTCTCTGAATCTTGTACATTTCAATGAGATCAGCCGTAATTCATTTAAACTACACCTGTGCATCTGAGCACACTTGGGGCTTGCATGCCTTTTGGTTCCATCAACAGCTCGACAAAAACTAGACTCAGATAAGTTTGGAATGCCCTTAGAGCAACAGTGTATATTTCATGCAAGGTGGATGCATGTCACTGTAGGTAACAACATTTCTCACTAGTGCTTAGAGTTGGGGTTTGCAAGGAACCAGGCAACAGCAGAAACACACTTTGAAATGCTTTGCGTGACCCAAATTCGTCATAGATACACCTTTAAGCAAATGCACAACATACTTTGGCTTTGGTTAACATATCTTCAGCTTTTAGAATAGATGGCAAACCTTTACAAATCAAACGAGTATACGATTAACAATCCACATTTATCTAATTAATCACCATACAGATGTTACCCATGATGTTTTAACTCTACAATTAGCAGTTTATGTTAATGCTAATTTTCCCCTTAATCCAACACAGTCTCAATTGATATCAAAAATGTTTGTTTTAACGTGTAGGAAGGAACTGCAGATGCTGGTTTACACCGAAGATAGACACAAAATGCTGGAGTAAATCAGCGGGACAGGCAGCATCTCTGGATAGAAGGAATGGGTGACGTTTCGGTCTGAAGAAAGGTCCAAAACGTCACCCGTTGAGTCTGAAGAAGGGTCTTGACCTAAAACGTCACCCATTGCTTCTATCCAGAGATGCTGCCTGTCCATCTGAGTTACTCCAGCATTTTGTGTCAATGTTCGTTTTAATCATTTAATAGTGTGGTAAATAACATTTCATAACTTCCTCTGTTTCATGCAAACCACTCACAATACACGCCCCAGATTGCAAAAAGGAACAAAGGATTCCTGTAGGTAGACTGAAGAAGGGTTTCAGCCCGAAACTTTGCCTATTTCCTTCACTCCATAGTTGGTGCCACACCCGCTGAGTTTCTCCAGCAATTTTGTCCACCTTCAATTCTCCAGCATCTGCAGTTCCTTCTTGAACAAAGGATTCCTGTAACCCTCTAACACTTTGTGAACACACAGAAACAAGGAAACCATGCACAGATTGTCTCCAGTTGCTACCTTTAATGAAAAAGCTTGTGATAGTTTTATTATTCTGACCATGATGAAAAAGGTAGATTAAGCCTTCAATGTGGAACTAATCAGAGTTTAAATGTTTGTCTATGCATGATTTATAAAATTAATTTTACCAGAGTCTTAATGCTGCTGTTTCATCTGTAAGAGTAATTGTGTGTGTGAATAGGGGTGGAGGGGTTATTGTGGGTGCGTGTAGGGGTGGAGGGATTATTAATTAACAAACATTTCTCGAAATTGCAGATGTAATAATGAGCTCAGCGTCACTCCAGATCTAATAACAAACATCCATTACAGCTAAAGACCAAATAAGCACGAGCTACAGACAACATGATTTCTTAAAATGATTATGCCTTTGTGAAAAGGACTTAAAATTATAAATGAAAATAATTTTATATTTAAAATATTAAGTGTAGACTCACAGATATCACATCAATTCCATCATCATGTAGTTTGCACATGGCGATATTAAAAATAAAATTTCACTACAACAAGCTATTGAATAGCATCTACTCCTTGTTAGCCTACCCTTGTCAGCCTACCCTTGTCTAACCACTTATTTTGTTTCCAGAGCAAGATACTGAGAGTTAGGGAAATGTAACCTTAGACACAGCAGTCAGTAACTGGGCATATCTGGACCCAAACAGAATAAAATGCAAGGGGGGAAATCCCATTATACCACCCACTAATATGAAGGTAATGATTGGATTTCAGGGGAAAAAGAGACAGAAAAAGAAATAAAATTGTTGTAATTTTAAATGTTAAAAGCGTTTAAAATATCAACAATTAGTACCTGAAACTGCACAGGTGGAAATTTAAATGCTAATAGGTGACTGCCAGTAAGTACATATTTAAAAGCTGGTCATCAGTCAGTAGTACTCATCAGTCAGTGAGCATTGTGTATAGAAGTTGGGAGGTAATGTTGCAGTTGGTTAAGATATTGGTGAGGCCACATTTAGAGTATTGTGTTCAGTTCATGGTTGTGGGCGCCATGTTATAGTAAATATGTTGGAAAGGGTACAAAGCTGGAAAGGGTACAGAGATGATTTACAGAATTAGAGGGTCTGAGCTATAGGGAGTAGGCTGGGACTCTATTCCTTGGAGCGCAGGCAGCTGAGGGGTGATCTTATAGAGGTGTATAAAATCATGAGAGGAAGAGATCAGGTAGATGCATAGAGTCTCTTGCCCAGAGTAGGCGAATCAAGGACAAAAAGACATAGGTTTAAAGTGAAGGGGAAAAGATTTAATAGGAATCCGAAGGGTGCCTTTTTCACACAAAGGGTGGTGGATGTATGGAACAAGCTGCCAGGGGAGGTAGTTGAATCAGGGACTATCCCAACATTTAAGAAACAGGTAGACAGGTACATGGATAAGACAGGTTTGGAGGGATATGGGCCAAATGTGGGCAGGTGGGACTAGTGTAGCTGGGACATGTTGGCCGGTGTGGGCAAGTTGGGCCAAAGGGCCTGTTTACATGATGTATCACTCTCAGACTATTTGACTCTACATGTGCTTCCAGTGTGGGTGGTGAGTTGGGATTACTGCATCATGGTGGCAAACAACAAGAAACTAATTTTGCAAAGCCACCACTGGAGTATCATAACTCACACACCCACCTTTGGGTGCCAGCATTGAGCCAGATGTTTTCCTTTGATTAGAAGTTGCTGTAACATGCACAGTTTGACAATGGTTAGCCACGCTGATCCCACCATTATTTTCACAATAAAATGTGGAACAACATATTTTAATTGGGTATTCTATCACACTTTTAAAAAAATGTATTCCAGTAAAATGCAACTTATCTTTAGTTAACAGAATTCTACTCATGAACGGTGGAATCTCAAAGATTGAAGCAGATTGTGTATTAAGCCACAAATTCTTTCAACTAAACATTGGTGAGATCTAGGCCAGAGTCTTCAATCTGTGGCACAAAGTGCCATTTGAACCGATCTGTACAAATAAAGAACTGTAGATGCTGGTTAATACACAAAGTGCTGGAGTATCTCAGCCAGTTAGGCAGCTTCTCTGGAGAACATGGCTAGGTAATGTTTCGGGTTGAGGCTGAAGAAGGGTTTTGATCCGAAACATCACCTATCTATGTTCCCCAGAGATGTTGCCTGGCCCGCTGAATTACTCCAGTACTTTGTGTTGTTTGATCACCAATCTGGCTCATTACCTGCCTCAAGATGAATTTCTGAAATTCATTCTATTAGACTCCCTAGTTCTACTTCCCTCATATTCCCCTTGCCTCACTTCATCTGAAACTTGCCTTTACACCTGCACCATCTCAGACCCAATGCAAACCCTGTTAGCCTCTCTCTCTCCAGCCTTTATAACCTTAGTCCAACCCAAGTCCTATCCTCCAACTGCACCGTCCTGCTCACAGTCCATTCAGTACTCGCTGGTCCTTGTTGGCACATGGCCAGAGCCAGCACTGTTCTACATGACGCAGTTTGATTAGAAACATCCCAATGGCATTGCCTCCCCACAACTCTGCAACCTCCAGCTCCAAAATCTTTCAGATCTCTGTAATCCCCATCTGTGCATTCCCAATGCCACTATCTCACCATTAGCAGGCATCAATACTTTAAATACTTTTCACCGTGACCTATTAGGCTGTGGGCCGAGGAGCTTTATTCTACAGTTTCGTGACCCAAGTCACCAAACCACATGAAATTTTCACATATTGTGTAAAAAAATTATAAAAATCACCCCTGAAACTCGTCATGAACAAGACTTGCACATTTTTATTAAATTAGAGAAAAAACGGAAAATTTTAGAGTAATTTTTAGTCCAATCAAAGCACGTTTAACATTGAGTTGTCTGCCAGTTGGCCAATCACGCGCTTTGCTTCAGGCTAGCACACAAAATGGCTGAGGGTGCCTCTACAGATGCCTGTTTTACTGGAGATTACGATCTGTTGTTCTGTGGAATACATGTCGTGGAAACGCAGCAGGGTCATTGAATTTAGTGAGAAAAGCATTAAAAAGGCTGAAGAATGTGCTGCTAAGTGGAAGAAAGCCTTGAAAGCAAAGTCGCTGCTGACGTGCTGGAACACAAAGAAGACAGCCAGGAATCAACTCTAACTGAAAGGTAAGATCTAAAGTCTGAATTTATGAAAATCTATCTGTATGGACTTTAATTAATTTAATTGCACCCTTTTATAATGTGAATAAATTCATTCATTCATTCATTCATTCATTCATTCATTCATTCATTCATTCATTCATTCATTCATTCACTCATTTATTCATGAAGGTGAGGGCCTAAACTATATGTATCCATAACACAGTCAATTAAACATTGTCACTAAAGCCAGCTTGTTGTAGAGTAATAAGTCTTTAACAGCTTCTCGGAGCTGCCTGCGATAAATTACCGGGAATAAGTGCTCCGACCGCGGGGCCTAGGTACCCGCGGTATAGTGAAGCCGCGGTCTCAATTAATAAGCGGGCGATCCGCGAACGCGGAGCCGCGGATCATCTCCGCGGGCGGGGGGGGTGGGGGAGGCTGTACATAGTGCCGTCTGTACATAGTGCCGTTTCCAGACCACGACCACGGAAGAAAAACGGAGGGTTATTGATCGCACCTTATAGGCTTCCATTGCAGTGAGAAATGGTCAGAAATGGTTGATGTTTCTGTATAAATGAATTGGTGATATGTGAACTTGAACTAGTTTTTCTATGGTAGTAACCTATTGTTATTCTCATTAACATTCTTCTTGGTTTCTTGGTCCTCCAAAATATTCCAAATGGAATTTAAACTGGAGGTGGAATTTTATTAAGATTAATTAACATTATTTATTAACAATTATTAGATATAATTAGATATAATAGATATAATTTATTGCCACACAACCAGGGTTGGTGGAAATTTGGGTTGTCAGCAGCAGTACAATAATAAAGAACACACAATAAAACTGTAACACAAACATCCACCACAGCATTCATCACTGTGGTGGAAGGCACAAAAATTTGGCCAGTCCTCCTCCATTTCCCCCCCCGTGTACAGGACCAGAGTCCAGAGTCAGTCCAGGATCGGCTCTTCCTCACCGGAGACTGCGGCTTTAAGATGGTGTAGGCCGCAGGCCGGCGGTCGAGATTTAAAGTCTCCGCCGCAGCCAGAAGCACCGTAGACTGCAGGGCCGGCGGTCGAAGCTCCCCTCCAGGGGTGATGGTAAGTCCACGCCGGCCCCGCGGTAGAAGTTGGCCGCGGGCCGGCAGTGATGGCTTCTTCTTCCCCCGGGTCCCCCACGAGGGATCCCGGGCTGTAGACGCCGCACCAGCTGCAGCTCTGCAGACCGCGGCTTCAGGCTGCCGGCTGCCCCGGGCCAGCGAAACGGAGCGCTCCCCTCCAGCGAGCCCCAGCGAGGGCTAACCCGCTCCATGACGAGAGTCTACGCTGCGCCCGCCGCTGAAGCCCCGGGCGCGTCTCCGGGAAAGGCCGCGTCGATCCTTGATGTTAGGCCACGGGGGAGGCGACCTGGAAAAAGTCGCTTCTCCATGGAGGAGGCGACCGAAGCGGTTTCCCCCTCACCCCCCCCTCACACCACCCCCCACACAAAACACACAAAGGAACATTAAATGCATACTTTAAAATATACGAAAAAATTAAAAAAGGTTGAAAAAACTGACGCGCTGCTGACATGGCTGCTGCACAGAGCAGCGCTCCCCTAATTAATTTATTAATTATTATTAATTAACAAAATTTATTAACATTAAGAAGAGGTTGAAATTTTATGAATTGAAGTCCATGCAGACTTAATGACTATGAGATTTTTTTTTGTAGCCTCTACTTAAACTTGAAATAACTTATCAATTGTAGTAAATTACAGTGTAAGTCTCATTGACATTAAATAGAGGTTGACACTTTATGAATGGAAGTCCATGCAGCCCTAGGTTCTATGAGATGTTTCTTTCTCTAGCTATTCTGCACCCTCTGCTCCTGCACTTGAACTTGAAGTCCTATCTATGGCAGTAAATTACAGTGTAAGTCTCATTGACATTTTATGAATTGAAGTCCATGCAGACCTAAGTAATATGAGAGCTTTTTTTTCTGCAGCTTCTGCCCCTCCACTCTTCAGAGCCTGTCCACACAAATGTGTTTTGTGTGGACATGCACTGTGCTTTAATGAACACTAATTTAATAATTTGCAGACTTGCCATCCCATCTACCTGGACATGCATACATGTTTAATTTCCTCATTGATATGTCGATATTGTCTTACATAATATAAAACATGAAAAGATGTAAAATACACCCTGACACATATTATCTTCTATTATTAGGAGGCAGCAGTGTATCATGCAGAGTGCTATAGTCACTTCTGCAACATAACAACAATAAATCGAGCGATAGCAAAGTCTAGAAGGAAGAAAGGTAATGATAGGACTCAAACAACAAATCTTTTTACTTATGGTCATATGATGTTACTTTGAAAAATGAAAAGATATATTTGAGGATGTTGATTTATTTTACTTTTCATTCCTTTTCTGTTTTCGTTTTCCTCTTTCAATTGAGTTCAAGACGCTGAAAAGCCTGAAGCAGGTGAATTACCTCAAGAAGCAGTTCCTGATGGTGAAGCAGATGAGCCGACCCCAAAGAGACTGCTTCGATCCATGACAATTCATAGTCAGCAAACAGCAACTGTCGAGCACACTGACCGTAGGCATGTCCTACCAGCACATTGCATCATTTGTAAAGGTTCAAAGTACACAAAATAAATAAATTGTGGAAAAAAATGATTATATAAAGTTTTATTTTAACGTGGATCGTTTCACTGTTTATTTGGTCAAATTATTTAAACAATGAGTGAATTACTTATGATAATGGCGTGCCGGTGAATGACTGCGACAATCCACCCACCGATCCACACATACATACATACGCACATCCACACACACACATCCATCCATACGCACACTTCTATGCATGCAAACACACACATACATGCACACATAAATCCGCGCACACACATACATTCACTCGCTGACATACATGTACACATCCAAACATACATGCACACATACATCCATCCACACGTACATACACACTTACAACCACAGATACACGTTTGAAAGGCATACACAGACACACACACAAACTAGAGATAAACAATGCAACACTTTTAGGGTTCTTTTAGGTCAAAGGTAATAGCCCTCATTTGCAAAGGCACCATCGGGGGGGGGGTCTATAACATAAATATAAGATCATTGTAGCTTAAAATGAATATTCATCGAGTAAACATCAGAGCATTCGATTCTTGGCCAGGATGTGACATTTACATCAGAAATAAGACAGGTCTCTTACAGGTCTGTCACTGCCCCAGTCCCACTATGGCCGTTACCCCCACTCTCCCCACTTTGGCAGTCAGCGGGGTTCAGTAAATGGGGAAACCTAGAGGATCTGTCCTGACCCTTTAATTAGGCAGGTTCATGAGCCCTTAAATCCTGGGACATCTGCTGCAGTCTCATTTAGTTTCCTATTAAAGCGACTGGAACTTGCCTGCCTGGCACTGCCCCGGTCCCACTATGGCCGTCACCCCCACTCTGCACACTGGCAGTCAGTGGGGTTCAGTAAAGGGAGGAACCCACAATAACTGCCCTAACCCATTAATTAGGCTGGTTCAGGAACAGGACCTCTGCGACAGTGTCATTAAAAAAAACATATTCACAATTATATTCATCATATTATTTTTATATAATATAATTATACTTAATTATATATGATAACATTCATATTAACAGGTTATATATATATATATATATATATATATATTGGTATAATAACATATAGTTTAAATGGACTGCAACACGGAAATAGGCTGCCCATGGTGTAATACTGGCATTGGCCACTAGATGGCGCTTATTTTCCCGATCTCATTTTCTAATTAGTTTAATTAATTAATGTGCAACCTTTGGCAATGACGAGTTATAACATCCTTCTCAATTATATTTCATCTAAATCTGTGGAAAATTTCATGTAGTTTGGTGACTTGGGTCACGAAAACCTATTTCTAGACACATTTTTGATGCTCGGCCCACAGCCTATATGGAGTTCCCTCTCCAATACTCTCCTTAAGATGTTCCATAAAGTCGAGGCCAGAGCCTGACTGATGGGGAGCCCGCGACTGACGGGGAGCCCGCCGAGCCCACGGCCGGCCCCTGGGTAGACAGATGGAAAGCCCGCATAGAAGCCAGGCTGGAGTTTCATGAGTTGGAGCTCACGACCGCCCACTGGGTTGACGGAGTCCACGGCTGGGGCCTGGGTCGGCGCCAGGGAGGCAGCCGGAGAGGACCCAGCGGCGATAATGGAGAGGTCGGGCGGTGCAGCGGTCAATGATGGCGCCGACCGATGGACAAGGACGGATCATCTGGAAGTGAGGACGCTGCTGCCGGGGGAAGAACAATGGAGGACCTGGCGTGGGGGGATGAGTGAGGGGGGGAGGAGTGGGGGGGGGGAAGTGAGGGGGGGGAGGAGTGAGGGGGGGAGGAGTGAGGGGGGGGAGGAGTGAGGGGGGGAGGAAGGGCAGGGGGGGAGGAGTGAGGGGGGGTATGAAGTGAGGGGGGGGAGGAGTGCGGGGGGGGAGGAGTGGGTGGGGGAGGAGGGCTTGAGGGGGGGGGAGGAGAGTGAGGGGGAGGGGGGGAGGAGTGAGGGGGGAGGGAAAAACAAAGGGAGACCTGGCGCGGGGGGGCTTTGTAACTTTGTAAGCACTCTCTATGTGGCAACTATTCACGTACCTTGGGTATGCAAGCAAAGAATTTCACTGTGACTTGTCACGTGTGACAACAACGTATTCATTCATTCATTGATTCTAGTTGACTCACTGCCCACGTGTTTGGCCAGATCTGAGAACCACTTACGTGACCTAATGTCAGTTTCCCCTTTGATAATCCAGTTGTGAATTGATTTAGAGCATTTAACTACAGTAAAGTGCTGATAGTTTATCCCATATGGTTTTGATTGAAAGTTGAGGCAGAAATTCATCTTAGATGGTTTATGCTAAATGTACAATATACCAATATAGTAGTAATCTATTTCTGAAAATTGGTTTCACTGGCTATAACACTGAGTAGAACATACAGCCAGTGTTATAGTCTGCATTTACCATCAGCATTTCCACCTCATTGAGCTTTGATTCATTTTTAATAAGATTGTGTTAGGTCTTTGATTCAGCAACCATTGCTAAATCTCTGCGCAATCTATTGAAGTTAATGGAAAAGGTAGTCAGAGGGGGTATAAAACATCCTTATTCCAGTTGTTATTGTCCAATTGATGTTAGTACAAAGGAGCAAATTCATTCTTGTGGAATATATTACATTGATATGAAGGACAGAAGTCTATGGGTTTTCCATACCTAGCCTTGGTTCACTAACAATTAATCATCAACAATTCTGACCCAAACTAGCTCTTGCTTACAAACTCCACATGCAGCTTATTTTCCTGGGCTCTAAATATTGTTAATGCACTGCCAATGCCTGATTACTTCAGTATAAAATATGTGCAATTGTTAAGTGTTTGTATTGCCGCTTTTGTTTATTCTGAAATGCTAAATGAATGATTAAAAGGGCTATGCTATAATGATTTTGCAATTGGCCATTTTAATGTGCAATTTATAGAAAACCAAATCTGATTACAATCCTGATTCTAATATAATAATTCTTCTAAAATTGTTTAGATTTTTACGAGAATGCTGCTGTATTAATATTGATCCAACTTTCTATTGTAGTAAATTGTGTTCAGTTTTGGTCATTGTGTTCAGTTTGATCATCCTGCTGCAGGAAAGATGACATTAAGTTGGAAAGCATGCAGAGAAGATTTCTGAGGATGTTGCCAGGACTTGAGGGCCTGAGCTATTGGGATGGGTTGGGTAGGAGGCTGAGAGGTGATCTTATGGAAGTGTATAAAATTATGAGGGGAATAGATAGGGTGAATGCACAGAGACTTTTACTCAGGGAAGCGGAATCAAGAACCAGAGGACATAGGTTTAAGCAGAGGAGGGAAATATTTAATAGGAACCTGAGGGGCAACCTTTTCACACAGAGGGTAGTGGATGAGGCAGGTACTACAACAGCATTCAAAAAACATTTGGACAGGTACATGGATAGGAAAGGTATGGAGGGAAATGGGCCAAAAGCAGACAAATGGGATTATGTGAGATGGGGCATCTTGTTTGGCTTCCACAACGTGAGCCATAGGGCCTACTTCAGTGATGTATGATTCCATGATTCCATGACTCTAATTTCCACCCATTACATTTGTTTTAAGAATAATAACCGGTGGAATATATTGGAGCAAAGTTTCACTCCGAGATGGCTAAATAGTTCCAGGGTTATATATTGCATCGGGTGAAGCACACTTTGGAGTTTAAAGGGCCTGTCCCACGAGCATGCGACTCCATGCAGCAAGCACGACTTAACGTGGTCGCTTGAACGTACGGCCTCGCGGGGCTGGTCCCACTTCGATCGCCGGAGCCGTATGGAGTTGTGCGGAGCTGGTCCCGACATCGCGCGGGGCTCCGAAAAACTGACTGTGTTCAAAAATTCCGCGCGGCAAAGTCCTGCCGGCCCGCAGCCGCCTCGACGCCGTACGCACCGCCTCCATATAACCATATAACCATATAACAATTACAGCACGGAAACAGGCCATCTCGACCCCTCTAGTCCGTGCCGAACACATAGTCTCCCCTAGTCCCATATACCTGCGCTCAGACCATAACCCTCCATTCCTTTCCCATCCATATAACTATCCAATTTATTTTTAAATGATAAAAACGAACCTGCCTCCACCACCTTCACTGGAAGCTCATTCCACACAGCTACCACTCTCTGCGTAAAGAAGTTCCCCCTCATGTTACCCCTAAACTTCAGTCCCTTAATTCTCAAGTCATGTCCCCTTGTTTGAATCTTCCCTACTCTCAGTGGGAAAAGCTATGCCTCGATGGGCATAGGCAGCGTCTCAACGCCGTACGCACGTCTAGACGCCGCACATCACGCGCGAACTTCCCGCGGACTTCGCTTGAACTTCACGTCACTCACTCGTCCTCCGCGCGGCCCCCGCTTCCGGTTTGGTCGCGCTCGCCGCATGCAGGCACATGCTGGTGGGACCGGCCCTGTACGGGGATCACTCGGCCTCCGCGCGGCCCCCGCTTCCGGTTTGGTCGCGCTTGCCGCATGCAAGTCGCATGCTTATGGGACAGGATCTTAAGTGTGTTCACACTCCTGGCTGCTTACAAGAATTTCTGGGAAACGTGCAGAGAATCTGTCGATAAGGAACAGCACACAGGGAATTGGAATATAAAGTCCCTTTAATACTCAAAGAGTTAAATGAAAAAGATGAACAAGTTCAGGAATAATCTATTGCAATGAGGTAAGTTTAAGTTGGACCTAATTAAGTTAATAGATGAAAAGCTGAGGCTGAAGTTTGGGATGTTTCTGCAGTAGCTGCTCAGGTGATGACAGGCCTGGCTTGGCAAACGTAACACACTTGAACTTCTTTTATTCACTGTGAGTGTCACTGAGTTTTCTCGGCAGAATACAGTAATTCCCTCCCAAGTTGCAGCATGAAACTTCTGCCTCAGCAATTAGAGCTCCGAAACTTTCCAGCCCTTTTGTTGAAAGAATTTGGCCTTGTGCTCTCATGCCCCATCAGCTACCTAATTAGCAGAGTCTTTGCATGATTAACAATTCTCACAGAGATTTGGTTGGATATTTGCCTCTCCTAATGAGTGTTTGTGGACAGCTGTGGAGATCGCTTTCTCCCCCCTCTCAGGGCCCACAATGAATTGTGCAGAACTCTGTCAGGGCCCAGGAGTGAAAGCTGTCACTGTGGTAATGGCAAGGAAACTGGTCAAAACCCGCTTCAGTCCTTGAGGAATGGTGTCCTGAAAAAGAAATGAAGATGAATATTCATATTTTGCTTCAATAAGTGCTGACTATTAATAAACATGTCTGTCAGTTCAACAAATTTAAAGTTCTAATCTATCTGGCACAGATATTGAATCTTCAGCTCTCTATGTTTTAATGGAGTGAGTCAAAAGGAGAAGCCAGGGATTCATGGCACTCTGAATTTTACCACTCCAATATGCAATAATTGAGTGAGGTCAGAAAATAATTAGCATCTTTTCTCCAAAGAGTTTTTCATAAAATCCTAATCTGCGCTGCTCCTGAAGCTGTTGGCACAGCCTGACACATATTAATCAATGAATGCTCTGAGTTATATTTCTGCAAATGTTTACCTGCAGTCTTGAACTGGGATGTCAGCAGCTTTGTGACCAGCAAAAGAATCACAGCCAGATCCACTTGTGTGGATATTGATCCTCTGGATATTGATCAGAAGCAGATACTTTGGAAAATCTGTAAAATAGGAGTTTTGGATCAGAAATAAACACCGGGTGATTCCACACTTCTCGAAAAGTATCACATCATGGAATGATACGGGGATCACGGAAAACTCCAGTCACTGGTATCAAAATGGAGCTTCTGCCAAACAGTCATAACATGAACTCATCTCCTGTCCACTTTGTTGCACTACATACTTCAGTTTTGCACTATTATTGTCTGGTTATCTAGCATTGCCGATTATTAATGTATATTATTATTGATCATTATATAGTTAAGAATACAGAACAGAGAACAGTAGAGTCTGAAGAAGGGTCCCGACCCGAAACATCACCTATCCATGTTCTCCAGAGATGCTGCCTGGCCCATTGAGTTACTCCAGTACTTTTTTTTTGTAAACCAACATCTACAATTCCTTGTATCAGCATGCTGGTAAACCTCCAATGTACAGTTTCTAAAGATTCCACATCCATCCTGTAATGGGGCAACAAGAACTGCACACAATACTACAAATGCTGCCTGAATAATGTCCTACAAAGCTGCAACATGTCTTATTGACTCTTGTACTCAATGGCCTGACTGATGAAGGCAAACATACTATACACCTTCTTTACTATCTATCTACTTATGTTGCCATTTTATTTATTTATTTATTTATTTATTTTTTTACCAGGGATCTATGGATCTATGGACCCCAAGATCTCTCTGAACATCAATGCTATTAATGGGCCATCATTATCTCTATACATCCTCCTTACATTCAACGTCCCAAAGTGCAACACCTCACACTTGCTCGGATTAAATTCCATTGACTATTTCTCCACCCATTTCTGCAGCTGATCCTTATCCCGCTGTATACTTTGACAGCCTTCCTCACTGTCTGCAACTCCATCACTTTTCGTGTCACCTGCAAAACTTACCAACTGACCCCGTCTATATTTACATGCAAGACATTTATATATATGACAAACAGCAGAGGTCCCAGCACAGATCCCTGCGGAGCTCCACGGGACACAGACCTCCAGCAGCAATAATATCCTTCCATCCGATCCTCTGTCTTTTCATGAGACCCTCTCAAATCCAGATCTTGGTGACTAGTTTTACCATCACTGATCATTCCTCTATAGTCAGCCAGCAGCCAATTGCCATACATAATTCTACTACAAGAGTCAAGAGAGTCAAGTCTTTTATTCTCACATGTCTCAGATAGAACAATGACATTCTAACTCCACATCTAAAAGGTGCAAGTGCCCAGGTGCAAGATGGCTGCTGACCAGGGAATGCATGTGAGGCCCTCACATTAGGTCACCAGCTCTCATGCTGCCAGGGTTGGCTGGGATGGGAACTGAGAGGGCTATTCTGGCACACATAGTCTTATACTGGCAGTCCACACTATCCCAAAGATGCCAAGCCATCAGGACAAATTACTCCTTAAACTTAATCCTCAGTACAACTGCATACGTGCTAGAAGGTCTTGGACCTAGTGCGGAAGAGCTGAGAGGAGCAGAAAGACCAGGATCCTCTGAGAAAACCTCTCTGTGCAGGTTGCAAAAGATAGCAACAGCAGGAATCAGGGCAATCTCCATCCTTCCTCACCATTCAGCAGAACTTAACATTGTGCACCCTTAGTCCCCAATAATGCACACTCACCCACCCATGTTTAAATCTCCCCAATTCTTGTGTCACCTAAACCATCAGTACATGGCCACCTTAATCCCCAGGCAGTGGTGTACAATACAAAAACTCTTTCAATACATTAATTACAAAAACATTGACTCTTTGCCGTTTTGTGTAACACAATGTAAAATTTAGACTGCAATTTGTCATTAAGATATCAAACTGTATAATTTGATTTCTACTAGTAACTTCCCAAAAGAGATTTGTAAAGTAATGCATCACAAATGTTTTGGATTGCAGACTAGATGCTCTGTACTCAATAGGTC